>NC_090440.1:157660564-158000981 GCF_031143425.1 Pleurodeles waltl | reverse complement strand
TCCAAGTACACACATTGTAAAGGTTTGTTGGAAATTAGGAGGGGTGTTTGCGGTGGGCGTTTGACGGTGGAGCCCTTAGTTTGTTGGCAACAAAGTACATACTGCTTGGTCTGTTTATATAGACCTGGCCACCAATAATGTGCTTGCAATAATGATATTGCAGCCGCCACACCGGCATGGGCAGATGTAACCCCGTCATGCGCTGCTTTAATCAACTCTATTCTTATGTCCTTATTGGGAATTACTCAAACTCCCACTCCGAGTATTTTTACTTCTGCATTAAGGAAGCCTCCCATCCAGAAGGAATATTTAGCAGGAAATGCTTTTGGAAAGGGTGTGCCTGCAGCCGTGGCTTTCACGGCAGCCCATATGTCATTGTCCAGTTTCGTTACAGAACAAATTACTGCAGTAACAGAAGCCGTATCTACTGCTGATTTGACTGCTTCATCAGCCAGTGTATTTCCAGCACTGTATATTCCAACGCGCTGGTGTCCAACTGTATGTACAACATGGACGCTTGGTAGCGTTTCCTTCAGATCCGCTACTTTCCCCCACAGAAGTCTGTGTTTGATCGTGTTGCCTTTAGAATCTCTGAACCCATTCTGGCACCAGTAATGCAGATATTCATTGAAGGACTGGACACAATAATACGAATCACAATCAGTGTTGGGTGTGCAGGATCTGTATGTTCCAGTGCCATCACCAGAGCCTATAGCTCTGCGAGTTGCGCTGTGCAATCCCCTAGGGTGTACGTGAATGTATGCTGAGGACAAAATGTATTGTCCTCCATGTAGCCAAGCCACGCAAGCAGCGGATGTAAGGAAATCCTCCTTGGCATGGTTACCCCCTGACTTTTTGCCTTTTGTTGATGCCAGTTATGATTGAAAGTGTGCTGGGACCCTGCTAACCAGGCCCCAGCACCAGTGATCTTCCCCTAAACTGTACCTTTGTTCCCACAAATGGCAGAGCCCTGGCACACAGATAAGTCCCTTGTAAATAGTACCCTTCGTACCAAGAGCCCTTTTGCGAGGGAAGGTCTCTAAGGGCTGCAGCATGTCTTATGCCACCCTGGGGACACCTCACTCAGCACAAGCACACTGCCTCACAGCTTGTGTGTGCTGGTGGGGAGAAAAAGACTAAGTCGACATGGCACTCCCCTCCGAGTGCCATGCCAACTTCACACTGCCTGTGGAATAGGTATGTCACCCCTCTAGTAGGCCTTACAGCCCTAAGGCAGGGTGCACTGTACGACAGGTGAGGGCATATGTGCATGAGCACTATGCCCCTACAGTGTCTAAGCAAAACCTTAGACATTGTAAGTGCAGGTTAGCCATAAAGAGTATATGGTCTGGGAGTTTGTCAAATACGAACTCCACAGTTCCATAATGGCTACACTGAAATCTGGAAAGTTTGGTATCAACCTTCTCAGCACAATACATGCACACTGATGCCAGTGTGGGATTTATTGTAAAATACACCAAGAGGGCATCTTAGAGATGCCCCGTGAAAACCAGTCCGACTCCTAGTGCTAGGCTGACCAGTTTCTGCCAGCCTGACACAACCAGACAAGTTTCTGGCCACATGGGGTGAATGCCTTTGTCACTCTGTGGCCAGGAACAAAGCCTGTACTGGGTGGAGATGCTTCTCACATCCCCCTGCAGGAACTGTAACACATAGCGGTAAGCCTCAAAGGCAAATGCCTTTTGTTACAGCACCCTAGGGATTCCAAGCTAGTGGAGATGCCCGCCCCTCCGGCCACTGCCCCCACTTTTGGCGGCAAGGCTGGACGAGATAATGAGGAAAACAAGGAAGAGCCACCCATCAGTCAGGACAGCCCCTAAGGTGCCCTGAGCTGAGGTGACTCCTGCCTTTAGAAATCCTCCATCTTGAGATTGGACAATTCCCCCAATAGGATTAGGGATGTGCCCCCCTCCCCTCAGAAAGGAGGCACAAAGAGGGTTGTAGCCACCGTCCAGGACAGTAGCCATTGGCTGCTGCCCCCCAGACCTAAACACACCTCTAAATTGAGTATTTAGGGGCGACCCAGAACCCAGGAAATCAGATTCCTGCAACCTACACAAAGAAGAAGGACTGCTGACCTGAAAGCCCCACAGAGACGATGGAGACAACTGACTTGGCCCCAGCCCTACATGCCTGTCTCCAGACTCAAAGAACCTGCACAGCGATGCATCCAAAATGGACCAGTGACCTCTGAGGACTCAGAGGACTGCCCTGACCCCGAAGAACCAAGAAACTCCAGAGAATAGCAGCACTGTTCACAACCTGCAACATTTTTGCAACTTTGAAACAACTTTGAAAGAGCTCTCCCTTCCTGCTGGAAGCGTGAGACTTCTCACTCTGCACCCGACGACCCTGGCCCGAACTCCAGAGAATTAATACTGCAGAGAGGACTCCCAGGTGACTGCGACGACGTGAGTAACTCCAGACGACCCCCCCCCTGCACCCCAACAGCGACGCCTGCAGAGAGGATCCAGAGGCTCCCCCTGACTGCGACTAAGGAACCTGACACCTGGGCCAAGCACTGCACCCGCAGCACCCAGGACCGAGAGGAACCAACCTCCAGTACAGGAGTGACCAGCAGGTGGCCCTCTTCCTAGCCCAGTCGGTGCCTAGCCCGAGAAGGCCCCCTGTGCCCTGCCTGCATCGCTTAAGTGACCCCCGGGTCCCTCTATTGCTTCTTATAGCAAACCCGATGCCAACTTTGCACACTGCACCCGGCCGCCCCAGTGCCGCTGAGGGTGTGTTTTGTGTGCCTGTTTGTGTCCTCCCCAGTGCTCTACAAAACCTCCCTGGTCTGCTCCTGAATGGACCAGAGGACGAGGGTACTTACCTGCCAGCAGACCAGAACCTGAGCACCCCTGTTCTCCATAGGCGCCTGTGTGTTTTGGGCCCTCCTTTGACCTCTGCACCTGACGGGCCCTGTGTTGCTGGTGCAGTGACTTTGGGGTTGCCTTGAACCCCCAACGGTGGGCTGCCTATGCCCAGGAGACTGACTGTGTAAGTGCTTTACTTACCTGCAAAACCTAACCAAACTTAGCTCCCCCAGGAATGGTTGATTTTTGCACTGTGTCGACTTTTAAAATAGCTTATTGCAATTTTAACCTATACTGTGTGTACTAATGCTTTAATTCAAAGTTCCCTACTTACCTGTGTGGAGTACCTTGCATTTTATGTATTTACTTCAAATCTTGAATCTTGTTGTTCTAAAATAAATTAAGAAAATATATTTTTCCATATAAAAACTATTGGCCTGGAGTTAAGTCTTTGAGTGTGTGTTCCTCATTTATTGTCTGTGTGTGTACAACAAATGCTTAACACTACCCTCTGATAAACCTACTGCTCTACCACACTACCACAAAATAGAACATTAGAATTATCTACTTTTGCCACTATCAACCTCTAAGGGGAACCCTTGGACTCTGTGCACACTATCTCTCACTTTGAGATAGTATATACAGAGCCAACTTCCTACACATAGTAATAGGGTTCAGGATCAACCCTAGGCACAGGGGAGAGCCCATGGAAAACGGAATCGGCATCGAGCTATGTTGTTTCCCTCCGGGTCGTTGGGAATGAGTATAGGGTCGACGTGAATTGTGGATCCAATCGGCGCCGGGAGCGTCAACGTCTGACCCGATGCCAGGGAAGGTCATGTTGGCATGACTGGCATCTGGGCGGATCCAGAAGCGGATCATGAGGTGCAATCCGGAATCGGGACCAAAGTCACCGACTTTGAACCTGAGGAGGCCTTCACCGACTCCCCTGGGCCCGAAGGCACTGAAGGTGGGTCGGGCTGCCCATATATGAGGCACATGGCTTCATAGAACTCCTGAAGTTGGACAGGTGTAGCCCCGGCTCCCGGAAATTCAGGGAGGCACGGAGCAGACCCATACTGAGGCTCCGAAGGCAGAGGCCTAGAGCATCGAAACTCTTCCTGTGTCGTGTCGTGCGAGCGATGGGGTGAAGTCGAAGAACGTTTTGCCTTCTTCGTACCCAAATGTCCAGATGACTTGGACAAAGAAGAATGGTGGTGACTCCTCGACCAGTCTCCTGACCTTCCTCTCGAACTGGACCGAGAACAACGCGGCGTTGAGTGTTGAGGACGACTTCGGGTTGTGGTCACGTTCCAAATACCAGAGGCACACGAGGTGCGGATCCGTCACCGACATCGTGCGGTGAGAGCAGTTGTAGGGCTTAAATCCGGTCTTAAGGGACACCCTTTAAGGCATCAAGAATGAATTAGACAAAATGTCATAGTCAAAAAATGAATGGGGTAGCTCTTCTCCGGATCTGTGCGTAGGCTGGAGCGGAAAGAAAAGAACTGACGTCGGCACGCCGGGGTGGCGCCTATATACGACTGCAACTTCATTACAACGACCACGACGCCAACAACGCCCGTGGAGTCGACCAATGTCAACAATTTCCGGATTCAGTCTGACACCTGGGGAAATTCAAAGGTAAGGAATCTGCATCTAGAAGTCTTTATCAGATAGAGTATGTAGGTGGCACCCCTGCACCCTAGAACTCAGATCTTGACTACCTATGAAGCAAAGGACAAAGAAGAGTCGCACCTACAGAAGAGGAAAAGAAGAAGCAGCTGATGGAACTAGCCCCTCCGGCCTGCCTACTCACTGCGACTGACTGGCCAAAAGATGACTCGTCCTGCAGCTGAGCCTCCAAGAAACCCAGGAGGACTGCCTGCCTCCTACAAAGACTCAGGCTCCTGTGAGCAGCGGAATTGCTCTGCAACAAATTTTCAAGAAAGGACTCCGACGCCCCTGGAACAGGAAGGACCCGACACCTGAACCCGGCACCCGGCAACAACAACCTGAGGTGAAGCCAACCAACAGTGCCAGCCCAGTTCCCCAGCTGTCTAGATTCCGAGTCCACTCAGGTTTCACCCCTCTTGGACTCGCCAAAATTGCCTGTAGCCTCTGCACTCAAGCCCCCTCTCCAGCAGCCTTCTGGTGACAGAAAATCTGACACATCCAGCAACCATTGCACATTGCACCCTCTGCCCCTGACCCCATCTGAGGAGAGTCACTGGAGCAAACGATGTCCCCTGGCTCCCTTGAGCTCGAGTCCACCCTGGTTTCACCCCCTGCTGGACTCCCCGATAATGCCTGCAGCCTCAACAAGCAGGACCCCCTGACTGTGAGTGCTTCCAGACAAAGAAACCCGACGCCTAAGGACAACCACTGCATCAGTCACCCCTGCGCCCTGGAGAAAAGGACCAAAGGTGCACCTACTTCTCTGAGCACCCCAACTCTACAACCTACCTGTTTGTTGTCCCTGACTGGCTTCCTAGCCACAGCCTGCAGCCTGTCTTCAGGAGGACTAAACTCCCATAGGAAACCACTGGGCACCCAATACCATATTGCAACCGGACACCTCAGTGTTGCCCGGAGTGACCTGCTGGTGTGGCTCTATCAGCACCCAGTACTTACCTTAACTCCCTGAGACTGGGTTCTAAAGTTGTTGAAAATTGCACTGTTTATTTCGGAAACTGCAAAGTATTTATGCCTATAGGTCTACTTACCTGATTACGAATATCTTGGGTTTGAAACAAGTGTCTCATTCTTTCAGTACAAGAAATGCTTAGCAATTCTCTCTGATAAGCCTAACTGCTCGCCTACACTACCACAAAATAGGGCATTAATCCTATCTACTTTTGCCTCTGCAAGACCAAATGGGGATCCATTGAACTCTCTGCACAGTGCACTTTATTTTAGAGTACTACATAGAGAGGAAGCTTCCTACAGGCATCATAGCCCGAATATCCTGGACTCCCTGCTCAGGAGGATAAGCCCAAAACTGCAGTGTGTCCAGAACACCTCTGATGAAAGGGAGCGTCTGAGAGGGAGTCAGGTGTGATTTTGGCATGAGTGCAGATGGTCCACCATAGTCTGAAGGTGGGATATGACAGCCTGGAGCAAGCCTACCTTTAATAGCTGGTCATCGAGACAGGTAAAGACTGTAACCCCTGATCTCCACAGATGAGCTGAAACCACCACCATCTCCTTTGTGAACACCAGGGGGGTGATAAGACCAAAGGGGAGCACGGTGAACTGAAAGTGTTCATGGCGACCGTGAACCGCAGGTAATGTCTATGGAAAGGCAGGATGGGAATATGAAAATACATGTCCTGCAACTCCAACGCTACCATCAGTCTCCTTGGTCTAGGGCAGACAATCCCTGAGCCAAAGTGAGCATTCTGACTTCCTCCTTTTTGAGGAAGAGATTGAGGGTTCGGAGTTCTAGAATAGGCCGAAGGCCCTTGATCTTCTTGGGAGTCAGAAAGTAGCAGCAATAGCAATCACTGCCTACTTCTTAAATCAGAATCCTCTCTATGACGCCTGGGCCAAGAGAGCCATAACTTCATCGTGGAACAAAGAAAGATGATCCTCCATCAGCCTATTTTGTATTGAGGCAGATGGGGAGGGGAGGATTCGAAGGGGAGGGAGTAGCCCCTTCAAACGATTTGCAAGACCCATTTGTCCAATGTAATGGACTGCCACTGGTGGAGATGTTCAGCTGGACACCCATGATCTTGAAGGGCACGATTAGGAAGGCTTGAGGTTTCAGCTGCTGGGGGTTGGTGGCTGTGGCAGGCCTCTGGCTACCCGACCCACAGGGTTGGTATACCCTGCACCCTCGTCCACACACAGCTTCCACAGGATGATGGTTGGCATAGAGTTAGTGGGGTGGAATATCCCTTTCGTAGCCACGAAAAGGGCGAAAGGCAGACTGGTGACGTGGGGCCACTGACAGGCCCAATGACTTGGCTGTAGCACATGAGTCTTTAAAGCACTCCAGCATGGAATCTGCCTTCTTTCCTAAGAGGACATATGTCCAATGATTGGCCTGGACATCCCCTGAAAAGCCAGATGTTCTCAGCCAGGAGTGGCAACGAATCGCCACCGTCGAGGAAACCGCTCTGACCAATACTGAGTCTAGGCAACTCTTAGTGGTAGTGCTTTGGTGCTTAGATAACCAAAGGTCTCTAGAGGTAGCTGTGGATAGCAGCCCAAGCTTATCAGGGAGGAGTGTAAAACACTTACAATACCACAGTAGTCAGTCAATGATGTTCATACAAGGGAGAACCACACCAAGTTTTACAAAAATAAACTATTCTTTATTATAACAATAGTACTATCATAACGTTGGTATATCTCCACTTGGCAATATCTACACAAAGAAAACGTACTTCCAAACAAACAAGAAAGGCTTAGAAATACATGGGACCCTATTGGGAGGGGGAGAGGGGACAAACCATACACTAAGGAAGATGTATAAGAATGGGGGTCCGTTACCAAGGTAAGTGTCTTAGGATCCCAGGGGTTGGGGGTGGGGGGGCGAGTACAAAATAACCCAAGGTAAGTAACAGAAATCCCCCAGGCGCCCGCGTGCAGAGGTCTTATCTAGTCGGGCATCCCACAGGCTAACACAGGCCCGTAGCATTGGAACTTTCAGGATTCGGGAACCGTACCAGAGGACCCAGAGGAAGCCAGTTGGCTCAAGGAATGTTCAATAGTGCCCCCACCTGTGGATACCCAGGAAAGTGGAATACCTACACCAGGGAGCCCAGGCGCATAGGGGTGAAGTGACATCGGAAACCTTCATTGGAGCCAGTAGGAGCCTCATTAGTTCAGCTGCTGTCGCCACCCGTGAACCAGATCAGTGGAACCAAAAGGTGGATTCTTGACAAGAAGAACTTGAAGAAGAAGGGACAGAGTCCAGACCATTCAGAGATGTCCAGGCATTGTAGGAAGGCAATGACCACTTGTAGGAAAATGCCACTGTTGGCATGGTTACCCCTAACATTTTGCCTTTTGTTGATGCCAGCTTTGATTGAAAGTTTGCTGGGACCCTGCTAACCAGGCCCCAGTACCAGTGTCCTTTCCTCAAAACTGTACCTTTGTCTCCACAATTGGCACAGCCCTGGCACATAGATAAGTCCCTTGTAAAAGGTACCCCTTGTACCAAGGGCCCTGTGGTCAGGGAAGGTCTCTAAGGGCTGCAGCATGTATTATACCACCCTAGGGACCCCTCACTCAGCACATGCACACTGCCTCACAGCTTGTGTGTGCTGGTGGGGAGAAAAAGACTAAGTCGACATGGCACTCCCCTCAGAGTGCCATGCCCACAACCCACTGCCTGTGGCATAGGTAAGTCACCCCTCTAGCTGGCCTTACAGCTCTAAGGCAGGATGCACTATAACACAAGTGAGGGCATAGCTGCATGAGCACTATGCCCCTACAGTGTCTAAGCCCATTCTTAGACATTGTAAGTGCAGGGTAGCCATAAAGAGTATAAGGTCTGGGAGTTTGTCAAACACGAACTCCACAGTTCCATAATGGCTACACTGAATACTGGGAAGTTTGGTATCAAACATCTCAGCACAATAAATCCACACTGATGCCAGTGTGGGATTTATTGAGAAATGCACACAGAGGGCATCTTAGAGATGCCCCCTGCATGCCAGCCCAAATGCTAGTGCTAAGCTGACCGGTCTCAGCCAGCCTGTCACTTCCAGACTAGTTTCTGGCCACATGGGGTGAGTGCCTTTGTGCACTCTGTGACCAGGAACAAAGCCTGTCCTTGGTGGAGCTGCTTCACACCTCCCCCCCTGCAGGAACTGTAACACCTGGCGGTGAGCCACAAAGGCTCAAGCCAGGTGTTATAATGCCCCAGGGCACCCCAGCTAGTGACGATGTCCCCCACCCCCCCCACCCCCGGAAATGGCCCCCACTTTTGGTGGCAAGTCCGGGGGGATAATGAGAAAAACAAGAAGTCACCCCCTCAGCCAGGTCCACCCCAACGGTGACCAGAGCTGATGTTACCCCCTCCTTAGAAAATCATCCATCTTGCTTTGGAAGATTTAGCCCAATAGGATTAGGGATGTCCCCCCCCCTTCCCAAAGGGAGGAGGCACATGGAGGGTGTAGCCACCCTCAGGGACAGTTGGCACTGGCTTCTGCCTTCCAGCCCTAAAAACCCCCTAAATTTAGTATTTAGGGCAACCCTGAACCCAGGAAATCAGATTCCTGACAAACTTACAAGAAGAAGGACTGCTGACCTGAAAACCCCGCATAGAAGAAGTTAGACGACATCTGCTTTGGTCCCAGCCATACCGGCCTGTCTCCTGATTCAAAGAACCTGCAACAGCGACGCATACTGCGGACCCAACAACCTCTGCCAACTCAGAGGACTGCTCTGCAACTCCAAAGGACCAAGAAACTCCTGTGGACAGCAGCCCTATCTAAAGCAACAAGAAGAATCCATCTTTAAAGGGCTCTCACCTCACTCCAGAAGCATTAGTCCCCACCACTCTGCTCCCGACGCCCCTGGCCAGTGACCAGAGAAACCAATGCCGCAGAGAGGACCCCCAGGTGACTCAGACGTGTCCACCCTGAGCCGACCTCTCTGCACCCCCACGACAACGCCTGCAGAGGGAATCCGGAGGACCCCCCTGACCGCGACTGCCCGGTAACGAAGAAACCAGATGCCTGGAAGAAGCACTGCACATGCAGCCCCCAGGACCGTGAAGAACCAACCACTGGTGCAGCAGTGACCAGCAGGCGGCCCTCCTCCTTGCCCAGTCGGTGGCTGGCCTGAGAAGCCCCCCTGTGCCCTGCCTGCATCGTCTGAGTGACCCCCAGGTCCCTCCATTGATTTCTATACAAAACCCGACGCCTTGTTCGACCATTGCACCCGGCCATCCCTGTTCCGCTGAGGGTGTATTTTGTGTGCCTACTTGGGACCCCCCTCAGTGCTAAACAAACCCCCCCGGTCTGCTCCCCGAGGATGCATGTACTTACCTGCTTGCAGACTGGAACCAGAGCACCTCTAGTCTCCATAGACGCCTATGTCATTTGGGCCCTTCTTTGACCTCTGCACCTGACCGGCCCTGTGTTGCTGGTGCTGGGTGTTTGGGGTTAACTTGAACCCCCAACGGTGGGCTGCCTATGCCCCGGAGACTGAACTTGTAAGTGCTTTACTTACCTTAAAAACTAACCTGTACTTACCTCCCCCAGGAACTCTTGAATTTTGCAGTGTGTCCACTTTTAAAATAGCTTATTGCCATTTTATGCCAAACTGTGTACATTACTGTTTTGATTCAACGTTCTATCTATACCTATGCAAAGTACCTTACATTTAATGTACTTACCTGCAATTTGACTCTTGTGGTTCTAAAATAAAGAAAATAATATTTTTGTATATACAAATTTATTGGCCTGGAGTTAAGTCATTGAGTGTGTGTTCTCATTTATTCCCTGTGTGTGTACAACAAATGCTTAACACTACCCTCTGATAAGTCAAACTGCTTGACCACACTACCACAAATAGAGCATTAGTAGTATCTATTATTGCCTCTGTCAAGCATCTTAGGGAACCCCTGGACTCTGTGCACACTATCTCTCATTTTGAGATGGTATATACAGAGCCAGCTTCCTACACCACTCTTCTTGGGGTGAAGTTCCTGGGGGTCGGTAAAGGAAGAAGTCCAGCGTGGAGTTCAGGTGATGCAGGAAGATCCTTGGAGTCACCCACAAGCTGGTCCATGTCGGTCCCTATATTGCAGAGAGGTCAGTGGCCTGCAGAACCACCAACAAGTATTGGCAAATGCAAGAAGAAGCTGCAGGAAAGTTTGCAGGATTTTGGGGACTAGCAAGGTCTAAGTAACTCCACCCTTGGAAGGGAATCAGGGCTGGCCCTCAGCAAGCAGGAGAGCCAGCAGAAATCGTTGGAGCCCCCATGAGGACCCACTGGCAGCAAGCACAGAGAGTCACAGGGAGGCCTCAACAGGCACAACAAAGAAGGAGTCCCTTGCCGCAGGAGTAGCAGGGTGGATGCTGTTCTTGCAGTTGCAGAGTGCTGGAGGCTGGGGCTTCTTGGAGCTCGAAGATCTCCTGGAGGAAGAGTTAACAAGCTTTGGTAACAGCAACAGACGAGGTGTACAGAGGTTCCGTCCCAGTGGCCAAAGCAAAGTCCCACTATTTCCCACGTTCAACAGAAGACAAGTTGGACATAGAGGGGTCCACAGAACCACCAACTGTGTTGCAGAGCCTTCTTGATGTCTGTGGGACAGCAGGATCCAACACCCGGTCGTTGTGCTGAAGGTGCCTGCGGATGCAGGGGAGTGACTCCTTCACTCCGAGGGAGATTCCTTTTTCCTTCCAGGTTCAAACAGAGCCCTTGTGACCCTTGAGAATGCACAACCAAGGATGTTTCAGAATTCTTGCAGGAGCTGGAGAAACAATGTTGCAGTAGTAGCCCTCCCAACTGGATTCAAACTTGTTTCAATTCCTAAGGCGGACCAGGAGCGGTTCCGGAGGCAAGGTTGCATAAGAGTCTTGCAGAGAGTTCCTTTGTAGAGTGATGCTCAACAATTCTAGGGACCTACCCCCAGGGGAGCCCTTAAGTAACCCTAAAAGGGGGTTGGACACTGTCTGCAGTGACTCACCTATCATAGGGGGTCAGGGATATCACCCACCTGGCCTCACCAGTCAGATGATCCCAGGGCCCTCTGTGCATCTTATTTCCAAGATGGCAGAATCAAGTGGCCACCTAGCAGAGCTCTGTGCACCTCCCTAGCGTAGGAGCTGGATAGGGAGGTGGTCACTTCCCTGTCTTTTGTGTGGTTTCGTGCCACAGCATGAATTGGGAGTTCCTGCACTGGTGCAAACCGGTTTAAGCAAGGAGAGCACTGCAAATCAGTCTGGTGGAGCTGAGAGGCCACCCTACCCCATCTCAGAGACACCCATTTAAAAGGGCGAGGTGGTCACACCTCTTCCCTACAGGAAATCCTTTGTTTTGCCTTCCCCTGCTCGAGTTAAGACTCATCAGCAGAAGAGCAGACTAGTGAATAGGGTCTGCAGCAGCGCGGGCTGACATGCAGACCCTGCAAGGCTGAACAGGCAGATCTGGGGGATCCTCTAAGAAACCCCCAAAGTACATGGTATCATGCGACTAACACTGGAATTGGCGTAGTTGCATGATTTCAACATGTTTGATATCAAACATGACTAGGTTCCATAAAGCCATTATGTAGCTGGACCACTCGTGTTGACCGGTGTCCACTACATACCTTAAAATGGCTTCCCCATACTTACAAATCCCAGGGAATGGAGTCTGGGGTTTGTACGGGCACCTCTGCTCATGCAAGGGTGCCCTCACACTCAGGACCATGCACCCTGCCCTTGGGCTGAAGGGCCTACCATAGGGGTGACTTACAGTGTCCAAGTGTAGTGACCGCGATATAAGGCAAGCCTTATATCTAAAGTGAAAAGTGCATGCACCACTTCACGCAGGCTGCAATGGCAGGCCTGCAGACACAGTTTGCATGGGTTTCCTTGGGTAGTATAATACACGCTGCAGCCCCTGGGAAACCCCAGGTGTACCTATGGTCTGGATACCTAAGGTACAAGTTACTTACCTTCGGTAACAAAATATCTGGTAGAGACATATTCTATTTGCAGATTCCTTAACTTAGAATTTACCCCAGGCATCAGACTGGATCCGGAGATTTTTCTTCGAGCAATACCCATGCGCGTCAGCAGGTGGCGTTGGTCAACTCCGCAGGCGTCGTGGTTGCCGTGATGACATCGTGAATAGTATATAGATACCGCCCTCGCACAGTGACATCACTTTCTTTTAATGACTTTCCACACCAAAGCTCAGAGCTGCTAAGAACACTGAGACTGGTGCGCCAGAGCTAAGGACCTGAAAGGGGGAACCCCTGTCCCTAGAAATCAGTTCCCAAGTGGGGAGGATGGGTGAGCGGTAAGGAATCTGCAACTAGAATATGTCTCTACCAGGTATTTCGTTACCGAAGGTAAGTTGTAGGAAGTCGGCTCTGTATATACTATTTCAAAGTAAGAGATAGTGTGCACAGAGTCCAAGGGTTCCCCTTAGAGGTAAGATAGTGACAAAATTAGATAATTCTAATGCTCTATTTTGTGGTAGCGTGGTCGAGCAGTCGGCTTATCAGAGGGTAGTGTTAAGCATTTCTTTTACACACACAGGCAATAAATGAGGATCACACTGAAAGACTTACTCCAGGCAAACAGGTTTTTATATCGAAAAATATATTTTCTTAGTTTATTTTAAGAACCACAGGTTCAAGATTTGAAGTAAACACATAAAATGCAAGGTACTTCACACAGGTAAGTTAGGAACTTTGAATAAAAGCAATATCATATACAGTCTTTGTTAAAATGGCAATAAGCTACTTTAACCCCTTCTGTGCCCAGGACGTAATGGTTACGTCCTGAGGCACAGTGCTGCTGTGCCCAGGACGTAACCATTACGTCCTGTGCACAGAGCCCAGAGCGCTCCCTCGGAGGGGTTCCCCCCCACCCCCCCAAGTCAGGGATGGAAGGGGAAGCCCTTCCCCTCCCACCCCCGACACCCCCATTCCCCCGTGTGACGTCAGCTCGCGAGCGCGCGCTGATTAGTCACAGGGTCTCCCCCATCGCGGAAAGAGAAATGCAAAGCATTTCTCTTTCAATCCCATGGGGGAGGCCCGGAGGGGTTTCAAAGGGAAGGAAATGTATTTCCTTCCCTTTGAAGTCTCTCACAGGGTTTCAAAAGCCGGATTGCTTGCAATCTGGCTTTTGAAACCCTACTAGACACCAGGGATTTCTTTTTTTTCCTGAAACTGTCAAAAGGGAGCGACCCCTTGGGCAAGGGTCGCTCCCAGGGGGGGCATTTTTTTGGGAAGGCCTTTTCTGCCCCCCCTGGGGGCAGAAACCTCTAGGCACCAGAGATCTTTTTTTTTTTTTTTTTAATGTTTTCTTTTTTTTTTTTAGGTGGGGAGCGACCCCTTAGGCAAGGGTCGCTCCCCTAGGGGGCAAATTATATTTAGGCCATTTCTGCCCCCAAAGGGGGGCAGATTGGCCTATTTTGATGAGGCCAATCTGCCCCCAAGGGGGGCAGAAACCATTAGACACCAGGGAGTTTTTGTTTTTTTGCGTGAATTTCACGCAACGGGAGCGACCCCTTGGGCAGGGGTCGCTTGGGAAGTCCTTTTCTGCCCCCCCTGGGGGCAGATCGGCCTATTATTAGGCCGATCTGCCCCCAGGGGGGGCAGAAACCTCTAGGCAACAGGGATCATTTCTTTTTTTTTTTTTGTGTTTTCTTTTTTTTTTTAGGTGGAGAGCGACCCCTTAGGCAAGGGTCGCTCCCCTAGGGGGCAAATTATATTTAGGCCATTTCTGCCCCCCTTGGGGGCAGATTGGCCTATTTTGATGAGGCCAATCTGCCCCCAAGGGGGGCAGAAACCATTAGACACCAGGGAGTTTGTTTTTTTGCGTGAATTTCACGCAACGGGAGCGACCCCTTGGGCAGGGGTCGCTCCCAGGGGGGGCATTTTTTTGGGAAGGCCTTTTCTGCCCCCCCTGGGGGCAGAAACCTCTAGGCACCAGGGATCCTTTTCTTTTTTTTTTCTTTTTATGTTTTCTTTTTTTTTTAAGGTGGGGAGCGACCCCTTAGGCAAGGGTCGCTCCCCTAGGGGGTAAATTATATTTAGGCCATTTCTGCCCCCCTTGGGGGCAGATTGGCCTATTTTGATGAGGTCAATCTGCCCCCAAGGGGGGCAGAAACCATTAGACACCAGGGACTTTTTTTTTTTTGCATGAATTTCACGCAAGGGGAGCGACCCTATTTTGATTAGGCTGATCTGCCCCCAAGGGGGGCAGAAACCACTAGGCACCAGTGATTTTTTTGTTTTACAGATGGGGAGCGACCCCTTGGACAAGGGTCGCTCCCCTGGAGGGGCAAATTGTATTTAGGCCATTTCTGCCCGCTTTGGGGGCAGATCGGCCGATTTTAGGTCAATCTAACCCCAAGGGGGGCAGAAACCACTAGGCACCAGGGATCTTTTTTTTGCGCCGTCACGCAAGGGGAGCGACTTTGTAGGCAAGGGTCGCTCCCCGGGGGGAGGTGGGGGGGCAAATTTATTTTAGGCCATCTCTGCCCCCCCTGGGGGCAGATTGGTCTATTGGTATTAGGCCGATCTGCCCCCATGGGGGGCAGAAACCTCTAGGCGCCGGGGCAATTATTATTATTATATATTTTTTTTGTTTGTTTGTTTTTTTAGAGATGGGGAGCGACCCATCAGGCAAGGGTCGCTCCCCTGGGGGGCAAATTGTATTTAGACCATTTCTGCCCCCCTTGGGGGAAGATTGGTCGATTTTAGGTCAATCTGCCCCCAAGGGGGCAGAAACCACTAGGCACCGGGGATTTGTTTTTTGGCGCCAATGTCACGCAGGGGGAGCGACCCCATAGGCAAGGGTCACTCTTAGGGGGGGGGGGGTGAGGGTTGGAGATGCAAATTTATTTTAGGCCATTTCTGCCCCCCCTGGGGGCAGATTGGCCTATTATTAGGCCGATCTGCCCCCGGGGGGGGGGCAGAAACCTCTAGGCGCCAGGGCAAATTTTTTTTTTTGTGTTTTTTTTTTTGTTTGTTTGTTTTTTTAGAGATGGGGTGCGACCCATCAGGCAAGGGTCGCTCCCCTGGGGGCAAATTTTATTTAGACCATTTCTGCCCCCCTTGGGGGCAGATTGGTCGATTTTAGGTCAATCTGCCCCCAAGGGGGCAGAAACCACTAGGCACCTGGGATTTGTTTTTTGGCGCCAATGTCACGCAGGGGGAGCGACCCCGTAGGCAAGGGTCGCTCCCGGGGGGGGGGAGGCGGGGACAAATTTATTTTAGGCCATTTCTGCCCCCCCTGAGCCTATTATTAGGCCGATCTGCCAGGGCAATTTTTTTTTTTTGTAACAGAACCTGGTCCGAGCCACACAAGTCACCCCATCTTGGATTCCCCTAGGTCTCTAGTTTTCAGAAATGCACAGGTTTGGTAGGTTTCCCTAGGTGCCGGCTGAGCTAGAGGCCAAAATCTACAGGTAGGCACTTTGCAAAAAACACCTCTGTTTTCTTTCAAAAATTTGGATGTGTCCACGGTGCGCTTTGGGGCGTTTCCTGTCGCGGGCGCTAGGCCTACCCACACAAGTGAGGTATCATTTTTATCGGGAGACTTGGGGGAACGCTGGGTGGAAGGAAATTTGTGGCTCCTCTCAGATTCCAGAACTTTCTGCCACAGAAATGTGAGGAACATGTGTTTTTTTAGCCAAATCTTGAGGTTTGCAAAGGATTCTGGGTAACAGAACCTGGTCCGAGCCACACAAGTCACCCCATCTTGGATTCCCCTAGGTCTCTAGTTTTCAGAAATGCACAGGTTTGGTAGGTTTCCCTAGGTGCCGGCTGAGCTAGAGGCCAAAATCTACAGGTAGGCACTTTGCAAAAAACACCTCTGTTTTCTTTCAAAAATTTGGATGTGTCCACGTTGCGCTTTGGGGCGTTTCCTGTCGCGGGCGCTAGGCCTACCCACACAAGTGAGGTATCATTTTTATCGGGAGACTTGAGGGAACGCTGGCTGGAAGGAAATTTGTGGCTCCTCTCAGATTCCAGAACTTTCTGCCACAGAAATGTGAGGAACATGTGTTTTTTTAGCCAAATTTTGAGGTTTGCAAAGGATTCTGGGTAACAGAACCTGGTCAGAGCCACACAAGTCACCCAATCTCGGATTCCCCTAGGTCTTTAGTTTTCAGAAATGCACAGGTTTGGTAGGTTTCCCTAGGTGTCGGCTGAGCTAGAGGCCAAAATCTACAGGTAGGCACTTTGCTAAAAACAGCTCTGTTTTCTGTGATGTGTCCACGTTGTGTTTTGGGGCATATCCTGTCGCGGGCGCTAGGCCTACCCACACAAGTGAGGTACCATTTTTATCGGGAGACTTGGCGGAGCGCTGGGTGGAAGGAAATTTGTGGCTCCTCTCAGATTCCAGAACTTTCTGTCACCGAAATGTGAGGAAAATGTGTTTTTTTAGCCAAAATTTGAGGTTTGCAAAGGATTCTGTGTAACAGAACCTGGTCAGAGCCCCACAAGTCACCCCATCTTGGATTCCCCTAGGTCTCTAGCTTTCAAAAATGCACAGGTTTGGTAGGTTTCCCTAGCTGCCAGCTGAGCTAGAGGCCAAAATCTACAGGTAGGCACTTTGCTAAAAACAGCTCTGTTTTCTGTGATGTGTCCACGTTGTGTTTTGGGGCATATCCTGTCGCAGGCGCTAGGCCTACCCACACAAGTGAGGTATCATTTTTATCGGGAGACTTGGGGGAACATAGAATAGCAAAACAAGTGTTATTGCCCCTTGTCTTTCTCTACATTTTTCCCTTCCAAATGTAAGACAGTGTGTAAAAAAGACATCTATTTGAGAAATGCCCTGTAATTCACATGCTACTATGGGCACCCCAGAATTCAGAGATGTGCAAATAACCACTGCTTCTCAACACCTTATCTTGTGCCCATTTTCGAAATACAAAGGTTTTCTTGATAGCTATTTTTTACTCTTTATATTTCAGCAAATGAATTGCTGTATACCCGGCATAGAATGAAAACCCACTGCAGGGTGCAGGTCATTTATTGGCTCTGGGTACCTAGAGTTCTTGATGAACCTACAAGCCCTATATATCCCCGCAACCAGAAGAGTCCAGCAGACGTAACGGTATATTGCTTTCGAAAATCTGACATTGCAGGAAAAAGTTACAGAGTAAAACGTAGAGAAAAATTGATGTTTTTTTCACCTCAATTTCAATATTTATCTTATTCAGTTGTTATTTTCTGTAGGAAACCCTTGTAGGATCTACACAAATTACCCCTTGCTGAATTCAGAATTTTGTCTACTTTTCAGAAATGTTGCGGTTTCTGGGATCCAGCGTTGTTTTCATGCCCATTTCTGTCACTGACTGAAAGGAGGCTGAAAGCGCAAAAAATCGTAAAAATGGGGTATGTCCCAGTAAAATGCCAAAATTGTGTTGAAAAATTGGGTTTTCTGATTCAAGTCTGCCTGTTCCTGAAAGCTGGGAAGCTGGTGATTTTAACACCGCAAACCCTTTGTTGATGCCCTTTTCAGGGAAAAAACCACAAGCCTTCTTCTGCAGCCCCTTTTTCCAATTTGTTTGAAAAAAACTAAATTTTCACTGTATTTTGGCTAATTTCTTGGCTTCCTTCTGGGGAACCCACAAAGTCTGGGTACCTCTAGAATCCCTAGGATGTTGGAAAAAGAGGACGCAAATTTGGCGTGGGTAGCTTAAATGAACAAACAGTTATGAGGGCCTAAGCGCGAACTGCTCCAAATAGCCCAAAAAAGGCTCGGCACAGGAGGGGGAAAAGGCCTGGCAGCGAAGGGGTTAAAAGTGGACACAGTGCAAAAATCAACAGTTCCTGGGGGATGTAAGTAAAGATTAATTTGTGAGGTAAGTAAAACACTTACAAGTCTCAGTTCCTGGGCATAGGCAGCCCACCATTGGGGGTTCAAGGCAACCCCAAAGTTACCACACCAGCAGCTCAGGGCCGGTCAGGTGCAGAGGTCAAAGAGGAGCCCAAAAACACACAGGCGCCTATGGAGAACAGGGGTGCTCCGGTTCCAGTCTGCCAGCAGGTAAATACCCGCGTCCTCGGTGGGCAGACCAGGGGGGTTTTGTAGAGCACTGGGGGGGACACAAGTAGGCACACAAAACACCGGGTGCAGTGTGCAAAGCAGGCATCGGGTTTCAGATAGGAATCAATGGAGGGACCCGGGGGTCACTCTAGCGGTGCAGGCAGGCACAGGGGGGGCTTCTTGGGACAGCCACCACCTGGGCTAGGCAGAGGGTCGCCTGGGGTCACTCCCGCGCTGAGGTTTGATTCCTTCAGGTCCTGGGGGCTGCGGGTGCAGTGCTGGTTCCAGGCGTCGAGTCCCTTGTTACAGGCAGTCGCGGTCAGGGGGAGCTTCTGGATTCTCTCTGTAGGCGTCACTGTGGAGGCTCATGGGGGTCGTCTCAGGCTCCTACGGGCTCACAGTCATCGGAGAGTCCTCCCTGTGGTGTTTGTTCTCTGGATCTCGAGCCCGGGGCGTTGGGTGCAGAGTGTGAAGTCTCACGCTTCCGGCAGGAAACGTGCAGTCTTTGAAAGTTGCTTCTTTGTTGCAAAGAAGTTGCTGTTGTTGAGCAGAGCCGCTGCTCACGGAGTTTCTTGGTCCATTAGTCCAGGGCAGTCCTCTGAGGCTTCAGAGGTCGCTGGTCCCTGTCTGATGCATCTCTGGTTGCAGGTTTTCGAATCAGGAGACAGGCCGGTAGGGCTGGGGCCAAAGCAGTTGTCGTCTTCCGTCTTCTCTGCAGGCTTGTTTCCTCAGGTTGCATGAATCTGATTTCCTGGGTTCTGGGGTGCCTCTAAATACTAAATTTAGGGGTGTGTTTAGGTCTGGGAGGGCAGTAGCCAATGGCTACTGTCCTTGAGGGTGGCTACACCCTCTTTGTGCCTCCTCCCGGTGGCGAGGGCAGCACATCCCTAATCCTATTGGAATAATCCTCCAAAACTAAGATGGAGAATTTCTAAAGGCAGGGGTCATCTCAGCTCAGGACACATTAGCGGCTGTCCTGACTGGTGGGTGACTCCTCCTTGTTTTTCTCATTACCTCCTCCAGCCTTGCCGCCAACAGTGGGGGCAGTGGCCGGAGGGGCGGGCATCTCCACTAGCTGGGATGCCCTGTGGTGCTGTAACAAAAGGGGTGAGCCTTTGAGGCTCACCACCAGGTGTTACAGTTCCTGCAGGGGGAGGTGAGAAGCACCTCCACCTAGTACAGGCTTTGTTCCTGGCCACAGAGTGACAAAGGAACTCTCACCATGTGGCCAGCAACATGTCTGGTGTGTGGCAGGCTGGCAGAAACTGGTTAGCCTACACTAGAAGTCGGGTTGGTATTCAGGGGGCATCTCTAAGATGCCCTCTGGATGTATGTTACAATAAATTGCACACTGGCATTAGTGTGCATTTATTGTGCTGAGAAGTTTGATACCAAACTTCCCAGATTTCAGTGTAGCCAATATGGAACTGTGGAGTTTGTGTTTGACAAACTCCCAGACCATACACTCTTATGGCTACCCTGCACTTACAATGTCTAAGGTTTTGCTTAGACACTGTAGGGGCATAGTGCTCATGCACATATGCCCTCACCTGTCGTACAGTGCACCCTGCCTTAGGGCTGTAAGGCCTACTAGAGGGGTGACATACCTATGCCACAGGCAGTGTGAAGTTGGCATGGCACTCGGAGGGGAGTGCCATGTCGACTTAGTCTTTTTCTACCCACCAGCACACACAAGCTGTGAGGCAGTGTGCATGTGCTGAGTGAGGGATCCCCAGGGTGGCATAAGACATGCTGCAGCCCTTAGAGACCTTCCCTGGCATCAGGGCCCTTGGTACCAGTCACAGGGGACTAATCTGAGTGCCAGGGCTGTGCCAATTGTGGAAGCAAAGGTACAGTTTAGGGAAAGAACACTGGTGCTGGGGGCTGGTTAGCAGGGTCCAGCACACATTTCCTTAGATAAGTAACTTGTACATCTGATAGAGACTTCTAGTTGCAGATTCCTTACCTTAGAATAGATACCCAAGCAATGCCATCCTCGGTGGTGGGCTGCAAACCAAGATCATACTAGGAAGTCCTGCAGGACCGAACGACCAAAATAGCCATCCCAACTTTCAAGGCAGTAGTGCTTAGCAAACATGTGCAGGGACGACCACGTAGCTGCCTGGTAGATATCCAGGACAGGAACTCCCCGTGCTAATGCAGTAGAAGCTGCATTTGCTGAGGTAGAATGAGCACGCAAGCCCTCAGAGGGTTGCTTTTTGGCCAAGGTGTAGCACATTTTGATGCAAAGAAGCACCCATCGAGAGATGGTATGCTTTTGCACCGCCTTCCCTTTTTTCGCACCCACATATCCAACTAAGAGTAGATCGTCCATCCAGAAATCTTTAGTATGATTGAGGTAGAACGCTAACGCTCTTTTTTGGGTCCAGACGGTGGAGTCTCTCCTCCTCATGGGAAGGATGTGGGGGTGCGTAGAAAGTAGGCAGAATGACGGATTGGTCTACATGAAAGGGTGTAACCACCTTAGGAAGGAAGGAAGCCCTAGTGCGCAACACTAGTTTGTCAGGGTGCACAGATAAATATGGAGGTTTTGAGGAAAAGGCCAGAAGCTTACCCTGCGAGCAGAGGTGATAGCGACCAGAAAGACAGTTTTGAAGGTGAGGAGACGCAAGGGACAATTATGCATTGGCTCAAAGGGGGTACACATCAAATAGTACAAGTAAGTACAAGATTAGGGGCCCACTGAGGCATGATAAATGGAGTGGGAGGAAATAAATAGGTGACCCCTTTGAGGAATCTACCCACAATAGGAGATTTAAAGAGTGAGGGCTGATGGTAGCCTAAGAAAGGCCGAAACGGCAGATAAATACCCTTTAAGGGTGCCCAAAGTAGAGCCCTTCTGGGCCAAAGAAAGAATGAACAGAAGAACCTCGGATAGAGGGGCGGAAATCCAACAGATTTGTTGGTACAACATGCCACAAATTTATTCCAATGACAGGCGTATACAGTTTTGGTTGATGGAAGCCTGGCTGCCAAGATAACATTGCAGACTTCGGGTAGAAGGCAAAAGCCGTCAACTGGTGCTGCTCAATCTCCACGCATGAAGGCAGAGGTTGGAAAGGTTCGGGTGAAGAACCGTCCCCTGTTGCTGCGACAGAAGATCCGCCTGAAGAGGCAATCTCAGTGGAGGATTGATGGACATGCTCAATAGCTCTGGATACCATACTCTCCGTGCCCAGTCTGGAGCCAGCAAGATGACTTGGGCCTGGTCGTTCCTGATTTTCTTGAGAACTATGGGCAGAAGAGGTATAGGAGGAAAAGCGTAAAGGACAGCGGAGTTCCACTCGAGACGAAATGCGTCTCCGAGCGAGAGCCGCCTTGGAACCTCCAACGCGCAGAACAGCTGACATTGCACGTTCTCTGTGGAGGCGAACAGATCTAACCAAGGCTCTCCCCACAGCCAAACGAGACCTTGCGCCACTGCCGGATGGAGACGCCATTCGTGATCGGCTGTGCATCAACGTTTGTCCGCTCTGGCATTGAGGGAACCCGCCAGATGTTGAACCATCAGGGTAATGTCCCTGATGTTCCAGCCATGTCCAGAGAAGTAGTGCCTCCTGACAAAGTGTCCAGGACCCTACTCCGCCCTGTTTGTTGGAGTACCACATGGCAGTAGTATTGTCCGTGAACACCTGCATCACTTTGCGTTTGAGAGAGGGAAGGAATGCTTTCAACGCAAGCCTGATCACCCAGAGCTCTAGTAGATTGATATGGAGCCCAGACTCCACTGGAGACCAGAGTCCTCTGATCTCCACCTCTCCTATGTGGCCGCTTGAACCCAGAAGTGACTCATCTGTCACTATAGACAGATCTGGTTGGGGAAGGGAGAGGGATCTGCGGTGGACCCAATGCGGATTCGAAAGCCACCACTGCAGGTCTTTCGGAGTCCCCTCCGAGATCTGGACCAGGTCAGAGAGATTCCCCTGATGCTGCGCCCACTGGAACTTCAGGTCGCACTGCAGAGCTCGCATATGCCACCTGGCATGCGTCACTAGCAGGATGCAGGAGGCCATGAGGCCCAGCAGCCTCAGAGTCAGCCTGACTGAAACCCAAGACCAAGGCCGAAAGATCAGTATCATAGCCTGAATGTCTTGGACTCGCTTTTCAGGAGGATAAGCCCGAAACTGCACTGTGTCCAGAACCGCTACGATGAAAGGGAGCTACTGAGAGGGAGTCAGGTGTGACTTCGGCACATTTATAGTGAACCCTAGCGTGTGCAGGAGGTTCGCCGTAGTCTGAAGGTGGGAGACGACCTTCTGGTGCGAGTCCGCCTTTAACAACCAGTCGCCGAGGTAGGGGAAGACTGAGACCCCTAACCTGCGCAGATGAGCTGCAACTACTGCCATCTCTTTCGTGAACACCCGAGGGGCGCTGGTAAGGCCGAAGGGGAGCACGGTAAACTGAAAGTGTTCGTGACCTACCACAAATCACAGGTAATGTCTGTGGGCAGGCAGGATGGGGATGTGGAAATAAGCGTCCTGCAAATCCAACACTACCATCCACTCTCCTTGGTCCAAGGCAGACAGAACCTGAGCCAGAGTGAGCATTTTGAATTTCTCCTTCTTGAGCAAGTAGTTTAGGTCCCGAAGGTCTAGGATAGGACGTAAGCCCTTGTCCTTTTTTGGTATCAGAAAGTAGCGGGAATAACAACAACAACCTATTTCTGGCAAAGGAGCCTTTTCTATAGCTCCCTTGGCCAAGAGAGCTGCGACTTCCTGGTGGAGAAGCGCCAAATGATCCTCTGGAAGGTGATTGAAGGATGTGGCATGGGTGGTGGAGCAGATTTGAAAGGGAGGGAGTAGCCCTTTTGAACGATCTGCAAAACCCACCTGTCCGTGGTGATGTGTTCCCAGTGGGGCAGATGATGGCGAATCCTGCCAACTGGACGGGAGTGTTCGGATGGACTAGGAGGGTTTTGAGGGTGCAGCGGGTGCAGAGGTGGACAGGGCAGACCTCTGGTTCCCTGTCCCATGGCCATGTGGGATTCCGTGTCCCCGGCCACGCAGAGGATGAACAGCGTGTGCGGTACGGTGGCTGGGTGGAGGACACAATAGGGAGCCCCTTCCGTGGCCAAGAAAGGGGCGAAAAGCGGACTGTGGTGAGTGAGGGGCAGAGTAAAGTCTGAGGGACCGAGCCGTAGCCCGAAATCCTTGAATCTCTCCAAGGCTGAGTCTGCTTTGTCTCCGAAGAGATGGCATGTCCATGAGTGACTGTTGGACATCCTCAGAAAAACCAGAAGTACGGAACCAGGCGTGGTGTCGTAAAGGCCACCGTTATAGCAAGCGATCTGCCCAGAGAGTCGGTCATGTCTAGCCCACAACAGATTGTGAACTTTGCAGCATCTCTCCCATCGTTCACAGCTTGGGAGACGATAGCACGGTCCTCCTCCGGTATCTGTGGCAGGACTTGCGCAACCGTATCCCACAAAGAGTGGTTATAGCGGCCCAAAAGGCATGCAGTGTTCAAAGACCGCAGTGCAAGACTGGAGGGTGAAAACAACCTCTTGCCAAACTGTTCCAGCCTTTTGTTTTCCCTATCCGGGGGTGCAGAAGGGATTGCGCCTGAATAAGAGGAAGCCTGGATAACAAGATTCTCAGGCATGGGGTGTTGGTACCGGAATTTAGGGTAGTTCGGAAAGGGCAGATGCCAGTGTGCGATAGTCCTATTCACAGGAGCCCCTGTGTTGGATTTGGACCATGTACCCAAAAGGACATCGGTGAGGGCGTCATTAAATGGCAAAAGGGGTTCTGAAGTAGAAGCCCCAGGCTGAAGCACCTCCGTCGGAGATTAGACCTGACCTCAACAGTGGGAAGCTCGAGACCAAGGACCTCAGCTGCCCTACTGACCACCATACCATAAGTTGCTCCCTCTGCCGTAGCCACAGTAGGAGGAGACAGCATGCCAGCGTCAGGAGAAGTATCCAGACCACTGGCTTCGCCCAATTCCTGAGCGCCCAGTCCATAGAAGGATCATCCTGGTACACATAAGGGTCCAGGGACCCCTCCAGTCCCTCCCCATATTCGTACCCATAAGAAAAAGGGTCCGAATCTGACCCTGGGCGAAAAGGCCCCATCGATGTTGAAGGCGTCGTCAGCAGACGCCTCTCCAACTCCAAGTCGTTGGGGATAAGAACTGGGTCGATGTCGATAGTGGGCACTACCGACGTCGGGAGCGTCAATGATTGACCCTGCGCCGGGGAAGGTCTCAAAGGTGCGACCGGTGCGGATCCGCGCACGGATCCAGAGGTGACCTCGGTGGCCAGAGTCGAAGCCGCCGGAACAGAACCCAAAGGCCCCTCAGCCGAGCCCCTTGGACCCAAAGGCGCCATATCGGAGTTGGACCGCCAAATATGAGGCGCATGGCCTCATAAAACTCTTTGAGCTCGGCAGGGGTTGCTCCGGCTCTGGGGAAACTCGGGGAAGCGCGGAGCCAACCCAGACGCAGGCTCTGAGGACAGAGGCCTTGTGCGTGGACGCTCCTCCCGTGTCGCGTCAGACGAGCGACGGGGCAAAGTCGGAGAGCGATGGGAGTTCTTCTTCTTCTTATCTTGACCCGAGGATTTGGAAGAAGACGAGTGGTGATGACTCCACAACCGATCTCGAGACCTTCCTCCCGAGCGAGATTGGGACCTACGTGGAGTCCAGTGCCGGGCCGCCATAAGCTTTAGGGACCGCTCCCTCAAAGCCTTTGGGTGCATGGCCCGGCACTCTGAGCATGACTTCGGGTCATGGTTGTGCTCAAGACACGACAGACAAACCCGATGAGGATCGGTCACTGACATCGTACGATGAAAGTCCTCGCATGGCTTGAACCCAGACTTCGGGGACATCCTCGACGCACCAAAGTTTCACAGAAAAAGTAGACAAAACGGTCTAATTCAGCCAAAAAATAGCCAGGGTAGCTCTTTACGGAGCAGCGCATGGCACGGAAAGAAAAGAACTGACGTCATTGCGCGAGGGCGACGCCTATACAGGGAGTGCAGAATTATTAGGCAAATGAGTATTTTGACCACATCATCCTCTTTATGCATGTTGTCTAACTCCAAGCTGTATAGGCTCGAAAGCCTACTACCAATTAAGCATATTAGGTGATGTGCATCTCTGTAATGAGAAGGGGTGTGGTCTAATGACATCAACACCCTATATCAGGTGTGCATAATTATTAGGCAACTTCCTTTCTTTTGGCAAAATGGGTCAAAAGAAGGACTTGACAGGCTCAGAAAAGTAAAAAATAGTGAGATATCTTGCAGAGGGATGCAGCACTCTTAAAATTGCAAAGCTTCTGAAGCGTGATCATCGAACAATCAAGCGTTTCATTCAAAATAGTCAACAGGGTCGCAAGAAGCGTGTGGAAAAACCAAGGCGCAAAATAACTGCCCATGAACTGAGAAAAGTCAAGCGTGCAGCTGCCACGAGGCCACTTGCCACCAGTTTGGCCATATTTCAGAGCTGCAACATCACTGGAGTGCCCAAAAGCACAAGGTGTGCAATACTCAGAGACATGGCCAAGGTAAGAAAGGCTGAAAGACGACCACCACTGAACAAGACACACAAGCTGAAACGTCAAGACTGGGCCAAGAAATATCTCAAGACTGATTTTTCTAAGGTTTTATGGACTGATGAAATGAGAGTGAGTCTTGATGGGTCAGATGGATGGGCCCGTGGCTGGATTGGTAAAGGGCAGAGAGCTCCAGTCCGACTCAGACGCCAGCAAGGTGGAGGTGGAGTACTGGTTTGGGCTGGTATCATCAAAGATGAGCTTGTGGGGCCTTTTCGGGTTGAGGATGGAGTCAAGCTCAACTCCCAGTCCTACTGCCAGTTCCTGGAAGACACCTTCTTCAAGCAGTGGTACAGGAAGAAGTCTGCATCCTTCAAGAAAAACATGATTTTCATGCAGGACAATGCTCCATCACACGCGTCCAAGTACTCCACAGCGTGGCTGGCAAGAAAGGGTATAAAAGAAGGAAATCTAATGACATGGCCTCCTTGTTCACCTGATCTGAACCCCATTGAGAACCTGTGGTCCATCATCAAATGTGAGATTTACAAGGAGGGAAAACAGTACACCTCTCTGAACAGTGTCTGGGAGGCTGTGGTTGCTGCTGCACGCAATGTTGATGGTGAACAGATCAAAACACTGACAGAATCCATGGATGGCAGGCTTTTGAGTGTCCTTGCAAAGAAAGGTGGCTATATTGGTCACTGATTTGTTTTTGTTTTGTTTTTGAATGTCAGAAATGTATATTTGTGAATGTTGAGATGTTATATTGGTTTCACTGGTAATAATAAATAATTGAAATGGGTATATATTTTTTTTTGTTAAGTTGCCTAATAATTATGCACAGTAATAGTCACCTGCACACACAGATATCCCCCTAACATAGCAAAAACTAAAAACAAACTAAAAACTACTTCCAAAAATATTCAGCTTTGATATTAATGAGTTTTCTGGGTTCATTGAGAACATGGTTGTTGTTCAATAATAAAATTAATCCTCAAAAATACAACTTGCCTAATAATTCAGCACTCCCTGTATACTACCCCGGACATCATCACGGCGACAACGCCTGCGGAGTCGACCAATGCCACCTGCCGACGCGCAAGGGTATTGCTCGGAAAAAAATCTCCAGATCCAGTCTGACGCCTGGGGGAAATTCTAAGGTAAGGAATCTGCAACTAGAAGTCTCTATCTGATTACCATATACTAGGGTCTTACATGGATGCACCAGTATGCAAATTGTGGGGTGTAAAAAATACCATACAACCAAATTTAGAGGAGAGAGCACTGACCCTGGGGTCCTGATTAGCAGGATCCCAGTGTACTACAGTGTAAACACACTGACAGCAGGCAAGAAGTGGGGGCAACTACGCTAGAAAGATGCTACTATCCTACACGGTCGATTCAAGGTTCTACACTTTTGTATTCAGTGCGTTAACATTTAAAAACACCAGCTGCAGGCTTTTAAGCAGAGCTTTATGCACCAGCAGTCATTCTTTACTATATAAAGCGCTGAGTATAACCAGTATGTGGACAACTTCTATACAGGAGATGAGCTGCACACAGCTGGCACTGTGGCATACAGAATGTCAATGTTCAATGTCTCCACAAAGGACTCCCTTAGAAGCTTGTTTGTAAGACGCTCCAAAAAGCCCAGAGCACTGTGTTGTGTTCCAGAGAACCGCTTGCAGTAAGATTCTCAGTCGGGTGAGATGTATATGTACTTCTTCCAATCTATGATCAAAGCACTTTCCTGGCCACGGTTAAGGGTCATTTGGAAGACGTTCACAGGTTGAACTGTATACTGGATTACAACAAGAACATGGGTGAAGTGGACAAGAATGAGCAGACACTGCAGCCATATAAAACAAGTCGTAAAGTTCACACATGGTATAGGACGCTGTGAGAAAGTAGCCTCTTTCTAGCCTTGTTACCCCCACTTTTGGCCTGTTTGTGAGTGTATGTCAGGGTGTTTTCACTGTCTCACTGGGATCCTGCTAGCCAGGGCCCAGTTCTCATAGTGAAAACCCTATGTTTTCAGTATGTTTGTTATGTGTCACTGGGACCCTGCTAGTCAGGACCCCAGTGCTCATAAGGTTGTGGCCTATATGTGTGTGTTCCCTGTGTGGTGCCTAACTGTCTCACTGAGGCTCTGCTAACCAGAACCTCAGTGGTTATGCTCTCTCATTTATTTCAAATTGTCACTAACAGGCTAGTGACCAATTTTACCAATTTACATTGGCTTACTGGAACACCCTTATAATTCCCTAGTATATGGTACTGAGGTACCCAGGGTATTGGGGTTCCAGGAGATCCCTATGGGCTGCAGCATTTCTTTTGCCACCCATAGGGAGCTCTGACAATTCTTACACAGGCCTGCCACTGCAGCCTGAGTGAAATAACGTCCACGTTATTTCACAGCCATTTTACACTGCACTTAAGTAACTTATAAGTCACCTATATGTCTAACCTTTACCTGGTAAAGGTTAGGTGCAAAGTTACTTAGTGTGTGGGCACCCTGGCACTAGCCAAGGTGCCCCCACATTGTTCAGAGCCAATTCCCTGAACTTTGTGAGTGCGGGGACACCATTACACGCGTGCATTACATATAGGTCACTACCTATATGTAGCTTCACAATGGTAAATCCGAATATGGCCATGTAACATGTCTATGATCATGGAATTGCCCCCTCTATGCCATCCTGGCATAGTTGGCACAATCCCATGATCCCAGTGGTCTGTAGCACAGACCCTGGTACTGCCAAACTGCCTTTCCTGGGGTTTCACTGCAGCTGCTGCCAACCCCTCAGACAGGTTTCTGCCCCCCTGGGGTCAAGCCAGGCTTGTCCCAGGATGGCAGAACAAAGGACTTCCTCTGAGAGAGGGTGTGACACCCTCTCCCTTTGGAAAATGGTGTGAAGGCAGTGGAGGAGTAGCCTCCCCCAGCCTCTGGAAATGCTTTCTTGGGCACAGATGTGCCCAATTCTGCATAAGCCAGTCTACACCGGTTCAGGGGACCCCTTAGCCCTGCTCTGGCGTGAAACTGGACAAAGGAAAGGGGAGTGACCACTCCCCTGACCTGCACCTCCCCTGGGAGGTGTCCAGAGCTCCTCCAGTGTGCTCCAGACCTCTGCCATCTTGGAAACAGAGGTGCTGCTGGCACACTGGACTGCTCTGAGTGGCCAGTGCCACCAGGTCACGTCAGAGACTCCTTCTGATAGGCTCCTTCAGGTGTTAGTAGCCTATCCTCTCTCCTAAGTAGCCAAACCCTCTTTTCTGGCTATTTAGGGTCTCTGTCTCTGGGGAAACTTTAGATAACGAATGCAAGAGCTCAGCCGAGTTCCTCTGCATCTCTCTCTTCACCTTCTGCCAAGGAATCGACTGCTGACCGCGCTGGAAGCCTGCAACACTGCAACAAAGTAGCAAAGACGACTACTGCAACTCTGTAACGCTGATCCTGCCGCCTTCTCGACTGTTTTCCTGTTTGTGCATGCTGTGGGGGTAGTCTGCCTCCTCTCTGCACCAGAAGCTCCGAAGAAATCTCCCGTGGGTCGACGGAATCTTCCCCCTGCAACCGCAGGCACCAAAAAGCTGCATTACCGGTCCCTTGGGTCTCCTCTCAGCACGACGAGCGAGGTCCCTCGAATCCAGCAACTCTGTCCAAGTGGCCCCCACAGTCCAGTGACTCTTCAGTCCAAGTTTGGTGGAGGTAAGTCCTTGCCTCAGCTCGCTAGACTGCATTGCTGGGAACCGCGACTTTTGCAGCTACTCCGGCCTCCGTGCACTTCCGGCGGAAATCCTTTGTGCACAGTCCAGCCTGGGTCCACCGCACTCTAACCTGCATTGCACGACCTCCTAAGTTGTTCTCCGGCGACGTGGGACTTCTTTGTGCGACTTCGGGTGAGCACTGTTTCACGCATCCTCGTAGTGCCTGTTTCTGGCACTTCTCCGGGTGCTACCTGCTGCTGAGAGGGCTCCTTGTCTTGCTCGACGTCCCCTCTCTCTCCTGGTCCAATTTGCGACCTCCTGGTCCCTCCAGGGCCACAGCAGCGTCCAAAAACGCTAACCGCACGATTTGCAGCTAGCAAGGCTTGTTGGCGTTCTTTCGGCGGGAAAACACTTCTGCACGACTCTCCACGGCGAGAGGGATCCGTCCACCAAAGGGGAAGTCTCTAGCCCTTTTTGTTCCTGCAGAAACCTCAGCTTCTTCTGTCGAGTAGAAGCTTCTTTGCACCCGCAGCTGGCATTTCCTGGGCATCTGCCCATCTCTGACTTGCTTGTGACTTTTGGACTTGGTCCCCTTGTTCCACAGGTACCCTAGATTGGAAATCCACAGTTGTTGCATTGTTGGTTTGTGTCTTTCCTGCATTATTCCTCTAACACGACTTCTTTGTCCTTAGGGGAACTTTAGTGCACTTTGCACTCACTTTTCAGGGTCTTGGGGAGGGTTATTTTTCTAACTCTCACTATTTTCTAATAGTCCCAGCGACCCTCTACAAGGTCACATAGGTTTGGGGTCCATTCGTGGTTCGCATTCCACTTTTGGAGTATATGGTTTGTGTTGCCCCTATCCCTATGTTTCCCCATTGCATCCTATTGTAACTATACATTGTTTGCACTGTTTTCTAAGACTATACTGCATATTTTTGCTATTGTGTATATATATCTTGTGTATATTTCCTATCCTCTCACTGAGGGTACACTCTAAGCTACTTTGGCATATTGTCATAAAAATAAAGTACCTTTATTTTTAGTATAACTGTGTATTGTGTTTTCTTATGATATTGTGCATATGACACTAAGTGGTACTGTAGTAGCTTCACACGTCTCCTAGTTCAGCCTGAGCTGCTCTGCTAAGCTACCATTATCTATCAGCCTAAGCTGCTAGACACCCTATACACTAATAAGGGATAACTGGGCCTGGTGCAAGGTGCAAGTACCCCTTGGTACTCACTACAAGCCAGTCCAGCCTCCTACAGACGCTGATTACCCACCTGATCCAGCTGGCAAATAATACAAATGTTGTTCACCATCAGGCCACAGGAAGCTCACCGCCTTTCCTTGTCTTTCAGTTGGGCGTAATTAAAAGTCTGGAAGCAGTAGCCCCTACTTCATCTGTTGTGGATGATATTGCAAGGCTGCAGGGTCAGCACGTTGCGGATTGTGCTGCTGCAACAGAGAAAAAGTCAACTATTGTGTCAATGCAGAGTCTGCTTGTAGGAAGTTGGCTCTGTATGCACTATTTCAAAGTAAGGAATAGTATGCACAGAGTCCAAGGGTTACCCTTAGATGTAAGATAGTGGCAAAAAGAGATAACTCTAATGCTCTATTTTGTGGTAGTGTGGTCGAGCAGTAGGCTTATCAAAAGAGTAGTGTTAAGCATTTGTTGTACATACACAAGCAATAAATGAGGAACACACACTCAGAGACAATTCCAGGCCAATAGGTTTTTGTATAGAAAAATATATTTTCTTAGTTTATTTTAAGAACCACAGGTTCAAGATTTACATGTAATACTTTAAATGAAAGGTATTGCAGGTAGGTACTTTAGGAACTTTGAATAATCAAAATAGCATACACAGTTTTCAAATAAATCACATATAGCTATTTTAAAACTAGACAGTGCAATTTTCAAAAGTTCCTGGGGGGAGTAAGAGTTAGTTAGTTTTTGCAGGTAAGTAAAACACCTACGGGGTTCAAGTTTGGGTCCAAGGTAGCCCACTGTTGGGGGTTCAGAGCAACCCCAAAGTTACCACACCAGCAGCTCAGGGCCGGTCAGGTGCAGAGGTCAAAGTGGTGTCCAAAATGCATAGGCTTCAATGGAGAAGGGGGTGCCCCGGTTCCAGTCTGCCAGCAGGTAAGTACCCGCGTCTTCGGAGGGCAGACCAGGGGGGTTTTGTAGGGCACCGGGGGGGACACAAGTCAGCACAGAAAGTACACCCTCAGCGGCACGGGGGCGGCCGGGTGCAGTGTGTAAACAAGCGCCGGGTTTTCAATAGAAAGCAATGGGAGACCAAGAGGTCTCTTCAGTGATGCAGGCAGGCAAGGGGGGGCTCCTCGGGGTAGCCACCACCTGGGCAAGGGAGAGGGCCTCCTGGGGGTCACTCCTGCACTGGAGTTTGGATCCTTCAGGTCCTGGGGGCTGCGGGTGCAGAGTCTTTACCAGGCGTCGGGATCTGAGGAACAGGCAGTCGCGGTCAGGGGGAGCCGCGGGATTCCCTCTGCAGGCGTCGCTGTGGAGGCTCAGGGGGGGCAACTCTGGCTACTCACGGTCTCGCAGTCGCGGGAAACGCAAGTTGTTTTAAAGTTGCTCCTTTGTTACAAAGTTGCAGTCTTGGGTGAACAGAGCCACTGTCCTCGGGAGTTCTTGGTCCTTCTAGAGCAGGGCAGTCATCTGAGGATTCAGAGGTCGCTGGTCCTTGGGGAAAGCATCGCTGGAGCAGTGTCTTTAGAAGTGGGGAGACAGGCCGGTAGAGCTGGGGCCAAAGCAGTTGGTGTCTCCGTCTTCCCTGCAGGGTTTTTCAGCTTAGCAGTCCTCTTCTTCTTAGGTTGCAGGAATCTGAGTTCCTAGGTTCTGGGGAGCCCTTAAATACTAAATTTAAGGGCGTGTTTAGGTCTGGGGGGTTAGTAGCCAATGGCTACTAGCCCTGAGGGTGGGTACACCCTCTTTGTGCTTCCTCCCAAGTGGAGGGGGTCACATTCCTATCCCTATTGGGGCAGATGGAGGATTTCTAAAAGTCAGAGTCACCTCAGCTCAGGTTGCCTTAGGGGCTGTCCTGACTGGCCAGTGACTCCTCCTTGTTTTTCTCATGATCTCCTCTGGCCTTGCCGCCAAAAGTGGGGCCGTGGCTGGAGAACTCCACTAGCTGGAATGCCCTGGGGTGCTGTAACAAAGGGGGAGAACCTTTGAGGCTCACCGCCAGGTGTTACAGTTCCTGCAGGGGGAGGTGATAAGCATCTCCACCCAGTACAGGCTTTGTTACTAGCCACAGAGTGACAAAGGCACTCTCCCCATGTGGCCAGCAACATGTCTGGAGTGTGGCAGGCTGCTAAAACTAGTCAGCCTACACGGGTAGTTGGTTAAGGTTTCAGGGGGCACCTCTAACGTGCCCTCTGGGGTGTATGTTACAATAAAATGTACACTGGCATGAGAAGTTTGATACGAAACTTCACAGTTTTCAGTGTAGCCATTATGGTGCTGTGGAGTTCGTGCATGACAGACTCCCAGACCATATACTCTTATGGCTACCCTGCACTTACAATGTCTAAGGTTTTGCTTAGAAACTGTAGGGGCACAGTGCTCATGCACTGGTGCCCTCACCTATGGTATAGTGCACCCTGCCTTAGGGCTGTAAGGCTGGCTAGAGGGGTGGCTTATCTATACTGCATAGGCAGTGTGAGGTTGGCATGGCACCCTGAAGGGAGTGCCATGTTGACTTACTCGTTTTGTCCTCACCAGCACACACAAGCTGGCAAGCAGTGTGTCTGTGCTGAGTGAGGGGTCCCCAGGGTGGCATAAGATATGCTGCAGCCCTTAGAGACCTTCCCTGGCATCAGGCCCCTTGGTACCAGGGGTACCAGTTACAAGGGACTTACCTGGATGCCAGGGTGTGCCAATTGTGGAAACAAAAGTATAGGTTAGGGAAAGAACACAGGTGCTGGGGCCTGGTTAGCAGGCCTCAGCACACTTTCAAATCAAAATTTAGCATCAGCAAAGGCAAAAAGTCAGGGGGTAACCATGCCAAGGAGGCATTTCCTTACACAACCCCCCACCCCCCAAACGAAAGAGGATGAGACTAACCTTTCCCAAGAGAGTCTTCATTTTCTAAGTGGAAGAACCTGGAAAGGCCATCTGCATTGGCATGGGCAGTCCCAGGTCTGTGTTCCACTATAAAGTCCATTCCCTGTAGGGAGATGGACCAACTCAACAGTTTTGGATTTTCACCTTTCATTTGCATCAGCCATCTGAGAGGTCTGTGGTCAGTTTGAACTACAAAGTGAGTACCAAAGAGGTATGGTCTCAGCTTCTTCAGGGACCAACCACAGCAAAGGCCTCCCTTTCAATGGCACTCCAACGCTGCTCCCTGGGGAGTAACCTCCTGCTATTGAAAGCAACGGGCTGGTCAAGGCCATCATCATTTGTTTGGGACAAAACTGCCCCTATCCCATGTTCAGAGGCATCAGTCTGCACAATGAACTGCTTGGAGTAATCTGGAGCTTTTAGAACTGGTGCTGTGCACATTGCTTGTTTCAGGGTGTCATAGGCCTGTTGGCATTCTACAGTCCAGTTTACCTTCTTGGGCATTTTCTTGGAGGTAAGTTCTGTGAGGGCTGTCACCATGGATCCATATCCCTTCACAAACCTCCTGTAATACCCAGTCAAGCCAAGGAATGCCCTGACTTGAGTCTGGAATTTTGGAGCTGCCCAGTCCAGAATAGTCTGGATCTTAGGCTGGAGTGGCTGAACTTGGCCTCCACCTACAAGGTGTCCCAAGTAAACCACAGTTCCCTGCCCTATCTGGCATTTGGATGCCTTGATAGAGAGGCCTGCTGATTGCAGAGCCTTCAAAACCTTCTTCAGGTGGACCAGGTGATCCTGCCAGCTGGAGCTAAAGACAGCAATATCGTCAAGATAAGCTGCACTAAAGGACTCCAAGCCAGCAAGGACTTGATTCACCAACCTTTGGAAGGTGGCAGGGGCATTCTTTAAACCAAAGGGCATAACAGTAAACTGATAATGCCCATCAGGTGTGGAGAATGCTGTCTTTTCTTTTGCTCCTGGTGCCATTTTGATTTGCCAGTACCCTGCTGTCAAGTCAAAGGTACTTAAGAATTTGGCAGCACCCAATTTGTCAATCAGTTCATCAGCCCTTGGAATGGGATGGGCATCTGTCTTGGTGACAGAATTAAGTCCTCTGTAGTCCACACAAAACCTCATCTCTCTCTTTCCATCTTTGGTGTGAGGTTTGGGGACTCAGACCATTGGGCTAGCCCAGGGACTATCAGAGTGCTCAATGACTCTCAATTCCAGCATCTTGTGGTCTTCCACTTTAATGCTTTCCTTAACTTGGTCAGATTGTCTGAATATTTTGTTTTTGACAGGCATGCTGTCTCCTGTGTCCACATCATGGGTACACAGGTGTGTCTGACCAGGGGTTAGGGAAAAGAGCTCAGCAAACTGTTGCAGGACCTTCCTTCAATCAGATTGCTGTTGGCCAGAGAGGGTGTCTGAGTAGACCACTCCATCAACTGAGCCATCCTTAGGGTTTGTGGAGAGGAGATCAGGGAGAGGTTCACTCTCAGCTTCCTGGTCCTCATCTGTTACCATCAACAGATTCACATCAGCCCTGTCATGGAAGAGCTTAAGGTGGTTCACATGGATCACCCTCTTGGGGCTCCTGCTAGTGCCTAGGTCTACCAGGTAGGTGACCTGACTCTTCTTTTCTAGCACTGGGTAAGGGCCACTCCATTTGTCCTGAAGTGCCCTGGGAGCCACAGGCTCCAGAACCCAGACTTTCTGCCCTGGTTGAAATTCAACCATTGCAGCCTTTTGGTCATACCAAAACCTCTGGAGCTGTTGGCTGGCCTCAAGGTTTTTACTTGCCTTTTCCATATACTCTGCCATCCTTGAACGTAGGCCAAGTACATAGTCCACTATGTCTTGTTTAGGCTCATGAAGAGGTCTCTCCCAGTCTTCTTTCACAAGAGCTAGTGGTCCCCTTACAGGGTGGCCAAACAGAAGTTCAAAGGGTGAGAACCCTACTCACTTCTGAGGCACCTCTCTGTAAGCGAAAAGCAGACATGGCAAGAGGACATCCCATCTCCTTTTGAGTTTTTCAGGGAGCCCCATGATCATGCCTTTTAATGTCTTGTTAAATCTCTCAACAAGGCCATTAGTTTGTGGATGGTATGGTGTAGTGAATTTATAAGTCACTCCACACTCATTCCACATGTGTTTCAGGTATGCTGACATGAAGTTGGTACCTCTGTCAGACACCACCTCCTTAGGAAAACCCACTCTGGTAAAAATACCAATGAGGGCCTTGGCTACTGCAGGGGCAGTAGTCGACCTAAGGGGAATTGCTTCAGGGTATCTAGTAGCATGATCCACTACTACTAGTATGTACATGTTCCCTGAGGCTGTGGGAGGTTCAAGTGGACCCACTATGTCCACACCCACTCTTTCAAAGGGGACCCCCACCACTGGAAGTGGAATGAGGGGGGCCTTTGTGTGTCCACCTGTCTTACCACTGGCTTGACAGGTGGTACAGGAGACACAAAACTCCTTGACCTTCTGGGACATGTTGGGCCAATAGAAGTGGTTGACTAGTCTCTCCCATGTCTTGGTTTGTCCCAAATGCCCAGCAAGAGGAATATCATGGGCTAAGGTCAGTATGAACTTCCTAAACTCCTGAGGCACTACCACTCTCCTAGTGGCACCAGGTTTGGGATCTCTTGCCTCAGTGTAAAGTAGTCCACCTTCCCAATAGACCCTATGTGTCCCAGTTTTCTTGCCATTGGAATCTTCAGCAGCTTGCTGCATAAGGCCTTCAAGAGAGGGACAGGTTTCTTGCCCCTTACACAACTGCTCCCTTGAGGGTCCCCCTGGGCCTAAGAGCTCAACCTGATAAGGTTCTAACTCCAGAGGCTCAGTTCCCTCAGAGGGCAGAACTTCTTCCTGGGAAGAGAGGTTCTCTTTTTGTTGTTGTGTTGCAGCTGGTTTCCCAGTTGTCTTTCCTTTTCTCTTGGTAGGCTGGGCCTTCTTCCCAGGCTCCAACTCTACTTTTTCACCCTGAGATTTCCACTGTGCCCTTGTCTTGACACACACCAGTTCAGGGATACCCAGCATGGCTGCATGGGATTTCAATTCTACCTCAGCCCATGCTGAGGACTCCAGGTCATTTCCAAGCAAAAAGTCTACAGGGATATTTGAGGAGACCACCACCTGTTTCAGGCCATTGACCCCTCCCCACTCTAAAGTTACCATAGCCATGGGATGCACTTTAGTTTGATTGTCAGCGTTGGTGACTGGATAAGTTTGTCCAGCCAGGTATTGACCAGGGGAAACCAGTTTCTCTGTCACCATGGTGACACTGGCACCTGTATCCCTCAAGCCTTCTACACTTGTCCCATTAATTAAGAGCTGCTGTCTGTATTTTTGCATGTTAGGGGGCCAGACAGCCAGTGTGGCTAAATCCACCCCACCCTCAGAGACTAATGTAGCTTCAGTGTGACACCTGATTTGCTCGGGGCACACTGTTGATCCCACTTGGAGACTAGCCATTCCAGTGTTAGCTGGAGTGGAGTTAGAAGTGGTACTTTTCTTGGGACAGGCCTTGTCTCCAGTTTGGTGTCCAGGCTGATTACAGCTACGACACCAGGCCTTTTTGGGATCAAAGTTTTTACCCTTGTACCCAAAATTGGATTGCGAAGAGGCTCTGGGCCCACCTTCCTGTGCAGGTTTTTGGGGGCCTGTAGAAGACTCTTTACTATTTTTATTTTTGGATGTCTCAACACTCTTCCTCTGGGGAGGCTTTGTGACCCCTTTCTTTTGGTCACCCCCTGTGGAAGTCTTGGTCACCCTAGTCTTGACCCAAAGGTCCGCCTTCTTTCCAAATTCTTGGGGAGAAATTGGTCCTAGGTCTACCAGATGCTGATGCAGTTTATCATTTGAACAATTACTTAATAGGTGTTCTTTCACAAATAAATTGTACAGCCCATCATAATCATTTACACCACTGCCTTGAATCCAACCATCCAGTGTTTTCACTGAGTAGTCCACAAAATCAACCCAGGTCTGGCTCGAGGTTTTTTGAGCCCCCCTGAACCTAATTCTATACTCGTCAGTGGAGAATCCAAAGCCCTCAATCAGGGTACCCTTCATGAGGTCATAAGATTCTGCATCTTTTCCAGAGAGTGTGAGGAGTCTATTCCTACACTTTCCAGTGAACATTTCCCAAAGGAGAGCACCCCAGAGAGATCTGTTTACTTTTCTGGTTGCACAAGCCCTCTCAAAAGCTGTGAACCATTTGGTGATGTCATCACCATCTTCATATTTAGTTACAATCCCTTTAGGGATTTTCAACATGTCGGGAGAATCTCTGACCCTATTTATGTTGCTGCCACCATGGATGGGACCAAAACCCATCTCTTGTTTTTCCCTTTCTATGGCTAGGAGCTGTCTCTCTAAAGCCAATCTTTTGGCCATCCTGGCTAACAGGAGGTCATCTTCACTGAGGCCCTCCTCAGATATTACAGAGGTGCTGGACCCTCCTGTGAGGGAAGCTGCATCTCTGACTATCACATTTGGAGTCCGGGTTTGAGGGACCCTGTTCTCCCTAAGTAGGACTGGAGGGGGGGAATTCTCCTCCATGTCACTAGCTTCATCCTCTGGGAGGTCATCCTCAGAGGGGTTGGCTTTTTCAAACTCTGCCAGCGGCTCCTAGACCTGTAGTTTGGAGGGTCTTATGCCAACTGGTATTTTCTTTATTTTGCAGAGAGACCTTAGCTCCCTCATCTTAAGATGGAGGTAAGGGGTGATGTCGAGTTCCATCACATTCTCTTCTACACTAGACATTATGGGGGTCATTCTGACCCTGGCGGTAAAAGGCAGTTACCGCCGGTCAGAAGACCGTCATAACACCGCTGCGGCCGCGGTAACCCACCAGGGTCATTCTGACCCACAACTGCCAAACCGCCAAAAACCCGACCGCCACTGAAGGCCGCCACATCAGCGGTCAGCGATAAACTGGAGATGACCAAACCTCCACCGTCACGCCAACAGAAATACGCCCATGCCATTACGACCCACGAATCCACGTGGCGGTCTTTCAACCGCAGTATCCCATTGGCGGTACACACCGCCGCGGTCAAAATATACACACCTTTACAAAACACAGCCACATTGGATAATTCAAAATACACACACCTGAGACACATACAAACACCACTCCCACACAATCAATACGATATAAAACACACACCCACATCACCCACAAACCCCCACAAATCGAAATTCAGAGACAAGGCGCAATACACAGAGAGAGAGCACAGGGAACGCAAACCACAACACACACAGGAACCCAACATCATCCCCCACACTACATCTACACACAAAACACCACACACCACTACACTCATCACCACAAACACCACCCCACACCTCATCCACACCACCCCATGGCACCCCAAAGACACCCCAGGTTCTCGGACCAAGAACTCAGGGTCATGGTGGAGGAAATAATTAGGGTAGAGTCCCAGCTCTTCGGCACACAGGTGCAGCACACCACAATAGCCAGGAAGGCGGAGCTATGGCAAAGGATCGTCGACAGGGTCAACGCTGTGGGACAGCATCCCAGAAATCGGGAAGAAATCCGAAAGCGCTGGAACGACCTACGGGGGAAGGTGCGGTCGGCACACAGGTGCAGCACACCACAATAGCCAGGAAGGCGGAGCTATGGCAAAGGATCGTCGACAGGGTCAACGCTGTGGGACAGCATCCCAGAAATCGGGAAGAAATCCGAAAGCGCTGGAACGACCTACGGGGGAAGGTGCGGACGATGGTGTCAAGACACAACATCGCTGTGCAGAAGACTGGCGGCGGACCCCCACCCACTCCACCCGAATTCACAGCATGGGAGCAAGAGGTCTTGAACATCCTGCATCCTGAGGGCCTCGCTGGAGTAGGCGGAGGAATGGACTCTGGTAAGTCTAATCTCAACTACTTCACCCCCCCAACCACCAGCATGCCAACACACACAGAAGCAATAACCATACTCTTTTACCCCTGCAGGGCCCGAACGCCAACACACCGGCCCGGAGGGTCCAGAAATGTCCATCCCACCCCCAGAACAGGCCCCCAGTGATGACAGCAGCTCTGTCGACCTAGAACCTGATGACCAGCCCGGACCATCGGGGACCTCTAGACAGTCGGTTCCCCTCAGGCAGCCACAGGCCCCAGCAGACCTACCCCCCTCTGGAAACCCCAGCACAGCACCCACCCAGCGGGCCCATGCCTCTGTCTCCAGGACAGGTCAAGCAGCGGTGTGTCTACCACTACAGGGCACCCAGGGCAACCCACCACCCCAACAACAACAGGGACCTGGGGGCAGTGGTAGTGGGCACACCGTCCAGGGGACAGAGGCCCAGGAACAAAGGGGAACTGGGAGGGCTGCTGTGCGACAGAGGGAGGACAGGCCTAGGGAACCCACTGTCCAAGAGGCCCTCACCACCATCATGGGAGCGTACCACCACTCCCAAGAGACGATGGCGACGGTCCTGGCCAGGTTCCAGGAGATCCAGGCCATGCAGGAGGGCCAGTACATGGGGTTCCGGGAAGAACTGCGCAGCATCAGTTCCACAATGGGTACAATCGTGGTGGCACTCAACCAGATTGTCACCACATTGCGGGACCATGTGGCCCCCCAAAGGGCCCCTGCCACTAGCATGGAGGAAGAACAGCCCACCACCTCCGCCGGCACTAGTGGTCAGGAGGCCCCGACACAACAGCAACAGGCCACCCGGACCCCACCCCCTGCAGAACATGAACCACCCCGCAAGAAAGGCCTGAGATCGAGGAAGAAGACAGAGTAGGATGTCAAGACCCCCGCCATGCACGGACCCCCCCGGATGTCGTCCCACTGTCCCACTTGTTCACCCTGTCCAACCTTGAACTGCCCCTGCTCCACCTTCCACAGGCATATGGACAATGCACCTGTGCGAACGTGAGTCTGGACTCTGCCATGGACATGCCTCCACCATCACCCATCACCCTTTTTGAATTATACACCAATTTTTGCATTTCAATAAACACAATTATTGCACAAAAACCATCTGGAGTCTATTTTTTTTTTTTAACCAAATGTATTCGATATAACCAACCAAAAATGTCCAAATACATTGTGATGACAACATACCAGTGTCACACAGCGGTAGTCCATGGGGAAATAAACCTGAGGGCACTCCATGGGGACCAGATCACTGAACTAGGAAGGCAAATTCACAACTAAGTTACCATACATTGGGGTGAAAGGTCAGACAGTAGAGAGCCAGTACTGTTACAGATATAATAAAATGCAGGAGTAGATTCTTACCTGTGTGTTACTGGAAATACTGCAGTATCACTCTGTCCCTGTTGTCTGTGTCGTCCTCTTCGTCTTCCTCCTCTTCACTCTCCGCAGGCTCCACAGCGGCCACAACAGCACCATCTGGACCATCCTCCTGCAGGAAAGGCACCTGGCGTCGCAAAGCCAGGTTGTGAAGCATGCAGCAGGCCACGATGATCTGGCACACCTTCTTTGGTGAGTACATTAGGGATCCACCTGTCATATGCAGGCACCTAAACCTGGCCTTCAGGAGGCCGAAGGTCCGCTCGATCACCCTCCTAGTACGCCCATGGGCCTCATTGTACCGTTCCTCTGCCCTTGTCCTGGGATTCCTCACTGGGGTCAATAGCCAAGGCAGGTTGGGGTAACCAGAGTCACCAATTAGCCACACACGCTGCTGTCTCTGTAGCTGTTCCATCACATAAGGGATGCTGCTATTTCGCATGACGTACGTGTCATGCACTGACCCTGGGAACTTGGCATTTAAATGGGAGATGTACTGGTCAGCCAAACAGACCACCTGGACATTCATCGAATGATAACTTTTTCGGTTCCTGTACACCTGTTCATTGTCTTTTGGGGGGACCAAAGCCACATGGGTACCATCAATGGCACCAATTATATTGGGAATGTGTCCAAGGGCATAGAAATCACCCTTCACTGTAGGCAAGTCACCCACCTCGGGGAAAATGATGTAGCTCCGCATGTATTTCATCAGGGCAGACAACACTCTGGACAATACCCTTGAAAACATAGGCTGAGACATCCCAGATGAAATGGCCACTGTAGTTTGAAATGATCCACTAGCCAAAAAATGGAGTACTGACAGCACCTGCACTAGAGGCGGAATCCCTGTGGGTTGGCGGATGGGTGACATCAGGTCTGGCTCCAGCTGGGCACACAGTTCCTGTATAGTGGCACTGTTGAGTCTGTAGGTGAGTATGACATGTCGTTCTTCCATTGTCGACAGGTCCACCAGCGGTCTGTACACGGGAACATTCCTCCGTCTCCTCGCAAGTCCCAGCGGACGGTGCCTAGGAAGGACAACATGGAGCACAGAGTCAATCAACCCACAGGTAAGTTCCCACAGCCTGCACAGTACACGAATCTCTCTGGATTGAATAGCTTGTATGAGTGTCGATGCAAGGCCTAGCCATGTGTGACGCAGTAGGAATTAAGCCATGTGGGCCCTTGAAATGGCGGCTGCCTGACCTGTGAAGTGTGACAATGTGAAGTGAGGTCATTGCGCTGGCGTGGCACGCCGTGGCGGTAGGCGGTCGAAGACCGCGGCGCAAAGCAGCATTGGTTAACATTGAACCCTATGGGTTTCAGGAGCCAATGACGATGTGCGCCGGCGGTCGCGGTACGCACCGCCGCGGTACGCACCGCCGCGGGCGTGACCGCCATTTTCTCTCTGCTTAATCCCACGAGACCTGAGCATCCACAGGAGAGGACCTATACTGCAAGTGCTGCTGTGACCTCGGTCTGGAAGTGACAATAGCTGCTGCGACTGGGGAAAGGGCCCCCGCCTTCAGTTCCGAAGAGTTGGAGAAGCTCGTGGACGGGGTCCTCCCCCAGTATGCGCTACTCTACGGTCCTCCAGACCAACAGGTGAGTACACAGGGGCCAATGCATAGTGGGCAATGTACGATGTACGATGGAGGTGGATGTACGATGGATGTACGATGGAGGGGTGGATGTACGATGGAGGGGAGGGGAGCGAATTACGAATGCATGGCACGACAGATGAGAGCATGTGCCACCTGGCAAGTTTGGGGAGGGGGGGCCACTCACATCGAGCATGCAGAAAAGTGATGATGTTTCTTTTCCCCCCCTGTACATGTCACATAGGTCAGCGCCCATCAGAAGAGCGATATTTGGCGTGCCATCGCCAAGGACGTCCGGGCCCTGGGGGTCCACAACAGACGGGGCACCCACTGCCGCAAGAGGTGGGAGGACATCCGCCGCGGGAGCAGGAAGACCGCCGAGGCTCTGCTGGGGATGGCCTCCCAACCTAGGAGGGGTGCCAGTCGTACCTTGACCCCCCTGATGTCCCGGATCCTGGCGGTGGCCTACCCCGATTTAGATGGGCGCTTGAGGACATCACAGCAGACACAAGGGGGTGAGTACCAGCACATTCAGCTATATTTGCGCGCAGTGGAGGTGCCTGGGTGGGGGAGGAGGGCTGTGGGTATCCCTAGGCCAGGGCGATTTCTGTAGGCTAGGCCCCTCCGTGAGGTATGGTCCTGTGCCCCCGCCCCCCACCTCTGTAGGGTGCCTAGTAACGCTATTCATGGACCTGTGTATTCTGTGTGGGCAGTTGTCGCCCATAGGCTTGTAGGGCATGTCCCAGGGAAGGAGTAGTGTACCCCAAGTGCGCAGCGTAGTGCAGGGGGCTTCTGTGTCTGTCCTCTCCGCCAACGGTGTCCCCAATGCATGCACTCAACTTGTCTTTATTTCTCTCCCCCCCCCCCCCCCCCATTTTCTTTGTTTTTCTGTGAATGTGTGCATTAGCATCATCAGGCGGAGAAGTGGCATCGGCGCAAGAGGGAGCTGCATCTCACATGGCCCCGGAGGGCCATGCAACGGACTCCGACATGACCATTGAGACGGAGGGCGAGGGGGGCTCCACCACGGGGACCCGTGCAGACGTCAGTGACACCGACAGGTCCTCGGATGGGAGCTCCCTTGCGGTGGCGGCAACATCTGTGCCCACCGATACTACAGGTACAGCCGCCACCCAGCGCACCAGCTCCGCCCTCCCAGCGGCCCCTCGGCCTTCGGCCCGTGCCCGCACGGCCAGGAAGGCGGCCATCTCCTTCGCCCCAGGCACCTCAGGCCCTGCCCCAGTCACCCCTGCTGCCCTCAGTGAGGAGGTCATTGACCTCCTGAGGACCATCATTGTTGGGCAGTCTACCCTTTTGAATGCCATCCAGGGTGTGGAGAGGGAGGTGCATCAAAGCAATGCATACCTGGAGGGCCTTCATTCAGGTCAGGCTGCCCAGCAGCGATCGTTCAACGCTCTGGCCTCAGCACTGACGGCAGCGATTGTCCCTGTCTCCAGCCTCCCTCTTCTAACTCCCTCCACCCAGTCCCACTCCCCTGTTCCTCTGCCTATCCCATCCACACCTACAGACCAGCCTGCACACACCTCAACACCCAAGGGAAGCTCATCCAGACATAAGCACCACAGAACACACAAGCATTCACACAAGCAACATACAGATGCAGACATGCCAACAGCCACTACCACCTCTGTGTCCCCCACCTCCTCGTCTCCCTCCTCCCTCCCTGTGACGTCTACACTCACACCTGCATGCACACCACCATCAGCCAGTACACCCATCACCAGCACAACCTCCACACCAGTCCGCACACGTGCAGTCACCACCCCCACTGCCATGTACACGTCCCCTGTGTCCTCTCCCAGTGTGTCTGTCACCCCCGCTTCCAAACCACACAAACGCAGGCAGGCACCCAACCAACAGCCATCCACCTCACGTCAGCCTCCAGCCCAAGCACCTGCACCCAAAGACACCAGACTTGACTCTCCTACAACCACATCCTCTTCCTCCACTCCCATACCCACTCCAGCTACCCTTCCCATGGCTCCTAAAAAACTAATCCTCTATAAACTGGACCTCTTTTCCTCACCTGACCCACCCCCTCCATCTCGTAAGAGTTCCAAAAACACCTCAGCCACCACCAGCCCAGCAACTCCCAAGAACGTCGTGGCTGGTTTTTGGAGTCCGCCCTTTCCTTGTGCAGGGACATCGGCCAGCAGCAAAGGCACAGCCAGCCCCCCCCATGGGAAGAGGAGCAGAAAACTGAAGGGCAGGCGCGACAGGCCTGATACGCCTACCCCCAAGGAGGGTAGCCTTGCACCGTCACCTGCCACATCGGGTAAGGGAGCCAAGGGCCACGGAGAGTCTGCCAAGGAGGGCAAGGGCAGCAAAGCGCAAAAGGCAGGGAGCAGCCGACCTGGCCATGAGGGCCCCACCAGCCCCATTCCGGGGGTATCGGAGGAGACCCAGGGCCCCAGGACTCCATCACAGGAGGGCCCCGCAACGGAAAGGTCCGATGCTGACTGAGCGGGAAGTATTGGCCAGGTGTGGTTCACTCGAAACACAAGACAGGCACCGCTGAACAGGGCCCCGCCGTGAGAAGCACCGCTGAACAGGGCCCCGCCAAGACAGGCACCGCTGAACAGGGCCCCGCCGTGAGAAGCACCACTGAACAGGGCCCCGCCGTGAGAAGCACCGCTGAACAGGGCCCCGCCGTGAGAAGCACCGCTGAACAGGGCCCCGCCGTGAGAAGCACCGCCGAACAGGGCCCCGCCGTGAGAAGCACCGCCGAACAGGGCCCGCCGTGAGAAGCACCGCTGAACAGGGCCCCGCCAAGACAGGCACCGCTGAACAGGGCCCCGCCAAGACAGGCACCGCTGAACAGGGCCCCGCCGTGAGAAGCACCGCTGAACAGGGCCCCGCCAAGACAGGCACCGCTGAACAGGGCCCCGCCAAGACAGGCACCGCTGAACAGGGCCCCGCCAAGACAGGCACCGCTGAACAGGGCCCCGCCGTGAGGAGCACCGCTGAACAGGGCCCCGCCGTGAGAAGCACCGCTGAACAGGGCCCCGCCAAGACAGGCACCGCTGAACAGGGCCCCGCCGTGAGAAGCACCGCTGAACAGGGCCCCGCCAAGACAGGCATCGCTGAACAGGGCCCCGCCGTGAGGAGCACCGCTGAACAGGGCCCCGCCAAGACAGGCACCGCTCCGCTGGGCCCTCCTGTCAAGCACCGCTCCGCTGGGCCCTCCTGTCAAGCACCGCTCCGCTGGGGCCTCCTGTCAAGCACCGCTCCGCTGGGGCCTCCTGTCAAGCACCGCTCCGCTGGGGCCTCCTGTCAAGCACCGCTCCGCTGGGCCCTCATCTCAAGCACCGCTCAGCTGGGCCCTCCTGTCAAGCACCGCTCCGCTGGGCCCTCCTGTCAAGCACCGCTGGCCCATTGGCAGGCCCGGTTCTGTGTCGGGCAGGGCTTCACGAGGCACTCTGCCCACCATGCCTCCTCCATGACCAGTGGACTCTGTAATCCACCTGATGGACTGTGGCTTTGCACCCCCCAGGATGGAACAGTGGGCAATCCACCCACTGTAGAGACTTGAGAGACTGTGGCTTTGCACTCCCCAGGGTGGCACAGTGGGCAATCCACCCACTGTAGAGACTGTGGCTTTGCACTCCCCAGGATGGCACAGTGGGCATGGAGGCCCTTCGTGGATCTGGCGTTGTGGACTCATGTGGCTGAGGTGCCCCCCCTTCCCTTCCCCCTGAGGTGCCAGTATTTGATTTTTGTGATGCCCCAGCAGTGTTCTCTCCAATGGACTCGATCTCGTGTGTGGGCTTTGCCCATGTGTTGCTGCACATTGGCCCACGGACATTTGAACTTTGCAAAACTGTGCCGGACTTTTGCTACTTGTATATATATATAGTTCTAGATGTGTAATAATTCTTTATATATTGCTAAGTTCGCTATACTTAATTCTTGCTATAATATAGTTCTATTTTTACAATCATTGCCTTTTGTCTTTGCTTTTTTGTTTTGGGGGTTTGGGGGTGTCACTCTGACTTTTTAATCTGCATTGGTGTGTAGGTATTTCGGTGGGGGTGGGGGTGGGTGTGTGGCATATGTGTGTGCCCGTAACCTTTCCTCCTCCCCCTCCCCTGTGTTGTAGGTGCAGTACTCACCGTTGTCGTCTGCGGCGACGTTCGTGATCCTGGAAGAAGAGCAGGAAGGCAATGGCTGGGAGGATGTGGAGTTCCGGTTCCATGCAGTCCCGATTCCGCGGGGAGTGTATCGAGGTGATCGTATTCCATTGGGAATGTCTGTTTCCGCCGTGTTTTTATCGGCGGGGCTCCCGCCCCGGAAAAGGTGGCGGATTGGTGAGTCGTGATAGGGTGGGCGGAACATTGTCTGCCGCCTGGCTGTTTGCGGTGACCGCCGCGCTGTTTGTTTGTGCCGCCGTGGCGGTCGGAGTGTTAAAGCGGCGGCCTGTGTTGGCGGTTCCCGCCAGGGTCAGAATTCCATTTTTTGGACCGCCAGCCTGTTGGCGGGTTGGCCGCCGCTTTAACACTGACCGCCAGGGTCAGAATGACCCCCCATGTTTCTAAAAGTTGGAATACTTTTTAAGAATCTAAAACTATTACTAGAACTTAATTCAAACTTTCACAAAACTTTTAAACTCTAAAAGAAATGCTAACAGGGACTAACACAAGGCCCTAGCAGGACTTTTAAAAATTTCGAAAAATAGCTCAAATTTCAAAATCAGTTTCTAATGACAATTTTGGGAATTTAGTTGTGTGATCAAGTATTGGCTGAGTAGTCCAGCAAATGCAAAGTCTTGTACCCCACCGCTGATCCACCAATGTAGGAAGTTGGCTCTGTATGCACTATTTCAAAGTAAGGAATAGTATGCAGAGAGTCCAAGGGTTCCCCTTAGAGGTAAGATAGTGGCAAAAAGAGATAATTCTAATGCTCTATTTTGTGGTAGTGTGGTCGAGCAGTAGGCTTATCAAAGGAGTAGTGTTAAGCATTTGTTGTACATACACAAGCAATAAATGAGGAACACACACTCAGAGACAATTCCAGGCCAATAGGTTTTTGTATAGAAAAATATATTTTCTTAGTTTATTTTAAGAACCACAGGTTCAAGATTTACATGTAATACTTTAAATGAAAGGTATTGCAGGTAGGTACTTTAGGAACTTTGAATAATCCAAATAGCATACACAGTTTTCAAATAAATCACATATAGCTATTTTAAAACTAGACACTGCAATTTTCAACAGTTCCTGGGGGGAGTAAGAGCTAGTTAGTTTTTGCAGGTAAGTAAAACACCTACGGGGTTCAAGTTTGGGTCCAAGGTAGCCCACCGTTGGGGGTTCAGAGCAACCCCAAAGTTACCACACCAGCAGCTCAGGGCCGGTCAGGTGCAGAGGTCAAAGTGGTGCCCAAAACGCATAGGCTTCAATGGAGAAGGGGGTGCCCCGGTTCCAGTCTGCCAGCAGGTAAGAACCCGCGTTGTCGGAGTGCAGACCAGGGGGGTTTTGTAGGGCAACGGGGGGGACACAAGTCAGCACAGAAAGTACACCCTCAGCGGCACGGGGGCGGCCGGGTGCAGTGTGTAAATAAGCGCCAGGTTTTCAATAGAAAGCAATGGGAGACCAAGAGGTCTCTTCAGCGATGCAGGAAGGCAAGGGGGGGGGCTCCTCGGGGTAGCCTCCACCTGGGCAAGGTAGAGGGCCTCCTGGGGGTCACTCCTGCACTGGAGGTCGGATCCTTCAGGGCTGCGGGTGCAGAGTCTTTACCAGGTGTCGGGATCTGAGGAACAGGCAGTCGTGGTCAGGGGGAGCCTCGGGATTCCCTCTGCAGGCGTCGCTGTGGGGGCTCAGAGGGGGCAACTCTGGCTACTCGCGGTCTCGCAGTCGCCGGGGAGTCCTCCCTGAAGTGATTGTTCTCCACAAGTCGAGCCGGGGGCGTCGGGTGCAGAGTAGCAAGTCTCACACTTCCAGTGGGAAACGCAAGTTGTTTTAAAGTTGCTCCTTTGTTACAAAGTTGCAGTCTTGGGTGAACAGAGCCGCTGTCATCGGGAGTTCTTGGTCCTTCTAGAGCAGGGCAGTCCTCTGAGGATTTAGAGGTCACTGGTCCCTGGGGAAAGCGTCGCTGGAGCAGTGTCTTTAGAAGTGCGTCGCTGGAGCAGTGTCTTTAGAAGTGGGGAGACAGGCCGGTAGAGCTGGGGCCAAAGCAGTTGGTGTCTCCGTCTTCTCTGCAGGGTTTTTCAGCTTAGCAGTCCTCTTCCTTCTTCTTAGGTTGCAGGAATCTGAGTTCCTAGGTTCTGGGGAGCCCTTAAATACTAAATTTAAGGGCGTGTTTAGGTCTGGGGGTTAGTAGCCAATGGCTACTAGCCCTGAGAGTGGGTACACCCTCTTTGTGCCTCCTCCCAAGGGGAGGGGTCACATTCCTATCCCTATTGGGGGAATCCTCCATCTGCAAGATGGAGGATTTCTAAAAGTCAGTCACCTCAGCTCAGGTTGCCTTAGGGGCTGTCCTGACTGGCCAGTGACTCCTCCTTGTTTTTCTCATTATCTCCTCCGGCCTTGCCGCCAAAAGTGGGCCCGTGGCCGGAGGGGGTGGGCAACTCCACTAGCTGGAATGCCCTGGGGTGCTGTAACAAAGGGGGAGAGCCTTTGAGGCTCACCGCCAGGTGTTACAGTTCCTGCAGGGGGAGGTGATAAGCATCTCTACCCAGTACAGGCTTTGTTACTAGCCACAGAGTGACAAAGGCACTCTCCCCATGTGGCCAGCAACATGTCTGGAGTGTGGCAGGCTGCTAAAACCAGTCAGCCTACACGGGTAGTTGGTTAAGGTTTCAGGGGGCACCTCTAAGGTGCCCTCTGGGGTGTATGTTACAATAAAATGTACACTGGCATCAGTGTGCATTTATTGTGCTGAGAAGTTTGATACTAAACTTCACAGTTTTCAGTGTAGCCATTATGGTGCTGTGGAGTTCGTGCATGACAGACTCCCAGACCATATACTCTTATGGCTAACCTGCACTTACAATGTCTTAGGTTTTGCTTAGACACTGTAGGGGCACAGTGCTCATGCACTGGTGCCCTCACCTATGGTATAGTGCACCCTGCCTTAGGGCTGTAAGGCCGGCTAGAGGGGTGGCTTATCTATACTGCATAGGCAGTGTGAGGTTGGCATGGCACCCTGAGGGGAGTGCCATGTTGACTTACTCGTTTTGTCCTCACCAGCACACACAAGCTGCCAAGCAGTGTGTCTGTGCTGAGTGAGGGGTCCCCAGGGTGGCATAAGATATGCTGCAGTCCTTAGAGACCTTCCCTGGCATCAGGGCCCTTGGTACCAGGGGTACCAGTTACAAGGGACTTACCTGGATGCCAGGGTGTGCCAATTGTGGAAACAAAAGTACAGGTTAGGGAAAGAACACTGGTGCTGGGGCCTGGTTAGCATGCCTCAGCACACTTTCTATTCCAAAATTAGCATCAGCAAAGGCAAAAAGTCAGGGGGCTGCTCACGGACTGCCTCACTGCTCCGGGCCAGTTCTAAAGGGCCTTAACCTCAGGCTTATCAAGGCCTCCTCTACCCTACTTTTTTACGTGATTATTACTTGGATCCACCATACCTGATGATGTTTGGATACTACCCCACATCTTAGCCCTACGTTACAAGATCTCTACCTACCGCCTAGGGTCCACCTGCCTTACCGTAGGGATCTTTCGTGTTCTGCTCCATTGGCCGGACGGCCCAGCCTTGATGAAGTCACCTGAGTGACGAAACACGTGTTGGCTGTATCTTGATGAATGATCAACCCTGGGGCCAACTGTGCCTACAAATAAAGACACTTTCCACAACAGTTTCGGGATCTTCACGTTTTTGTTATCTCCAACTACAACTACACCTCCAGGGATATAAATCCTTGCTACGTTATTGGACTATTTATTTCTGTGTGCTGTGGTCACATTGTCTTTGGAGCATAAAAGGTGGGCAGGGTGACAGACTGGCCCAAATAGAATGGAGTCACCACCTTTGGAAGGACAGACTTTAATGCGAAGCACCATTTTGTCTGGACACACAATTAAATAGGGAGGCTTGTATGATAAAGTCTTTAACTCACTCACCCTCCTAGCAGATGTTATTGCCACCAAGAAGGCTGTCTTCATTGTAAGAAGCAGGAGAGGACAATTGTCGAAGGGAGCACACATAAAAAAAGGTGAGAACCATATTTAAATGCCACTGAGGCATGATAAAGGGCAAAGGGGGAAACATATATACTAGCCCTTAATTTACAATAGGGGATTTAAAGAGGGAAGGTTAGTCCGGCAGCCGTAAGAAGGCAGGCAGATAGGAAATGTAACCCTTCAGAGTACCCAAAGCAGAGCCCTGATGGGCAAGGGTAAGAATAAAAAGAAGGACAACCGAGAAAGTAGCAGAAAGCAGGTTGATAAATGTAGCTATACAACTGATACAAATTTCTTCCATCCGCACTTGTATACTGTCTTGGTAGAGGGACGCTTAGCTGTCAGAATGACATTACAGAATTCAGGAGGGCACTTGTATACTTTCTTCGTAGAGGGACGCCTAGCTGTCACAATGACATTGCAGACTTCAGGAGGAAGGTCAAAAGTTGTCAATTGTCACCACTAAATCTCCAAGCAAGGAGGCGGAGAGTTGACAGGTTTGGGTGGAGGACCCTGGCCTGCTGATGCGACAGAAGATCCTCAAGAAGGAGCAGCCTGATCAGAGGATTAATGCTCATATGCAGCAGCTCCGGATACCAGGCTCTCTGTGTACAGTCCGTAGCCAAAAGGATGACTTGGGCTTGGTTGTCCTTGATCTTCCTGTGAACTGTAGGCAGGAGTGGTATGGGGGGGAAAAGGCATACAGGAGGGCCTGACCTCCACTTGAGGTGAAAATCATCACTGAGCGAGAGCGCTTTGGAAACTGCTGTGTGTTCTCGAGACACCACTCGTGATCCGCTAGGCATTGGCGGCTGAGTTCATCCGCTCTAGTGCTCAGTGAACCTGCCAGGTGCTGAACTACCAGATATATGCCCTGGTGTTCCAGCCATGTCCAGAGTTGCAGGGTTTGTTGACAAAGGGTCCACAACCTCACCAAGCCCTGTTTGTTGCAGTACCACATTGCAGTGTTGTCTGTGAACACCTGGGCTAACATTCCCTTTGTCAACATCAGGGCAGTGCGCGCTCTACGGGCGACTAAAATGCAAAAACCCAGCCTTTATGCAAGAGCATTATTCATGCATTGTGTTTATATGCAGTTTGTTAACCTTTTGCATTGCAGACTTTAACCTTGAAAAACCCTATTAATGATGTTTACAATAACTGTTCTTTTGCAAGGTATTGCTGCAGACTTAGAGTGTGGTCCCTTTCTAGGACCTTCCAGAAGCTTTCTCTGCAGCATGACTGGGTGTGGTTGTGGGCTAGGCCAGACTCTATATACGGGAGCCAGCTCAGCTCCACGTGCTCACTATTCAGAGGTCCTGGTGCTGAGCAGCAGCATTTACCTGGGCTCCTGTTCCGGAGGCCTACCTTGACGTTCCAGGCCTGCCCCATGTTCTTTTGGAGATCTTTGAGCAGGGTAGTGAGACGGAGGTCGGGCTGGGCCCCCGACCCCGTTCTAAGAGACTCTTGAGTTTTGGGGCCTACTCGTGAAACTTTCAGAGTACGCAAATCATTGCTCTGATGCAGATCTTGGTGTTCAGGTCGGCAAAGGCTTGTGCGATCATTTCATGGCATTTGCATATTCTTGTTTGAATCAGCAGTGTGCGCGATTCATTTACTGCATTTAAACCTTGCTGTTTGGATCGCTTACAGTATGCGCGATAATTTCATGGCATTTGCATATTCTTGTTGGAATCAGCAGTGTGCGCGATTCATTCCCGCATTTAAAACTTGGTTTTCAGATCACTTCCAGAGTGCGCAATGTTTTCATGGCATTTGCATACTCTTGTTGGAATTGGCAGTGTGCGCGATTAATTTCCGCATTTAAATCTTGGTGTTCAGGTCACTAACAGTGTGCGCGATCATTTCATGGCAATTAAAACCTTGATGTGTAGTGTTTCCTGAAGTGCACACAATTATCCAGGGCCTTTGAACTTTCTGCAAAGGTGCTAAATTCAAGATGTTACATTCTTTGTGCATATTAATTCCTTAGTACAATTCCTATTGTTTTCCAGGGAATATTTCAGATTACCTTTTGTTCTCATGTAAAGATGCAATGTTTGTTCTGAAACATTATTCTAGAAGGTTCTTATATTCCTAGACACTATGTGACAATTCATGAAACATGATATCAACCATTCTTGGTTCCTTTCCAGGTACCCTGACTTCTTGAGGTCTAGTTTTAGTCCTTTCTTAAGTTATCCATGGTTACAGTATGACAACGCTTAGAACCATAGTCTAGTGAAAGTCAATGTGATAATATCTCGATATTGTGTTGTTTACCCTTTTGCTTCCTATAGGTCTCCCCTCCCAGCTGTTCCCTACCTAATCCCCTTTCCCCCCGCTTGGCCTCTCTCAGGCTCTGTGATATTTCTTTCAGAGTTTTGGAGCTGTCTAGTGGTGGACATGTTGGGAGCGTACGCAGGCCCGATGATCTGGTCTCCCTGACACCCTTGATGGAAGGTAGGAAGGCTTTTAATGCCAGTCAGATCACTCAGCATTCCAGCAAGCTGATGTGGTGTCTAGATTCTGCTGGAGACCAGAGTCCTCCACCTCTCCCAGATTGCCGCCCTATCCCATAAGTGAGGGATCTATCATTAATGTGAGATCTGGTTGTGGAAGGATGAGGGGTCTGCCACTGACCAAATTGCAGTTCGTTAGCCACCACTGCAAGCCTTTTGTAGTTCTCACTGCGATCTGGACGATGCTGGAGAGATTCACCTGATATGCGCCCACTGGTACTTCAGATCTCAAAACAGAGCCTGTATAAGCCATGGCATGTGTCACAAGCAGGAGGCCATGAGGCTCAACAGCCTCAGAGTAATTATCACCGAAATCCAGGATAAAGGCTGAAACATTGGAACCATAGCCTGAATATCCTGGACTCGCTGCGCGGGAAGATAAGCCCAAAACTCCACTATGTCTAGTACAGCTCAAATGAAAGGAAGCGTCTGAGAGGGAGTCAGGTGTGACTTCGGCATGTTTATACCTTAACCCATCGAATGCAGGAGGTTCGCTGTAGTCTGGTGGTGGGAGACGACAGCCTGGGATGAGCCCGACTTCAGCCAGTCGTTCAGATAGGGGAAGACTGGCACCCCTGATCTCTGCAGATGAGCTGTGATCACTGCCATCACCTTGGTGAACACCCAAGAGGAGCTGGTAAGGCCAAACGGGAGCATGGTGAACTAAAAGTGCTCATGGCCTACCATAAACCACAGGTAGCGCGAATGAGCAGGCAGGATGGAAATATGGAAATAAGCATCTTGCAAGTCTAACACTACCATGTAGTTTCATGAGTTCAGGGAGGACAAGGCCTAAGCCAATGTGAGCATCTTGAAGTTCTCCTTCTTGAGGAAGAGATTGAGGATCCAGATTTAGGAAAGTCCGTAGACCTTTGTTCTTTTTGGGTATCAGAAAGTAGTGGGATTAACAACCACTGCCTACTTTTGACATCGGAACCCTCTGTATGAACCCCTTGTCCATTAGAGCAGCCCTTCGTGAGAAGAAGGTATATGGGAAGGGGAGGATTCAAAGGTGATGGAGTAGCCCCTCCAAATGATCTGTAAGACTCACCTGTCTGATGTTATGGACTGCCAGGGGTGGAAATGATGGCTGATTCCACCAACTGGACACCCATGATATTGTAGGGCAAGATTAGGAGGGCATAGGGGCTGGGGCAACTGGAGGGGGGGGGGAGTGGTTGTAGCAGTCTGCTGGCTACTTGACCCACTGGGTCGGTATGAACTGCACACTTGTCCATGCACAAGCTGGCCAGCTTGCATGAGCCAGTACGGTTGGCTCAGTTGAAAGCCCATTCCGTAGCCACAAAAAGAGCGAAAGGCAGACTGGGGGTGATGAGGGGCAGCTGAAAATTCCAAGGACTTGTCCTTAGCCAGCATGTCCTGAAACCGTTCCAGCTGAGAGTCTGCCTTATCTCCGAAGAGACGATTGATACCAAAGAGCATGTTCATAAGGGAAGCCTGGACATCCCTTGAAAAGCCAGATGTTCTCAGCCAGGCACAGAGTCAAAGCGCCACTGTTGAGGAAACCTTTCAGCCCAGCTAGTCGTTTGTGCGTAAACCCAACCTGATGGTGAACTTTGTTGCATCTCTCCCATTCTTAAGTGCTTGAAAGAGAATGGCCTGGGCCTCCTCTGGGACCTGTGACAGCACTTGTGCAACCGAGTCCCACAAAGTGTGGGAATATCAGCCCAATAAGCATGGGATGTTCACCAACCACAAAGCAAGGCTGGTGGAAGAAAACATTTTCTTTCCCAAGCTATCCAGCCTCTTGGATTCCCTGTCCAGGGGGAAGGGAAGGAACGCACCATGGGAGGTAGAGGACTGGACTACCAAGCTCTCAGGTGTGGACTGTTGGGTGAGGAAGTTTGGGTCCTCAGGTAAGGGGCTGCAGTAGCGGGCAACTGTACTACTCACAGGAGACCCTGTGCTGGGCTTGGACCAGGTTCCCAGAAGGACATCTGTCAGTGCTAAGTTGAAATGGAGCAGGGGTTTGGGAGAGGTAGATCCTGGATGAAGCACGTCCGCCAAGATATTCGTTTTGACAGCTACTGAGGGCAACTCGAGCTTCAAGACCTCAGTCGCCCTTTGTCACAACCATAGCATATGTTGCTCCCTCCTCCGTAGCCATGGTAGGAGGAGAAAACATGCCAGAATCTGGAGACTTATCCAGGCCACAGGCATCACCCAGTTCATCACATCAGTCAATTCTTTGGCCTTCTAACTGCTGTTCTAGAGGGGTAGCTCTTCTCCGGATCAGCATGGCAAGGTGGTGTCGCGTGGGCTCTCATTATCCTAAATGAGACTACTGGATTTCTAGGCAGCAGGATCGATCACGGTGTGGGGGACTGAGTCGGACCCACGTGTAAGGAACTCTGTCACCCTAAATCCGGTTTTTGCTCCGGCCAACTAGCAGTGCCTCATTTCTCCCACGGGGAAGAGATGATTGGGCAGCCGAGCGCATGACATCTCTGGAACTTCTCAGGGAAGTCGTGGTCACTCAGATCCAAACCAACTCTCTCATTTACAGTATGATCTCATATACAAATGACAAAGACAGTATAGGTTTTATGTAATGTTTTAATAAAACAACTGTATTTTAGATAACAAGGCGTGAGCCGCAATAACCAGAACCATACAACACAGTAGGATTGAAATAGTCACTAGGAGAGTAAAACATAAGAACAAAGCTATCATTGTGTCTATTAGTTTATACTCTCCCTCTGCTTGATCTATTTCGAGCACAGCATGTTAAGCTTCTAACTTGCCTTTCTGAATCACCGGGGAGACATCAGCCCTCATACCTGAGCAAAGGCCTGTGATCTTGGGTTCAGCATCTGCAACGAGGCAGTCCGAGTCTAGTTGTGGTTCCCTGGTTGGAATCTCCCTCTTGCGTGTATTGGGACAAGGAAGTGATTTTATAACTAACATGTCAGCGTGATCACAAAATGTCCCTACGCAGGAATGCCAAGTCTAAACTCCTACCACGTCTATCGGCAATGTACCAGACTGTATCCTTGACTGAAGCACAGAGTGAATGTGTTATGGAGAACTCCAGTGCTGAAGTAGGCTAAACAGTGTGATATGAATAAAAAACAAAACCGTAGAACTGGCTATTTGAAAAATAATAGTACGAAGCCTTATAAAAAGCATGTAGAGCAAAGTGCACAGAGGCTCTAAGCTGCCAGCAAATGAATAAAATACATCCAGGGAAAAGTGCACAAAGGCCTAAAGCCTGAAGCTAACGCGCAAAGGATACGTAAAACTAACCACACTACACCCTCCCCTTGTCGGTAGCAAGTGGTTCCAATAATATAAAAATATGCCCCAGATATAAACAATTCCTAAAATTATATACATATTTCGACAAGGTCAGAAGACAACAAAGTCATAAATTTAGGAAACGTGACAATAAAGCCAAATTCAATATAATGTCAATTTTGCAGGAGAGGAAAAAAATCCAATTGTTAAACAGAAGCAATAGAAAGTAGGAGCTCCTCCACTTCGATATATGTCAATATCGGAAGATCCATGCCACAAAGTACCATGGAGCAGGTGTGTTCCAAAGCCCCAAAACCATTCAGGGCGGCACCCCGTGCAGGGCCTATGAATGACACAAAACCATCTTCCTCCAGGAAAGGAATCTCAAACTGCCTCACGAAGCAAACGCAACCGTAGTGCACAAGACTGGGAATGAGCCATAATCGGGAACATTAACAGATCAGGATCGACCACCGGAGGGCGCTGCAGTGAGAGACAGAGAGCCAGTGCATGTTCAAACGAGCACCAAAGGCACCGAAACACGGGTTGCACACAATCCAAAACCGGTCGGAATGACAGAGACCAGTCACACTTCAAATGGCCCAGGAGTGTTGCTCCAAAATGCTGCATCATGCGTTCACGACACAGCTGCGGTGACGGGAGCAGCAATATAGGATCTCGTCGTGGCGGGACAGCCATTGCGAAAAAATAGCAACAACAGCAAGACTCCAGCCAATAAAGCCAAAGTAATCGGGAAACCCCCAAAAATGCTTCAGAAAATAGAGTGTATAGCCGAAGGTATCAAACCGAATATGGAAGAGAAGGTGTGAGTAAAACCAACACCAACGGCTTTGAAAAAATGTGCAATACCAGCAGTGCTGGATGCATTAAATATACGTCCCACAAGTTCACCGAAGTGACTTGGAAAGTTAGTATTCAAAAGGGACTGTATTTCCGCCGATGACCTTGCCACCTGAAGTGCGTAGGTCTCGCTAGCAGATGTAAGGGCCACATGCTTTTGAAACAATAAAGCTTTTAGTCGACTCAACTTGTCGAAATTAACCTTGGAAGTAGCAATATGAGGCCAGATGTCCGCTACCTCCCTAATTTGAGTGGGGGGAAACAACACATTCCCGCAGCACGCAACGGCCTTGTCGACAACGACAACGTAAACTATTCCAGCACGCATGCCACAGCAGCGTTCGCTGTTAAGAACAAGGTAACTGCCGTTAGAAAGCACCTGGAAAGTGTTTTTAATAACCGGGACTGGAACTCCCTTCAGATAACAAGCTAAGTTAGCAATCGAAGCGTTACACGCTCCGTGCAAGGACAGCTGTTTACAAACCATAGAATGGCTGACAGAAGCTTCGCATTCACTACAGCTAAGAAAAACCTCCCTCAAACCATTAACACATCTGTATTGAAAGGGAAGCTCCCACACCTCGTGTATGTAACTGTCTCCCAATAGTTCATATCTACCCACCGGAATGTGCTTCAAACAAGAAGTAAATTGCAGAGTGGAGATAGGCAGATTAATAACCCCATGAATCAACCACTCAGCTGACGGAATCTCAGCAACCGTGAAAGGCAGTTTCTCCAATTTTTCAGTATTTAACATGACATACGTCACTTCCTTTTTAGCCATTAGCTGTTGTTGACGAGTCAAATTAAAGGAGACAAATATCTCTCTGGCACGAATGTGCTGCCATGGAACGCGACTTGCCTTCAAGGTCTGAAGAGTCCAACCCAGCTGCATGATGGACCGCGTCTGACTCTGCCCATGATATAAAGAAGACATGTCCGATTTAATAATGTCAATAGCAGAGGAAACAATGCTGTCAATTGTGTAAACACGGTCTGAAAGGGTATGCATGCCATTATCAACAACAGACAAAGGGGGTCATTCTGACCCTGGCGGTAAAATCCGCCAGGGCCAACGACCGCGGGAGCACCGCCAACAGGCTGGCGGTGCTCCCATGGGCATTCTGACCGCGGCGGTACAGCTGCGGTCAGAAACGGAAAACCGGCGGTGTACCGCCGGTTTCCCGCTGCCCTGGGGAATCCTCCATGGGGATTCCGACCCCCATACTGCCATCCTGTTCCTGGCGGTTTTGGCCGCCGGGAACAGAATGGCGGTATGGGGTGCCGTGGGGCCCCCATAACAGGGCCCCACAAAGATTTTCAGTGTCTGCCATGCAGACACTGAAAATCGCGACGGGTGCAACTGCACCCGTCGCACCCCTTCCACTCCGCCGGCTCCATTCGGAGCCGGCATCCTCATGGAAGGGTGTTTCCCGCTGGGCTGGCGGGCGGCCTTCTGGCGGTCGCTCGCCAGCCCAGCGGGAAACCCAGAATACCCGCGGTGGTCTTTTGACCGCGCAGCGGTATTCTGGCGGTCCCCGCCAGGCTGGCGGCTTCCGCCGCCGGCCAGGGTCAGAATGACCCCCAAAGTCTGCATCAGGTTTTCCTGATCAATCTGCCTCAACCGGGCTGCAGCCTCCTGTTGTGAAAGCTTTCAAATCTCATTATATACTTCGTATAAAAATCTTTTCTTCCGTGGTACCTTGGGACCTGACAAAAAAAATCTTGCAAATCAGTATCATTAGACAGTAACGTGAGATGTGACTTAACTGCATCCAGCGTGGATGACTTCAACCATTGCTGACAAAGCTTCCCCACGCTGTATGTAGCTATAATATCAGCATGTTCTGGTGAAATGTAATGAGGGTCTGACCTACTAGTCCTGGACCCCCCTGAAGAGGTGACAAAACGTTGATGACACTTATTAGTGTCTACAGGCCATACTAACCACCCGCCCGGAAGTATCGATGAAGTGTTAAGCGTACCATTCTGGACCCAATGTGTAAATTCACTAAAAGTAGCATTCACATAGTGCTGCCAGTTGTTTAATTTGGAAGGGACAGGTATACTAGGCAAATTTAACTCTCTAATTGTTGCCAAGCCCAAACAGCTAGTCTGTTGTACTGTGTAATTGAGGAAAATCATCTGCACAGGGATAATACATGCTCTAAATAATGTGTCTTTGCCTTGCATCTGCCAATTTTTCGTACCCCAAACACTTTTCAAGTCAACAGTCTTAAACCAGTATTCATACCCCTCGACCGAAAGTTTAGATACAAACAAATTTGAATACAGTAATTTAGTATCGGTCAATAACATTTGCTTATTAGAATACGGAGTAACTTTAAAATAGTAAGACTTAGCATTTCGTTGATTATGCCCAGAAAAATATGCAAATTTATCATAATACGTTTTCGAACTCCCTTGTGGAGGAGTCGAGCAATGTTCCCATTGCACATAATTAAATATGGACTTAGGGCTACTAGCTTTATGAATAAAGTGGTGTCCATAATAGTTGTAGCAAAACATGTCACCATGATTATCTCTAAATTGGTAAGCATCTTCATCGTCGTAGACAGTATAATATTGCAAATCTGTCAGCATAGAATCTACTGTCTTCACATCCCAATCATCAGAAACAATGCCTGGTATAACAATATCATTCATTGATAACTTGAGGACATACGGTATTTGAATCAATTCAGTGGGACCATATATATCAAACATTACTTTATCCCACACAATCCCATCCGGAATCGGTATTGCAGAAATGTTTATATTGGACAAGTCTCTTCGAACCATATGAGACGAAAAACGTGGTTTTAACACAGTCTCCACGTGCTCAATGTCAGATCGTTCAGGAAGGAAATGACCATGTATTACTAGAAAAAAAGTAACCACAAATCCCAACCACAAAAAAAGAGTCATTACAGCCATAAAAAGCCACAAATAGTTCCAAGGAAAAACAAAATATGTGCGTTTAAGCCAACACAACAGCTTACGTGGACCTCGGACTGAAGACATCGAGGACGAGGAGCCGGACACTGCATCATCAGTGTCGTTGAAGCAGCCAGAGGCAGTTCTTACAAAAGGAGCAACTGTGAACAAAGAAGCAGATGGAGGCTCTCGCCTAGGCACGCTATAAATCACATGTTCAGAAACATCAGTAGAGCGTACAACAACATGATCAAAAGATTCCAAATTAATCGTCGTCTGTGGAACAATCGCAAGATCAGCTTCCACCCTCCCCAAGCTCGGAGAGGAAACAGCGTCGGTGTAAATCACCTGCAGCGGGACTTCTTCCCCAGTAGTGAGAGGGATTCCGGAACTACTGGGTGTCCCTCTTGGTCTGCTGTGCAGAATCGGCCACAAGTTGTAACTTGACATTATCAATGGAAACAAAGCGATTTCCTTTGGCCCCTTGCAGCGGCGGTAAAATCACAGTTCTCGTGCCGCTAACCCCTAACACAGGGACAGGTGCTCGATAAGAAGGACCAAATTCTTTCTTTACTGCAACCTTTTCACGCACTAGATCCCCAATCTTGGGTATCCAACCAGTAGGTGTTACTGGCTCAGACTTAATTCCTGAGGAGGCAGCACTTGCAGAAGAGTTTTCTTCACGGAATTGTTGTAAATCCTGCAAAACAGTGACACAATCATTTATGTCAAAGGGCGTATCTGCCGCCTCCACACCAGGACCATCTAGATCAGGAACATACATTTGTGTTCCAAACAGGCACTCATATGAAGTACGACCCCCCAGTGACCGTCTAGGCAAGTTATTAAGTGCTCTCTGTACTCCATACAGGTGGGCTAGCCAACTACGACCCGTACCTATAACCCTGGCTGTTAAGGATTGCTTTAAATCACGATTTAAACGCTCCACAACAGAATTTCTCTCGGGATGAAATGGAGACGAGAATTGGAGCTGGACCCCCAACGAAGCCATGGTGTCCCTGAATGCCTTAGAGGCAAAAGCAAGGCCCTGGTCCGAATGAAAAGCCGCAACTGCAAATGTATCGACAAAGATGCGCAAATCTTTAATAACAGTCCTAGCGTCACCCGAGCGTTGTGGCCAGACCCACACAAATCTGGAGCACGAATCTACAGCAACCAAAATATATTTGTATGCACTATCTGGTGTCAGCGGACCACAATGATCCAAGTACACACACTGTAAAGGTTTATTTGAAATCAGAAGGGGCGTCTGCTGCGGGCGTCTAGCCGACAAAGCTTTAATCTGTTGACAAACGTCACAACAAAGGACATATTGCTTTGTCTCTTTATAGAGACCAGGCCACCAGTAACGAGCCTGTAAAAGTGAAATCGTGGCAGCCACACCAGCATGTGCAGACGCCACCCCCTCATGTGCTGCAGAAATTAATGGAGGTCTCTCAATTTTATTGGGTAGTTCACGTACACCAATGCCTGGAATATTAACAACAGCATTTAGCGCACTGCTCAAGCAGTAACCATATTCAGAAGGAAATCCTTTAGGAAAGGGCGTGCCATCAGCCGTAGCTTTTATGGCAGCCGAAATTTCTGTGTCTGGTTTGGAACTCGAACGAGTCACTGCGGCCACAGTGGCGACAGCCACTGTCGATTTCGCGGCTTCATCAGCCAAAGTATTCCCAGCAACGTGTATCCCAACGCGCTGGTGTCCAAGTGTATGTACAACATGGACCTTAGGAAGCATCTCTTTCAGATCCGCAACCTTACCCCACAACAATTTGTGTTTAATGGTGTTGCCTTTAGAATCTCTGAACCCATTCAACTTCCAATAGTGTAGATATTCATTGAAAGACTGAACACAGTAGTAGGAGTCACAGACCAGCAAGGTTAAAATCGCCGGATCCGCGTGCTCCAACGCTAACAATAGAGCTTTGAGCTCAGCCAGCTGTGCCGTGCAATCTCCCAAGGTTTTAGTATAAGTATGTCGGGGGTAGAACACTTCCCCCTCCATAGTGCCGCTCACCACCGCACATGCAGCAGAATACTGTTGTTTAGTCCCAACCGCTGGTTGCGCAGAGCCATCGGTATACATGACCACCTGATATTGGTCAATAGGCAATGTGCGAGCAGGAACTGGGTACTCCATTTCATATTGAAAAAATTCTTGACTCTGCAGTTTAGGGTCAAATATGTAATCTACATCAGTGGCTGTCAAAGATGTAGCCCATTGTATCCATCGCGGGTGTAAAGCTTTCTAATTAGGAACACTCGCTTTTGTAACAGCCTCTAAGGCTGGTATCGGGGAAACGACAATGATGCGTTGGCCCTGGGCAAGCGGTCTTTCTTTAATCACAGCCATCTGTACTGCAGTGAGTTTTTCTCAGTCTGTGCAAATCGTTGTTCTGCAGCAGAATACAAGTGGGACTTGTATGCTATCGGGACTGTCTCACCCTCATTAAAGGTGACATACGTAAACCCAACAGCCCCAGGTATCACCCTGATGACTAAATGTGTCTTATTGTCCCGTGTGTATAAGTGTTTAACTGCTAAGAGATCAGTCTGCAAATCTCGTAGTATATGTGTATGCTCAATCGTCCCAAATCTACTCGAAAAATTTGGACGAATCAACTCGTATAAGGGTTTTATACACGTAGTATAATCAGGAATGTAAGTTCTGCCAAAATTCAGAAACCCCAACAATGACTGGAGCTTCCGAACCGTATTAGGAGGCTGCAATAAAGCACATTTCTCCAAAAAATGTGGCGCTAAGCTCTTGCCCTCACTCAACAACTCATATCCCAGGAAAATGACGCTGAGGAAGGCAATCTTCGATTTCTTAAAATTAAACTTATAGCCAATATCAGCAAACCCCACAACAATGCGCGATACACGCCTTAGATGTTGCAGAATCTCATCGTCTGTCAGATATACATCATCAACATATGATAACGCTTCAGGGTTCAACTCGTGCAGTATTTCAGTCACACGAGCCGAAAACAGTCCTGGGCTATTCTTATACCCCTGAGGCAAACGACAAAACTTTTTCTGAGAGCCAAACGCACTGAAACTGGTATAGTCCCGACTTTCGGGCGCTATATTTTGGCAGAAAAATCCATTCGAGATATCTAACGTTGTTTTGTATTTCTTATGCACTATATTATTCATAAGCGCTGCGCTATGTGAATTCTGTAGTGCATATGTGCGTGTATGACCATTTAAATGTCTGTAATCCACCACTATCCTATATGAATGGTCCGGTTTAGCAACCGGAAATAAGGGATTATTCATCTGCGAGACACAGGGCTCAATTACACCCTGGTACTCCAATTGTGTAAGAATTTTCCTAACCGATGCCCTTGCCTCAAATTTGATAGGATACTGCGGCTGAGGTTCGCCCTTTATTGGAATTACATGATAAGGTGATTGTCTATCCCACCCCACGTTATTTCTATATAAGGCGGGAGCCTGTGCTAGAGCCCATGTTTTACTTTAGGACTCTGCTAGTTCTCTCGGAACAAGTGGTGAGAAGTAAGGTGTAATAACCTCCTCCCCAACCGGACAGTCGCGAACAAAGTCAGGTGGCCAATCCTGTTCGGCCAACAGAACATCATATGATTTTACCACATGGTCCCAAAAGATGGCGTGTACAATGCGGTCAATGTCCCCTTCTAATCGCAGAGTCACTTTATATACTCTATCAGGAGCAGAGACTCGCATATCCGCCGTTTCGACTTGTATGAAGTCATCAGTTGCTTTCACCTCCAGATGCTCTAGAAGACTCCGGCGAACTATTGTGACCTCTGCTGCGCTGTCTAACAGTGCCAACGCCCATGTCTTGTTCGTCAAGAGAACTCTCTTCTTGAGCGGCATGTCTAACTGAGACTGCTGCCACCTTCTTTTTAAATTGCTGTTTTTGTTGCAGCGGTTTCTCTTCTTGCTTAATAGAAACCTCAGTTGAGCGTTGTGAATCCTGTCTTGGTTTCACGTACTCTGTTCTCCGCTCTGACCGCCCACCTCTCTCACTTCTCTTCGGAGTCCTGAAAGGAACGAGATTGGCGTGTATCAGTATATTGATATCTATCAGGCGTCTTCAAATTATCCCTATTCCTGAGATTATACCTATTCTGCGGGGTCTCCGGTTGCGGAGACTGTCCCCCATCTTTCTTAGGTGATTGCTGTTTCTTTTCCCAGCGCTTTTTAGTACCCTCAGGTTGCTGCTGTTTAGCATTATCTTTATTATTTTTACCCTGTAACTGGGGTTTTTGCGGTCTAGCCCCTAGGCTATCGCGACCAATACTGGAATATGTCTCAGCTATTATTCTCGGAAGTTCCTGCTCCTGATTAATCTGCGGGACGTCCCGAAGACGCATTCGCACTGCTAGCGCTACTGCCTCTCCCTTGAGATTACTCAAAATAATAGAAGAAACTGTGGCAAAATTGGCCATTAACTGCATGCCCAAATCTAAGACAGGGGCAGCCCCATATTCATCTTGAATTTGTTTAAGCACTTCCGGTAAATTAGCTAACGTCGGTGTACCGTGTGCCGTAGTGTAGAGCGCGGCAAACACCGTGCCCCAGGTATTACAAAGGTCCACCGGAGGAACCATCCCATACGGCAAACACATAGTCAATATTCTATGTTTATCCTGAGGTCCCGTATGGGGAAACACTGCTTCCAGCGTATACATTTTTTGCGCCAGCCAAAATGGAGTTTCCTCACGTTTAGCCGGTACCTTACCCATAACTGAGTGTACAGTGACCGGATTGATACCCGTAACCACCGCCTGTGGGTGCGCCGGAGCAGCTCGCGCTGCGTTTGTATTTAGTGTCTGCATGACAAACTGAACTAATCGTCTATATGTAGCCGTTAAGTCTGTATATAAACGACGAACTTCAACCACTGTCAATTGAGCAGCCGCAGGATGAGGTGTATATGTAGCCAATAAAGGCCAGGTAGGACCATCATTACTCAGTGGACCTAACCTAACTTGTGCTACTGTGTGTGGGAGGGCGCCATCAAGCCAATTATGGTGTTCTTGATAAGATAAAGGTATCTCTAAGTATGCATAAGCCCTGTATTGTCCAGGGACATTCGCAACAGTGTATTCGTGAAAAGTGTTTGTACCCCCATCAACTGCTGGAAATACGACCCAAGAATAAAAAAGTTCTGTTCTATAGGCTGCATGGGCGTCCACCAAAAAAGTGACCGGACCCCCCTGGACCATCAGTCCATGTGCTATCAGATGTCCTGTGAGCGGTTGTCGCATATTGATTGCTATATTCACTACATTAGGATTCGCCATTTGTAAAAAAAATAGCACTAGGTCAGAGAAGGCACACCAATATCGGGGTTTTCCCTTTCAAAGTTCAAGCTTGAACAACCAACCACTAAGTAATAGGATGTACCTATCCCGTGGTGGCGGAAACCCTCAGCCCCACGGACGTCTCCGCTTACGGAACCGAGGAGTCAAAATATATATGAGCCCGAGAGAGTCAGCCGGACCTAAATATTAGAGCCAGACCAATCGTTGGCGGCGCCATGTCGCGTGGGCTCTCATTATCCTAAATGAGACTACTGGATTTCTAGGCAGCAGGATTGATCACGGTGTGGGGGACTGAATCGGACCCACGTGTAAGGAACTCTGTCACCCTAAATCCGTTTTTTGCTCCGGCTAACTAGCAGTGCCTCATTTCTCCCACAGGGAAGAGATGATTGGGCAGCCGAGCGCATGACATCTTTGGAACTTCTCAGGGAAGTCGTGGTCACTCAGATCCAAACCAACTCTCTCATTTACAGTATGATCTCATATACAAATGACAAAGACAGTATAGGTTTTATATAATGTTTTAATAAAACAACTGTATTTTAGATAACACGGCGTGAGCCGCAATAACCAGAACCATACAACACAGTAGGATTGAAATAGTCACTAGGAGAGTAAAACATAAGAACAAAGCTATCATTGTGTCTATTAGTTTCTACTCTCCCTCTGCTTGATCTATTTCGAGCACAGCATGTTAAGCTTCTAACTTGCCTTTCTGAATCACCGGGGAGACATCAGCCCTCATACCTGAGCAAAGGCCTGTGATCATGGGTTCAGCATCTGCAAGGAGGCAGTCAGCGTCTAGTTGTGGTTCCCTGGTTGGAATCTCCCTCTTGCGTGTATTGGGACAAGGAAGTGATTTTATAACTAACATGTCAGCGTGATCACAAAATGTCCCTACGCAGGAATGCCAAGTCTAAACTCCTACCACGTCTATCGGCAATGTACCAGACTGTATCCTTGACTGAAGCACAGAGTGAATGTGTTATGGAGAACTCCAGTGCTGAAGTAGGCTAAACAGTGTGATATGAATAAAAAAACAAAACGGTAGAACTGGCTATTTGAAAAATAACAGTACGAAGCCTAATAAAAAGCATGTAGAGCAAAGTGCACAGAGGCTCTAAGCTGCCAGCAAATGAATAAAATACATCCAGGGCAAAGTGCACAAAGGCCTAAAGCCTGAAGCTAACGCGCAAAGGATACGTAAAACTAACCACACTACAGTGGCGCCTATATAGGTGATGGAGACGTCACTTCTGGCACGGACGAGGGCAAGTGGAGCCGACCAATGCCACTTACTAGCGCACAGGGGTACGGTTTATGAAAAATCTTCCAGATCCAGTCTGACACCTGGGAAATTCAAAGGTAAGGATTCTGCAGTTAGACGTCTCTATCAGATATTCATTTGTGAACCCTGGGAGGGTGCTGGCGTGGGACACCCCCTATTCAACATCTGGGCCAGTTTATGTACACAGGAGCCCAGAACCCCATCTCCGACCACCCCACCACAGGTAATTGGGGAGTGCAGTCGCACCCCCCAACAGAGAAGGATTTTTCTCCAGGCCCCCAATGTAAAGAATTGGAGGAGAGCACCATTGGACACCCACCCCCTTCTCCCCCCTCAAACGTGGAAAGGGACCGGGACCCCGTCGCCAGGTCCCCAACAACAGACAAGGTAGGGGGAGCACAGCTGTGCTCTATTCCGTGTCTCAGGAAGCGGGGCGGCCACCACAAAGGAGACACCCTGCCCACATGGAGCAGGCAAGGGAGCAGCACGCTGCTAGTTCTCATGCTGGTGGAAGAGAATGTTGACTGGGCAGCCTGGGAGTGTAGCGATCCCTATTGAGTTGTTTTATGGTTACATGTTTGTGGCCTAAAGTGGGTCAAGAAAGACATAAAAAGAGGAAGTTCAAGTGAGGGAAGGACGCAGGAAGGAAAGAGGCATACTTACCTCTAAATGGGAGAGGGTTAGGGAGGACTAAAGAAGGGTTGTGGGGGGGCACGCACCTACCCACTCAAAAAAAGAGTACGCCTATTGCTGTTAATAAACTGCAATTCTAAAGTGACTATGGCCAATATGGGACTCAAAACAGCAGTAACCTACTCAAGCTCAGAGTTGGAGTAAGTCCAGACACACACTGCCAACTACTGGTACTGCGACACCCTCCCGTAGAAAATGATGGAGGTAGGGACCTCTAATAAAACTCTATAGGAAATTAACTTAAATTAAATAAAATGATTTGAAGTATAGCTAAATATAACTAAAACATATTGACTGCTTAATTATAAATATTTTAACAACCTTTATTGAATTTATAAATTAATGTAAACTATTTTTTTTTAATTAAAATATATTTAAATCACTAATATTATTATTTATGTGTGTAAGGAAATGCCTCCTTGGCATGGTTACCCCCTGACCTGTTTCCTTTTGTTGATGCCAGTTATGACTGAAAGTGTGCAGGGACCCTACTAACCAGGCCCCAGCACCAGTGTTCTTTCCCTAAACTGTACCTTTGTTCCCACAATTGGCACAGCCCTGGCACCCAGATAAGTCCCTTGTAACTGGTACCCCTGGTATCAAGGGCCCTGATGCCAGGGAAGGTCTCCAAGGACTGCACAGTGTATTATGCCACCCTGGGGACCCCTCACTCAGCACATGCACACTGCCTCACAGCTTGTGTGTGCTAATGGGGAGAAAGTGACTAAGTCGACATGGCACTCCCCTCACACCATGCCCACCTCACACTGCCTGTTTCATATGTAAGTCACCCCTCTAGCAGGCCTTACAGCCCTAAGGCAGGGTGAACTATACCACAGGTGAGGGCATATGTGCAAGAGCACTATGCCCCTACAGTGTCTAAGGAAAACCTTAGATATTGTAAGTGCAGGGTAGCCATACAGAGTATATGGTCTGGGAGTTTGTCAAACACAAACTACACAGTTCCATAATGGCTACACTGAAATCTGGGAAGTTTGGTATCAAACTTCTCAGGACAATAAATGCACACTGATGCCAGTGTGGAATTTATTGTAAAATGCACCCAGAGGGCATCTTAGAGATGCCCCCTGAATACCAATCCGACTCCTAGTGCTAGGCTGACCAGTTTCTGCCAGCCTGCCACAACCAGAAGAGTTTCTGGCCACATGAGGAGAGTGCCTTTGTAATTCTGTGGCCAGGTACAAAGCCTGTACTGGGTGGAGGTGCTTCTCACCTCCCCCTGCAGGAACTGTAACACCTGGCGGTGTGCCTCAAAGGCTCATGCCTTTTGTTACAGCACCCCAGGGCATCCCAGCTAGAGGAGATGCCCGCCCCTCCGGCCACTGCCCCCACTTTTGGCAGCAAGGCTGGAGGAGATAATTAGAAAAACAAGGAGGAGTCACCCACCAGTCAGGACAGCCCCTAAGGTGCCCTGAGCTGAGGTGACCCCTGCCTTTAGAAATCCTTCATCTTGGTTTTGGGAGAGGATTCCCCCAATAGGATTAGGGATGTGACCCTCTTCTCTCAGGGAGGAGGCACAAAGAGGGTGTAGCCACCCTCCAGGACAGTAGCCATTGGCTACTGCCCTCCTGACCTAAACACACCCATAAAACTAGTATTTAGGGGCACCCCAGAACCCAGGAAATCAGATTCCTGCAACCTGCAACAAGAAGAAGGACTGCTGACCTGAAAGCCCTGCAGAGACAACGGAGAAGACAACTGACTTGGCCCCAGCCCTACCGGCCTGTCTCCAGACTCAAAGAACCTGCACAGCAATGCATCCGACAGGGACCAGCGACCTCTGAAGCCTCAGAGGACTGCCTTGAACCCAAAGGACCAAGAAACTCCCGAGAACAGTGGCACTGTTCAAAAATAGCAACAACTTTGCAACTTTCTTGCAACTTTCAAAGACTTCACTCTTCCCGCCAGAAGCGTGAGGCTTCACACTCTGCACCCGACGCCCCCGGCTCGAGCTCCAGAGAACCAACACTGCAGAGAGGACTCCCAGGTGACTGCGACCTCGTGAGTAACCTGAGACAACCCCCCTCGACTCCCACAGCTACGCATGCAGAGACGATCCAGAGGCTCTCCCTGACCGCAACTGCCTGGAACAAAGAACCCAACACCTGGACCAAGCACTGCATCCACAGCCCCCAGGACAAGAAGGAACCGAACTCCAGTGCAGGAGTGACCATCCATGAAATGAAAGTGAGAAGAGGTGGACAATGCCGAAGGTGCTTGCACATCAACAAATGTTTTTAGCAAATGTCCATCAGTAGTCCTTTTTCTGCCCAAATGTTAGTAGTGGGTGCCAGGCTAGCCAAACACCTGCCACCTCAGGTGTACACAGGCTCACACACTGAGAACAGTGAGTGGAAACCTAAACAATAAGAACACAAAGGCCAGGGCACACCAAACGTATAGTATTCGTGTAGTATTTCCAAGTGGTGATGCAAGAATTCAGTCGAAGTCCAGGTAAATAGGTGACACAGGATATTTATTGAAGGTGAAAGCAAATGGTCACAGTTCCCGTCAAATGACCATATATAATACAAATCCAAGACAGCAAAAACAGCCGACATGTGTTTCGTCTTCCAGACTTTGTCAAGGCTTTAGCTATGTGGACACATAAGGATGAAGATAAATAGGTGGGAGTCCCGAAGGTTCATGAGCAGGAAAAATGGCTCCTGATGAGCCAATCAAGTACAAGTACAGGTAGCAACGAGGGCTATAAGCCTTAGAAATTATGTAATTATGACGTGCCGATCGCGTCGGTGCAATGTTAGATCTAACTTGGATATACTACACGAATACTATACGTTTGGTGTGCCCTGGCCTTTGTGTTCTTCAGGAGTGACAATCAGATGACCCTCTGCCTAGCCCAGTCGGTGGCTGGCCCGAGAAGCTCCCCTATGCCCTGCCTGCACCGCTAGAGTGACCCCGGGGTCCCTCCATTGATTCCTATTGAAAACCCGACGCCTGCTTTGCACACTGCACCAGGCCGCCCCTGTGCCACTGAGGGTGTGTTTTGTGTGCCTACTTGTGCCCCCCCCCCCCAGTGCTCTACAAAACCCCCCTGGCCTGTCCTCCGAAGACGCAGGTACGTACCTGTTGGCAGACTGGAACTGGAGCACCCCTGTTCTCTATAGGCGCCTATGTGTTTTGGGCCCTCTTTTGACCTCTGCACCTGACCGGCCCTGTGTTGCTGGTGCGGTGACTTTGGGGTTGCCTTGAACCCCCAACGGTGGACTGCCTATGCCCAGGAAACTGAAATTGTAAATGCTTTACTTACCTCAGAAACTTAACCTTACTTCAATCCCCCAGGAACTGTTGATTTTTGCCGTGTCCACTTTTAAAATAGCTTGCCATTTTAACCTAAACTGTGTATGTTACTGCTCTAATTCAAAGTTGCCTACGTACCTGTGTGGAGTACCTTGCATTTTATGTATTTACTTCAAATCTTGAATATTGTGGTTCTAAAATAAACTAAGAAAAGTTATTTTTCTATATAAAAACTATTGGCCTGGAGTTAAGTTTTTGATTGTGTGTTCCTCATGTATTGCCTGTGTGTACAACAAATGCTTAACACTACCCTCTGATAAGCCTACTGCTCGACCACACTACCACAAAATAGAGCATTAGAATAATTTAAGTTTGTCACTATCTTACCTCTAAGGGGAACCCTTGGACTCTGTGCACACTATCTCTTACTTTGAGATAGTATATACAGAGCCAACTTCCTACACTGTTTCACATTTATTAATTAATAAGGTGTAGGAAAGCACCCTTTTTAACATGGTTTGCCCCCACTTTTTGCCTGATTTCTGATGTGGCTTTGACTGTTAGTGCACTGGGTCCCTGCTAACCAGGTCCCCAGTGCCAGATCTCCTTCTCCAAAACTGTACAGTTGTTTTGCACAGTTGGCGAACTCTTTAGCTAGCACTGTAAGTCCCTAGTAAATGGTACCTCTGGTACCTAGGGCCTGGGGTCTCTGAGGGCTGCAGCACCAATTGTGCCAACCTCAGGAGCCCTTTACCTAACCCACACAGTGCTGCCATTGCAGACTGCGTGTGTTGGTGAAGGCTAAATTGAAAACACAACCTGGCACACACTTCTGTGTGCCAGGCGCCCTATCACTGCATGTGCAAGTCACCCCTAAGAATGGGTGCATCCAGGCACATGTGCGGACATATATGGATGAGCAGATATGCCCCTGCTATGTCCCTGTCTATTCTGAGACATAGTAAGTGCAAAGGTAAGCCACTTTAAATGAATGTGCTGGACACTGGTCATTACGAGTTCCCCAGCTACATGATGGCTTCTCCGAATCCTGGGATGTTTGGTATCAAACGTCTTAGAGTAATAAACCCTCCTTTATCCCAGTGATGGCTTTATTAAAAAAAAATGCCCACAGAGGGCCCCTTAGAGGTGCCCCCTGAAAATCTACCCAGCTACTGTTGTGTTCACTAACTGGTTCAAACCAGTGCAGCTACCCTAGACCCAGTTCTGGCCCACTGTGGTAAGAGCCAATGCTCTCAGCGGTCCAGAACAAAGGCCTTTTCTGGGCGGAGGTGATAACGCCTCATTCAGAGCAGGATGGACATTCCAAGACGGGAAGCTTCAAAGGCCTTGCCACCTTTGTAATGCGACCCAGGTCTCTCCAGATGACAGAGAAGACCAACCCCCCTGTTCTGACCCCTCTTATGGTGGCAGCACAGTCCGTAAAATTAGTTAAATTAGGAGTGCCCACTTCATGCCAGTTCCACCTCTAAGATGGATGAGCTGAAGGGGACACTACTTTTTAAATCCCTTCATCTTGTTTGGAAGGAATTAGGCCACTAGGTTTAGGGTTACGCCCACTGCCCAGCAGAAGTAGTCATAAGAAGGATGTAGTCACCCTAAAGGTGGTCAGCCCATTGGCTACCAGCTGGCACTCCCTGTAATGCTTCTAAATTGAGTATTTAGGTGGCACCCCTAAACCCTAGAACTCAGATCCTGACTACCTATGAAGAAGAAGGACAAAGAAGAGTGGACCCCACAAAAGAAGAGGAAGAAGAAGCAGCTGACCCAGTACCAGCCCTTCCGGCCTGCCTGCTAAACTCACCGGACTCTGCATAAAAAGACTTGTCCTGCAGATGCAGCCTCAAGAATCCTAGAAAGCCTGTCTGTCTTCTAAAAAGACTCAGACTCCTGTGAGCAGCGAACCTGCTCAGCAACAAAGTATCCAACAAGGATTCTGCAGCCTGGAAACCCGACACCTGAAATGACCTCTGCACCTGACAACTTTGACCTGGTGAGAAGCCTACCAACGCTGCCAGCAGGGCTCCCCAGCTGTTCTGAGTCTACCCAAGTGTCACCCCTCCTGGACTCATCAAAGTCACCTGCAGCCCCTGCATGCAGGCACCATCTCCCCCAGACTGGTGGTGAGAGAAAACCTAACCTCTACAGCCACCACTGCACCTGTGACCCCTGACCTCAGCTGAGGTGGGTCATCAGTGCCAACAACATCCCCTAGCTCCTTACAGGTCGAGTCCATCCTGAGTCCACCACTGCCAGACTCTCCCACGAAACCTGCAGCCTCAGTTCACAGGACCCCTTGACCACGAGTGCTCTCTGACGAGAAAACCCGACACCAAAAGGCACCCCTGCATTCATCGCCCCTGGGCACAGGAGAAGAGGACCAAAGGTGCACCTATGTCCCCGAGCACCCAAAGTCTACTATTTACCCATTTTTTTGTCCGCTGCTGGTTTTCAAGTCATATGCCTGTTTGTCACGGGGTTCATCTCCCATAGGAAACCATTGGGCACCCAACGCCTTACTGCACATGGCTGCCCCAGTGCCACCTGGAGTGATCTGTTTGTGTGGTTCTGATCAGTGCTCAGAACATACCTTAATTCCCTGAGATAGTCTTTGTAAGTCATTGTTAACCCTGTGTTTGCTGAACATTGTTTTTCCTCCATAGGATAACACTGAGAGAACTTTGAAAATTGCACTGTCTATTTCTGAAACTGAAAAGTCTTTATCCTTAGAAGTCTACTTACCTGATCACAAAGTTATTGGGTTTGAAACATGTATAAAAATAAATGTTATTTTTCTAAATTGGTCTCAGATTTACTCTTAGAGCGTGTGTCTCATTTATTACCTTTGTGAGTACCTCAAATGCTTAGCATTGATAAGCCTAACTGCTCGCCCACACTACCATAAATAGAGCATTAGTCCTATCTAGTTTTACCTCTGCAATACCAATTGGGGATCCACTGGACTCTCTGCACAGTGTACTTCATTTTGGTGCACTATATAGAGAGGCAGCTTCCTACATAAGGTATGATAATAAATGTATTTTTTTACTTTATGTGGGATTTGTTTTTAAATTTAATGTAGTTAAATGACTAAATATTTAATCAAAAATAAGTTAGTAGTGCTGTAGCTTTTTTTTTTTTATGTTGTTATACATTTAAGACGAATACTTGAAATAAAAACCTTTTTCATTAAATGTTTTTGGCAGAAAGTTTTTTAAAAAAAACTTTTCCTTACATTTTACCATAGGAGACTGCATGGGCGTGGTGGCAACAGTGCACAAGTCTGATTTAAATTTGTGTTCTAGTGCCATGGACCTTTGTCTCTCAATAATAGTGTCATGCTGACCCTAGTAACCCGATGCTGCTTGAGGAGCAACACATTCCTCTAGCAAGGGAAGTTTGCTTTTAGTCGTACTTTGAGCACCAGTTCTCTACTGGCCTGTCTAGGTGTGTAACAGCACCGCTGAACATCTGAGTTGCATGCCAGTAACCTTCTGGAGTGCTCAGCTTGGAAGAAGTAGACTTCAAGTCCCCTAAACACTGCACATTACTGGCTTCTGGTAACATCATGCATCTGCCTCATCATAAAATTTACCAACAGTTGGTAATAAAAGGAATATAAATCGGGAAGGTCTTTGTTGGTAATTCAGATTGAAGTTTATGTCATATTTGTATGATATTTATTTAAAGCAGCTTGAGAGATCATGTTGCAATTCTGGTGTAGGATAGGCAGAATGTGACAGCACTATTCTTCTCTACGTATGGCTCCATGCTCTCTACGGATCATCTAAACTGTTTTTTTTCATAGCAAACCAATCTTTCATCTGTGTTGTAGTACCATGCACCACTTGTGGTAAATGACAAAACAAATATAGGAGTTAGGATTCAAAAATATTTTGGAGGTTTTCCAGAAGTAATTTATAGAGACCTTGTTCCCTGCAAGGGGAAGCCTTGAAATGCCATCCTTGCCTGTAGGAGTGACAATGTAGTGTGTAGACCATCATACACTTTACAGCAAGTCCCAGCTTGAAGATGCTTGAATCTAAAAATCAGTCCTCATCATCATTTATAAGTAATGTGACAGCAATACACTAAAGATGAAGACTCCAATTCCTGCCTCTGCCTACTGGGCCATTTTCAACTGCCTATCGGGCCATCCTGACTCCCTACCCACCCTCAACACACTATGCATCTTGACGGTGGACTGTGTCACAATAATGCATGGATGGACCCACTAAAACTGCAAGTAACAACACTATACATACTTGACAGGAAAATATTTGTCATCCAGCAAAAAAGTCACCGATAAATAGTTTCTTTTTTTTTTTTAATAGAGAGAATGCATCAGGCTGTTTTAGATTATGACCAAATATGTTACATAACGTTGACAGTAACAACTGCTTCTTTAGAAGTGTAAGTGTTTAAGGTGACCTGGCAAAGGGTCAATCACAAATAACAGAGACACCAAACTTAATTCACAAACAAGCAATGTGTAAACCTCTTACACCCTTTTGTTAAGAGTGCAATAACTTTAGCATACATCTTCTATCCCTTTAAACTTTCATCAACATCCAAAACAAGATATATAAATAAGATACTTTGCATACATCCACATATAAGATGCCAACATTCATCATACAAAGTAAATAAGTTATTTTCATAGAACTCATAATACACAAGCTCATTCTTGAATTATAATTTCAGCAGTATACAAGTGTGAAAAAATCACTTAACATATGATTTAAGACCCTAAACAGAGGATCTGGTCAATCAAACTCAAACATTTTTGAAAAACAACAATTAAGTATCTACAGTACTTACAATAAATAGTGCAAATGGTATAAATTATACATAAGAATATCTAATATTTCTAACCATAGCATACAGTATACATATATTTATATATAAAGTATCAAAACTGTTTACATAATTCGTTAAAGTATACAGTTGGCATGTTTAAAAATATTCTGATTAAAAAAAATATAAGACTGCATCATTATTCGGCATCTTTTTTCAAGAAAAACTGCCGGGCCTCCTCCCAGGTCTTTCGTGGGAACCTGTTTGACAGCTGCAGGTAGTCCTGGGAAGCAGAGACATTTTCTGGCAAAACAAAACCACAGAGATGAGTTATACAGTGGTTTAAAAATCAGGACAAACATAGCCACGGATGGTGTTTTTCAACAGCTGCAACGCTTCCAATTAAGCCTACATTATGAAGTGGTATGAAGATACATGCTCAACAGGACACTGCCTGCGGTCCACATGACTATTAGCAAAGAGACACCGAGCAGGAACACAATAGGGGGTGATGGAGTTGAAAAGGTGCTTTGAGAGGCAGCAAAGAGAAAGAAGGGCAGCTGGATGCAGCAAAGAGAAGACGCACAGAGACAAGTTGGAGGCACCAACAGATAAGTTCCAACTAAGCTCTAAAGGTCAAGTGCAGAAGAAGCATGCAAAAGAAAAACTAGTACCCTGAAGTCAGCTATGGAAAGATATACTCATCCAATCAAAAACCATGGTGAAACAAAAATATTAAAGAGACGGAACAAACATGAGGAAAGCCAGCACATTGGAGCAGGGAGCTGAACTAGATAGCCAGGCAATTCAGTCACGAGCTACCGACACACCATCGGTATTGGTTATAATGGTGGTTGGAACAGCGGTAAGCAAGACTGCAAAAATGCCAATTTTGCATACCCTTACCAAGTGAATGAGTGAACTAATAAGGGACATACACTAGAAACCAAACCACTTTGCAGATCTGACTCAAACTACCTTTGAACAACAGCAATTAGAAAAGAAGTGTCAACCCTAAAGCTAGGCAGGTGCGAGGTCCCAACAATTAAATGTTTTGTGGGGAAATTCTCCAATGAAACATTTTTTCTTTGACTTCGTTTTAGAATAAATTTTAATAAGTTTTAGCAATCTTAATAATCTTTTTTAAACTATACAAACTTTGCCAGTCTCAAGAAGTTTGCAAAGTTTAAAAAGAAAATCATAAATTTTGTAGAAGCGAAGGCCCACAGGTTATCCACTCCTACTCAAAAATACAACTAACAACAGATAGTGAGAAACAGGCCATGATGCTCACAAAATGAAACACTGTTAAAGCCCAACCGCAATGAAATACCAACATAGGCTAATAAAAAAAAAAAAATACTTATTTTCTGAAATACATCAGTTTAAAGGGTAGTGTTGCCATCAAAAAAACTAAAAACACTGAATAACAATTAACTTACCTGCAGTAATGCTTTTTCTGGTACATACTCTTAAGTGCTGATTCCTCACCTTGTGAATAACACCAGGTGCCAGACTGGATTCGGAAACCTTCGTAAGATTTCCCTTACACGTCAGTGGGTTTTGTGCCGTTCTGTGACAGATACGTCTCATCACAGATATGGCTCCAGGCCTCAATTTATGCACTACCTCTGTATGCTGACATCAGTTTCTTTCTGAACTCTGCCTGAGTCAACAGACGTAAAGCAAAAATGTATCAACAAGTGACAGTGTGCAGATGTTTTGAGTAGGTGGAACGTCATAAATGAACAGTATGAGTCCATTACACATGACGGAGAGGAGGATGGGTAGGTGAGGAACCAGCAAATAAGAGTCTCTATAAGGAAGGCCTTACAAAAGGCAAGTAACTTATACCTCTGATAGATTTCCGAATGCTGATTCCTCACCATATAAATTGATCTCCCCAGACCAGGTGGTGGGCCAATGAAATGGATAGACGTCCACAAAGCAGTGTGGCATATAACCAATATTGACACACTGTGCGCTAACGCAGTGGTAGCAGCCTTTGCTCTGGTAGGATGGACCTGAAATCTTTCAGGGGGTTCCTTTCTGGCAAACCTACAGCAAATGTTGATGCACAGCACAATCTACGGCGATATGGTTCTCTTCTGCACTGCATTTCCTTTTTTAACTCCAGCGAAAACAAAGAAAAGTTGGTCATCCTATCAGTAGTTGCATGAACAATCAACATAGAAGCTAAGAGCTCTTTTTTGATCAAGACATTAGAGTTGTTCTTCCTCCTTGCAGGAACCCCTTTCAACCATACAGCAGCTCCAGCTTCTTGTGAGCATCTTCACCATCCTTTATCCTTTGCATCAGGTCCACTCCATAGAAGTCAATGGCAAGGGACCACTGACACTGTTACTGGACTAAGGAAGCTTCTGTTGTTGAGGTAACTGTTTCTTTGGACCTTGCTGGTCCCCTTGATCAGCTCCCTGCCAGAGTTGGTCGTCCAAAGTAACTCAAACTAACCACATTCTACTTTGACCAAAATTGTCTTGAAAGAGTTTTTTGTTGATTTTGCCAATGCTTGTTCACAATTAAGTAAAACGTTTTGGTTTATTGTTCATTGTAAAATCTAGATCTCTGAAACTATTCCATTTTAGTGTCTATAAGTTCATAAACATAGAATATATTTTTATAAATTGGTGTCAGATTTATTGAGAGTTGTGTTTCTTCTTCAATTGTTTTGGTGCCGTTTGAATGCTTTACATTTGTTTCTTTGGTGAATCGTGACTGCTTAAAGCCACAGCTATCCAGGGAGAAGCTAACATATGACAAACAAACCCTAGCTATTCCTTAAGGGGTTGGTTGTGTGTTACACTGTGAGGTCTCACAACCACACTATACAAAACACCCCATTTCCTCACAAGCTGCAACCATCACATTTGTGAACATCTAAGGTGCACTGGTCAGGCCAAAAAGGACTGACAACTGGAAATGTTTGTGGCCAATACGTAACTGCTGACAGCCTGTAACTGTCTCCTGGATCGAGGGTGGCTAGAACTTGGGCCAGCGTGAGCATTTTGAACTTGTCCTTCTCAGGGAAGAAGTTCAGTGGGCAAAGATCTATGAGAGATGAAGGACTCCTTCCATTTTCCATACCAGGTAACAATGGAAAAAGCAGCCAGTCCTGTTCTCTGATGCCAACACCCCCTCTACTACGTCCTTCGGCAAGAGAACCACGACTTCTCCTCGGAGTATGGACAAGTGGTCCTTCGGGAGGATTTGCGGTGTGGTTGACTCGTCCTGCGAGACAGGAAGGTAAGGGAAGAACAAGTTACTTACCTTCAGTATTACCTTATCTGGTAGAGACTGTATCTAGCTGCAGATTCCTTACCTTACGAGTATTGCCCTAGAGTCAGACTGGATCTGGAAAACCTTGAGCAGTACCTCAGTGCACCAGTAAGTGGCGTCAATCAGCTACGCACTGGAAGTGATGTGCATGGTGCCTATAAAGGTGTCATCCCAACATGCTGACATCAGTTTATTTTCAGGACATTTCTGTGCCAGAAGCATGGAGTCACTTAGAAGGCCGATGGACCAGTGTGCAGATACTGAGGACCTACAGTGACCTGGTTAGGAGACACCAGTTTGCAGAAGTGGGGAGGTTGGGAGGCTCAGTAAGGAATCTGCAGCTAGAGTCTCTACTAGATAAGGCACTTAACGGACGTAATTAACTTGTGCATCTGGAAGAGACTTCTAGCTGCAGATTCCTTACCTTAGAGTATTCCCCAGGAGTCAGGCTAGACCCGCTAAACCTTGAGTAGCACCTCTGCATACCAGTAAGTGGCGTTCAGCTCTGGCCCGTTAGTGACGTATATGGTGCCTATAGAGGCGCCATCCGAGAATGCTGACATCAGTTTCTTTTCGTGACATTTCCGTGCCAGAAGCACAGAGCCATGTTAGAAGGCTGATAGAGTCTCTACCAGATAAGGCGTTACGAAAGCTAAGTAACTGGTTCATCTGATACAGACTTCTAGCTGCAGATTCCTTACATTAGAATAGATACCAAAGCAATATCTCCCAGGAAGAGCGTCTGTGAAATTGGTTTAGAACAAAAAGTCCTGGAGGACCAAATGGGTAAACTACCGGTCACGACAGACCTGACTGTTGAGGCAGTAGTGTTTTGTAAATGTGTAGAGAAGCCCACGAAGCACCCTGACAGATGTCCAGGACGGGAACGCCGTAAGCTAATGCAGTGGTTGCAGCCCTGGCTCTGGTGGATTGAGCCCACAAGCCTTCAGGGGTTTGCTTCTTTGACAGTGCGTATCCGATCCTAATGCAGAGCACAATCCATCTGGAGATGGTCTATTTCTGCACTGCTTTTGCTTTTATTTTTTACTCTGGGGAATGCACCAAAGAGTTGATCATCCACCTGGCGGTCTCTTTTGTGATTGATGTACAACAACAGTGCTCTTTTTAGCTCCAGGCAATAGTCACTCTTCCTCTCTAGAGGGATGAAGTGGAGCAAAGGTGGTGATGCTTTGGCTGACGAGAAAGGTGTCACTACCTTTGGTAAAAAAAAAAAAAAAAAAGTGCTAGAGGCTGGGTATTGGTAGAGGTAAATACACACCTACCACTAGCAATACACCCCCCAACACAGGGTTGTGCCCAGTCACAGTACCACAAAGTAGCCCTTGGCTCAACCCCTGGTAGCTTGGCAACGAACAGTCAGGCTTCACTGAGGAGACAGGTATGTAAAGCATTCAATACACCAATAGAGTAAATAAGTAAGACAACACATAAAAATCACATACCAATTTATAAAAGTTGTAAATATTTGTATCTTTAAAATGACACAAAAACGACTAAAATACAATAGAGGGAACCAGAGATATGACATTTTAAAGATTAAAATTTAAAACTAGCGCTTAGAAGCAAATAACGCACAAAGGGAACGTTTCACTGGACTGGTACACAGGCAAGAGTTTCAGCCATCCGCAATGTAACTTGTAGAAGAAACACTTCCAGAAGTGTTTCTTGATGCTGGAAAGTGAACCACAACCCCAATACAAGGTTCAAGAATCTGAGTTGCTACTTGGGACTACAATTACCACAATGCACCTGGCCAAATCTTTGCAAGTCCACTGGATGCATTCCAGGCTGGGGACTTTTGCGGAAGTTGGTGCAGGGAAGCTCTTTTAACCTTTTGCTTCAGGAAGTCCACTCTTTTTTTTTTAAGCCAGGCAAAGTCCTTTGGGCTGTGGTTCCAGTGTACAATAGGTGCAGTCCTTAACCAGTTGGCAGCTAAAGACGTAATCGTAACGTCCTTGGCTGCGGTGCTCAGGTGCCAAGGACATAACCGTTACATCCTTGGACTGGCTGATTGGGGGGGGAGCGCTAGCGCTCCCCCCCATGAGCATCGCCTCGGGCCCCCAGGGCAGGGATGGAAGGGGAATCACTTCCCCTTCCACCCCCGCAACCCCCAGTGGCATTGGATGACATCAGCGCGCAATCTCTTCCGAGGCCTGCCCCTCCCCACCAGAAACCACTTAGGCACCAGGGATTGGTGTGTATGTGTGTGTTTTGTATTGGTGGGGGGCAGCCCCTTGGGCAAGGGTTGCTCCCCATGGGGGCACATTACTGTTGGCCACATCAGCCTATTTTTGGGAGACCCATCTGCCCCAACGGGGGGCAGAAAACCCACCAGAGACCAGGGAAGATGTTTTTTTCAAAATAAGAGGGTCGGGTATGGCCATATCCCCACCCCCAAAAAATGGGTCCGAAGTTGTTCTGCCCACCAGTAGGCTGATGGGGCAATTACCCCCGATCCACACCTGGTGGGGCAGAAAGTCTACTAGATACCAGGGAATAAAAATAAAATAAAAATAGTGCTGTGGTGGCTACCAACCAGTATAGGCATTGTTATGCCCCCACCCCAACTGAAGGGGGTAACAGTCTTTCAGCACTCCCCCGCACAATAAAGCATCTTATCCCACGGCAAGCAAGAGGAGATTTGATTATTTTGGGTTTTGGTTTTACATTTGGGCCATGGGAGCTTGGCCAGCTCTCAAAATCGTCCCACTTGGAATGGTGAGGGCTGCACTTTTTGGACCTTGGTACACTGCCATGTAGAAAAATTCACAAGACCTAGACCCATCTGAAACCTATTTATCCAGGTGAGTCCAGGGTGGTGTGCTTCACATGCAGCCCGCACCATTTTCTCTTACCCACAATGCCCTGCAAAGCTCCAACTTTGCTGGAAATCACACATTTTTTCCACATTTTTGTGATGGAACCTTCCAGAATCTGCAGGAATCCACAAAATTCCTACCACGCAGCATTGTCTCATTTATACCGATAAAAATTCTGCCCCACTTGTCAGCCTAAAAATGATTTTTTTTTCTTTCAAACTGCCGTTTTGGACCCGCTTTGGTTAGCCCCCCCACTTTCAATATGTCTTTGGCTCTTCTCTGTCACAGGCACTTGGCCCACCTACACAACTGAGGTACCATTTTTACCGGGAGACTGAGGGGAACGTTGGGTGGTAGTAAATTTGACCCAGTGCAGTGATCCCACACAGAAATGTGGGAAATATGTGATTTCTTTTAAGCTCAATTTGAGGTTTTCTGAGAATTCTGGGCAAGAAAAAGCTGGGAGAGCCACGAAAGCCACCTCCCTGGAATCCCTCGGTGTCTAGCTTTCAGAAATGTCTGGGTTTGGTAGGTTTCCCTGTATGGCTGCTGAGCCCAGGACCAAAAACACAGGTGACCCCCGCAAAAACAGGTAGTTTTGTATTTGATAATTTTGATGTGTCCAGATAGTGTTTTGAGGCATTTCCACACAAGTGAGGTACCATTTGTATCGGGAGACTTGGGGGAACGCTGGGTGGAAGGAAATTTGTGGCTCTTCTTGAATTCCAGAACTTTCTGTCACCGAAATGTGAGGAAAAGGTGTTTTTTTGGCCAAATTTTGAGGTTTGCAAAGGATTCTGGGTAACAGAACCTGATGAGAGCTTCACAAGTCAGCCCATCTTGGATTCCCCTAGGTGTCTAGTTTTCAAAAATGCACAGGTTTGGTAGGTTTCCTTAGGTGCAGGCTGAGCTAGAGGCCAAAATCCACAGCTAGCACTTTCCAAAAAACAGCTCTGTTTTCTTTGGGAAAATGTGATGTGTCCACATTGTGTTTTGGGGCATTTCCTGTCGTAGGCAATAGGCCTACCCAAACAAGTGAGGTACAATTTCTTTCGGGAGACTTGGGAGAACGCTGGGTGGAAGGAAATTTGTGGCTCCTCTCATATTCTGGAACTTTCTGTCACCAAAATGTGAGGACAAAGTGTTTTTTTGGCCAAATTTTGAGGTTTGCAAAGGATTCTGGGTAACAGAACCTGGTGAGAGCCCCACAGGTCATCCCATCCTGGATTCCCCTAGGTGTCTAGTTTTAAAAAATGCACAGGTTTGGTAGGTTTCCCTAGGTGCTGGTTGAACTAGAGGCCAAAACCTACGGATAGACACTATCTGTCAGATTTCAATGTAAAAATGTGATTTTTCCATGTTGCGTTTCCTGTCGCGAGCATTAGGCCCACCCATTCAAGTGAGGGACCATTTTTATCGGGATACTTGGTGGAAGACAGAATAGCAAAACAAGTGTTATTGCATCGTCTTTCTCTATATTTTTTCCTTCCAATGTAAGGCAGTGTGTAAAAGACGTCTATTTGAGAAATGCCCTGTAATTCACACGGAATTCAGAGATGTGCAAATAACCACTGCTTTTCAACACATTATCTTGTGCCCAGTTCGGGAATACAAAGGTTTTCTTGATACCTATTTTTCACTCTTTATATTTCAGCAAATTAATTGCTGTATACTCGGTATAGAATAAAAACCCATTGCAAGGTGCGGCTAATTTATTGGCTCTGGGTACCTAGGGTTCTTGATGAAACCTACAAGCCCTATATATCCCTGCAACGGGAAGAGTCCAGCAGACCTAACAGTATATTGCTTTCAGAAATCTGACATCGCAGAAAAAAGTTACAGAGTAAAAGGTGTAGAAAAAAGGCTGTTTTTTTCACCTTAATTTCAATATTTGTTTTCATTTCAGCTGTTATTTTCTGTAGGAAAACCTTGTAGGATCTACACAAACTGCCCCTTGCTTAATTCAGAATTTTGTCTACTTTTCGGAAATGTTTAGCTGTCTGGGATCCAGCATTGGTTTCATACCCATTTCTGTCACTAACTGGAAGGAGGCTGAAAGCACAAATAATAGTAAAAATGGGGTATGTCCCAGTAAAATGCCAAAATTGTGTTGAAAAATTGGGTTTTCTGATTCAAGTCTGCCTGTTCCTGAAAGCTGGGAAGATGATGATTTTAGCACCGCAAACCCTTTGTTGATTCCATTTTCAAGGAAAAAATCACAAGCCTTCTTCTGCAGCCCTTTTTTCTCATTTTTGTTTTTAAAAACTAAATTTTTGCTGTATTTTGGCTAATTTCTTGGTCGCCTTCAGGGGAACTCACAAACTCTGAGTACCTCTAGAATCCCTAGGATGTTGGAAAGAAGGACGCAAATTTGGCATGGTAGCTTATGTGGACAAAAAGTTATGAGGGCCTAAGCACGAACTGCGCCAAATAGCCACCTGTGGGGGGAAAAGGCCTGGCAGCGAAGGGGTTAAGTGTGCCGGCCTCTGGGTTGCAAAGCAGGGTTTCAGCAGGGCAGTCCCTCTTGTGTTTTCAGGCAGCAGATCTGAATTCCAATGCAGATCAGCCACTTTTATTCAATCATCTTGAGGGACAGTCAGTGGGCATCCTTGTTTAATGAGTTGCAGGGTGCCTCCCAGAAGTATGATAACTTCTTCCAAAGTGTGGAATCTTCTTGTCCCATAAAGCATTGCACTTTAACATTCCAAGATGGATGATTTTCCTCCAGAGGAGTAAGATCTGGCTAAACCAACCCCCTGGTGTGGCTCATTTCCATTCACCCCCCTCTGAAAATCTGAAAATATCTTTCCTAAGCCCACCATCTATCTGTGGGGAACGGGAATGAGAGGGCAGGCCTGGCTGCATTCCTTTCTGACTGATAATCTTTTGAAGCCTCAGCTTGATTCACCCAGCCCCCTTCCTAGTCTGGCTTCACCATCTGCCTACCTCTGACATCAGATAACCTCTGCTCAGTGCAGGCCACTTATCACCTCATCAAAAGGGCCTGGCTAATCATGTTAGGGCTGACCAATCAGAAGAGACCACTAGCAGGCTGGAATATGGCTTATAGTAAAGAAAGTCTCATAATGTATTTTCTGCATAAATTATGATACATTCAACAGTTGCAAAGTGTTGCATTTATCATTACCATTCATCTGAGTCTTTTCATGGTATTTTTTTTTTTTTCTAGCAATATTTAGGCTTATGCAATATATTTCCATTATAGCCTATGAAGCCAACTTTCTACAATGGGAAAAAATGAAAGGTGCAGTTTTCCCCTCACCAGGGCATATCAAACATCTTTTATAGTGTCCCCCATAATTACAGGGCACCCTACCCCAGGGACATTTAGGGGAGACCTTAGGGTGACATATGTAAAAAATAAGGTAGCTTGCTACTTTTGAAGTACCAATTCATAGTCGAATTTGCATACATTGTAAAGACAGTCTGCAAGGCAGGGCCACCTTTAAAAATGACAGCAGGTGCACAGCAGAGCAGGAAATCTACTGGGCCTCTAAACATCCCTGCCCTATTAAATACTAGGGACTTATAGGTAGTTTGAATCCCCCTTGCCTTATTATCTACTAGGAATTTACAGGATCTGTCATTGTCAGTTGAAACTATAACATTGTGACATTTGACTATATATCTTTTATTGAGAGCGCTGGCCCTGTGCCTGTTAAACAGAGCCCAGGGTACAGTCAGGGTCAGTTACCATCAGTATTAGTCAGAAACATTAGGGTAAACATGCTAAATTGGTGAGTTTCTCACATGGAGCATGTACAGAAAACGTTTGTAGATCGTTAACCCTTCTGGCTGAAGCAATGGCCATAACGAAGATTGTTTTGATCATCAAGAGATGCAGATGACAACTATGGGTGGGCACGAAAGGTGCCATTGGGGCATAATGAAGCGTTTGGGGGAAACATATTGAAGTCCTCTCAGGAAAAAAGTCACAACAGATGACTTTAACAAGGAGGGTTGATCCCGCAACTGTAAGAAAATCGAAATGGCCGAAATATACCTTTAAACGTGTAAAGCAGTGTGTAGGAAAATGGCTCCCTGTTGCAGTTACCCCCCACTTTTTGCCTGATTTTGATGCTGACTTGACTGAGAAGTGTGGTGGGACCCCGCTAACCAGGCCCCAGTGTTCCTTCACTAAAAATGTACTATTGTTTCCACAACTGGCACACCCATGGCACACAGATAAGTCCCTTGTAAAAGGTATCAGTGGTACCAAGGGCCCTGTGACCAGGGAAGGTCCCTTAGGGCTGCAGAATGTGTTGTGCCACCCTAAGGGACCCCTCACCTAACACATGCACACTGCCATTGCAGATTGTGTGTGTTGGTGGGGAGAAAAAGGCAAAGTCGACATGGCATCCCCCTCAGGATGCCATGCACACAAAATACTGCCTGTGGCATAGGTAAGTCACCCCTCTAGCAGGCCTTACAGCCCTAATGTAGGGTGCACTATACCACAGGTGAGGGCATAGCTGCATGAGCAATATGCCCCTACAGTGTCTAAGTTAATTCTTAGATATTGTAAGTACAGTGTGGCCATATTAAGTATATGGTCTGGGAGTTTGTCAAAACGAACTCCACAGCTCCATAATGGCTACATTGAATACTAGGACGTTTTGTATCAAACTTCTCAGAACAATAAACCCACACTGATGACAGTGTTGGATTTATTACAAAATGCACAAAGAGGGCATCTTAGAGATGCCCCTTGTATTTTACCCAATCCTTCAGTGCAGGACTGACTGGTCTGTGCCAGCCTGCCACTGAGAGACGAGTTTCTGCCACCCTGCGATGAGAGCATTTGTGCCTTCTGAGGCCAGAAACAAAGCCTGCACTGGGGGGAGGTACTTCACACCTCCCCCTGCAGGAACTGTGACACCTAGTGGTAAGCCTCAAAGGCTCAGGCTTTGTGTTACAATGCCCCAGGGTTCTCCAGGTAGTGGAGATGCCCAGCCCCCGGACAAAGCCCCACTTTTGGCGGCAGGCACAGAGGGATAATTAGGAAAAACAAGGAGGAGTCACCACCTCAGCCAGGACCACCTCTAAGGTGTCCAGAGCTGAAGTGACCCCCCTCCTTGCAGAATCCTCCATCCTGGTTTGGAGGATCAGGGCCAATAGGGATAGGAATGTGCCCTCCTCCCCAAAGGGACTAGGCACCAGGAGGGTGTAGCCACCCTCGGGACAGTAGCCATTGGCTACTGCCCTCTAACCCTAAAAAGCCCCTAAATGTTGTATGTAAGGGCTCCCTGGACCAAGCTAGTCAGATTCCTGATGACCTCACAATAAGAAGAAGGATTGCTTAGCGGAAACCCCAGCAGAGAAGGAAAGGAGACAACAACTAACTTGGTCCCAGCCCTACCGGCCTGTCTCCTGCTTCAAAGAACGTACAGAAGAAAAGCGACACGTCCTGCAGGACAAGCGACCTCTGAACAACCTCCAGAGGACTGCCTGCATTAAAGAAGAACAGAAGAAGAAACCTCTTCTGAAGGACTCCCACCTCACTCCAGAAGCGTAAGTCCTAACCACTTTGCATCTGATGCCCACGGCCTGAGTCCAGGTGGCCCAACTGATCAGAGAGGACCCCCCAGGGGATGGCAACCAAGTGCCCACCCTGGGTTGAACTCTCCACCCCTCCACGACGACGCCTGCAGAGGGAATCCTGAGGATCCCCTGCCCGCGACAGCCCTGGACGAAGATAACCGATGCCAAAGGACCTACTGCACCCATGGCACCCAGGCCTTAGAGAAAGCGACACTTGGTGCAGCGATGACCAACATGCGTCCCTCTTCCCTGTCCGACTGGTGGTGTGCCCAAGACACCCCCCTGGACCTTGCCTGCAGCGCATGAGGGACCCCGGGGTCCCCTCATGGAGTTTAATTGGAAACCCAACGCCCTGTTTGCACCCTGCACCCGCCCGCTCAAGTGCCACTGAGGGTGTGGAATTGGTGCCTACTTGGGGCCCCTCCAGTGCTCCTCTAATCCTCCCTGGTCTGCCCTCTGACCCAAGGGTACTTACCTGCTGGCAGACCGAATTCCGAGTACCCCATGTCTCCATAGGAGCCCACGTTAAAATTGCTCAATTTTGACCTCTGCACTCAACCGACCCCGTGTTGCTGGTGGTGGGTGTTTGGGGGTGACAAACCCCCAACGGTAGACTACCTATAACCCGGAGACTGCAACTATAAGTCGTGTACTTACTTACCTCTAAAACTGTACTTTATTTTTTTTCCCCTCTGGAACTGTTTTGAAAATGCAGTGTCCACTTTTAAAATAGATATTCTCTGTTTTCTTAAAATCTGTTTACTTGACTAAAGTGACACAAAGTTACATTGATGTCTATGCTAAGTACTTACCTGCAACAGTATTTACTTCTGAACGTAGTCTTGCGGTTCTAGTAATAACGTAACAAAAATATATTTTTCTATATAAAATCCTATTGGTCTGGAGTTAAGTCATTGAGTGTGTGTTTCTTCTATTGCTTGTATGTGTACAACAAATGCTGAACACTACCCTCTGATAAGCCTAACTGCTCGACCACACTACCACAAAAAGAGCATTAGTATTATCAATTATTGCCTCTGTCAAGCCTCTTGGGCGGAACCCTGGACTCTGTGCACACTATATCTCACTTTGATAAAGTATATACAGAGCCAGCTTTCTACAGAGGGTGACTCAGTAAGAGTAACAGGAAGGATAGGGTGTAGCCCCTAAATATTAGTTAAATGGCCTAGCTATCCACTCTGACTCCCAATTAGAGTAAAAGTGGAACAACCTATCCCATTAGAAGATCGTAAGGTAAAGTAGAGTGGTGGAGATGTCAGGGGCTTTGAGAAAGCCAAGATGGTAAACGATGACGATGACTGGATCTTCTTCTGATGACATCCCTTAGATCCACTGCTAACACGAATGGAGCAGTATACTTGTTAGGATATCTGGATCAGCTGAGAATGATGTTCCTACTGGGACTGCAATGCCCTGCAATAGCCTTGATTAACAAGTTACTAACCTTTGGTAATGCATTATCTGGTAGAGACTATCTAGCTGCAGATTCCTTACCTTTGAATTCCATCAGCTTCGAATACGGAATCTTTTTGCTGAGCAGTACCCTATTGTGTGCCGTCGGGTGGCGTTGCGTGCGTCATCTGGCTCCGCGTGGCTTCTTCACCGTCGTTGGAGCAGTCTCTGACGTCACAGTCGCCTATAAAGGCACCACTCTGACGTGCATACGTCAGTTCTTTTATCCACAACACTTCCACGCCAGAAGCGCAGAGTCATGGATAGAACCAAAATTTGTCTGTGCACAACTAGGGTCCTGAAAAGGGTAAGCCCTAAAGCCTATGAGACATTTCCGCAGAATGGGGAGGCATGGGTGGGTGTAAGGAATATGCAGCTAGATAGACTCTCCACCAGATAATGCGTTACCGAAGTTAAGCAACTTGTTCATCTGATAGAGACTTCTAGCTGCAGATTCCTTACTTTTGAATAGATACCCAAGCCATAAGCTCCTGGCGATGGGCTGCGGATAATACTCCTTCCAATAAAAAGTCCTGTAGGACTGAATGGGCAATGTGCCCATCTCTTCGTACTGGACTATCCAGGAAGTAATGTTTTGCAAACTTCTCCAAAGACGCCCACGTTGCCGCCTGACAGATCTCCAGGACTGATACGCCTCGAGCTAGCGCAGTGGTAGTATCTTTGCCCCTGGTAGAATGAGCCCTCAAGCCCTCAGGAGGCTGCTTCCTGGCTAATGCGTAGTAAATATTGAGGCAGAGAACGACCCAGCGCAAAATGGTTGGTTTCTGCACTGCCCGACCCTTCTTTGCTCCAACGTACCCCACAAAGAGTTGGTCATTCACCCGGAACTCTTTTGTGCAGTCAAGGTAGAACAACAACGCTCTTTTTGGGTCCAGTTGGTGGAGTCGCTCCTCTTCTTTAGAGGGATGCGGAGGAGCAAAGAAGATGGCCAGGGTGATGTTCTGACCCAGATGGAATGGGGTCACCACCTTGGGGAGAAAAGAGGCATGAGTTCTGAGAACCACTTTGTCTGGATCGGCGTCTTACGATGTCGTTCCGGCTCGGGATCATCAGGAATGAGGATGGGGCTTTCACCACCAGTGGGCGCTGGTGGGGGAGGGAACGTCTATGTCGGGCCTGGCACCGGAGGAGGCCGACTGTGAGAAACCAGCACCGGTCCGGAGCCAGTATTGGATCCTCGGGTCCGCACCGGTGCACCAGCAGCGCACCTGATGTGCCGACGGGCGTGGCGAAGTTAAGGTGCGCTTGGACTTCGTCTTCTTGTGTGTCTTCCCCGAGGACCTCAAGTAGGACGAAGAGAACTTGGGGCTCCTGGAGCAGTTCCACGACCTCCTGCTTGAGTGGGACCATGACCTCCGAGGAGTTGCACTGATCGAAGTCGTCTGCTGGGCCGCTATGAGCTTTAGGGACTACTCCCTCAAAGCTTTTGGGGCCATGGCCCGGCAGTCGGAGCACGACTACTGAGTCGTGGTCCCTGTCGAGGCACCAGAGACATACCTGATGGGGGTTTGCCACCAACTTGCTGCAATGACAGGTGCCATATGGCTTGAACGCAGTCTTCCTAGATGACATATTCCTCGCACAGACTACAAAAATCTTCGACAAAATGTCAAAAAAAGGCAAGGCGTAGCTCAATCTCACACCTGCACTTTACCGGCACAGAAAGAAAAGAACTGACATACGCGCGTCGGGTGGTGGCTTTATTGGTGACCATGACGTCACAGACGGCTCCAACAATGCTGACAAAGCCAAGTGGAGCCGGGCGACGCACGTGGATCCTAACAACGCCACCCGACGGGACGCGCAGGGTATTGCTCAGCAGAAGGATTCCGGATTCAAAGCTGACGCCAGGGAATTCAAAGGTAAGGAATGTGCGCTAGAAGTCTCTATCAGATATATCCTATACTGTTGATGGAACTGTCTTGCTAGCAGGTTAAGCCATAGTTCAACTGTTCTTGAAACGTTCCAGAGAGGAATTGGCATTCTCTCCAAACAGCTGCCCACAACAAAGGGCATTTCTGTGAAGGTTTCTGGGGCTTCTTCTGAGATGCCAGAGGAGTGCATCCAAGCATGGCAAGCAGCATGGCAGCTGTGCCCATGAATCAAGCCATCTTGTTTGCAGAGCCCATAGACTAAATCAGGATCTCTTTCAAGCCATTTGAATCGTTCACAAAATCGGTAAATTAGTTTTTCATGTGATTTGGTAGGTTGGGTCATTTCTATCAAATTCCATAGGGTATGGACATATGAACACAGGAGACAGGTGGCTTTTACTGTTGGGGGGGCGAGACTACCAGATTTAAAGAGATTATGACCCATAAAGTTCATTTCTTTGGCATTTCTATCAATGGTGTGGTAGATGGTAAATGCACTGTGATGTACAGTTCTGTAAAGAGGTGAGTCTTTAACATTTCCCTTAGGTAGAGCATTGTTGTGGCGGTCCTGCGGGATATGGGGATGCTATTCCAGGTCCAGGATGCACAGACAGATAAGGCCTGTTGTCTGGGGTATTTTCTTTTTCACACTTCTTAGTCCGCAGTCTGTGGGTGTCCAGGCTGCGGATGAGCAGAGAGCACCAAGAGATAGTGATCTTGTCTGAAAGACAAGAGGTGTTGCTGTCATGATGGTAAAGGATGCAGGTAGTTTTGAAGATTGTACATGCAGGCAAGGGGAGCCAATGGAGTTCCATCAGCATGGGGATGATGTGATCATATTTCATCAGGCCCTGGATGAAACATGTTGTGGAGTGTAGGATGCCTCCAAGAGGTGCCAGTGTGGCGTCTTGGAGGCTGTGGAGCAGGGCATTACCATAATTTAGATGCAAGACCACAAGGGCTTGACAAGCAGTCCTATGGCCACTTTCAGGAACATTTGTTTTCCTTTAGAAGAGAGAACTGGTACCAAGCTGTCCTTCTGTTTGTTTTCCTTTTGTGTTCCTTGAGGTAGAGGTTGATGTCAAGGGTGAATCAATGTGAAAGTTTCATGTCATTCACACTTGTCTGTACTGTATCTGGTTTGTTGTTTTTGGCAAATAGGATTTAAGTCTCGTTTGGGTTGAGCTTAAGGTCGGTGCTGGAGATACAGGCCTGGATGACGTGCAAGTAGTGAATGATTGAAGCAGAGGAGACATTTTGAGATGTGCATCATCAGCATATTGGCGAATCCTGACGCTGGTATCTGTGAGTACAGTACCAAGCAGTTCTCCATTAAGGATGAAGATGACAGGAGAGAGTGTAGAATCCTGGGGGACTCCATATGTGATAGGGATCTTTTGTAAACTAAAGGTGCCCATGATTGCAAACTAGCACTGGTGGGAAAGGTAGGAGGCGAACCAGTGAAGGACACTGCCTGTGAATCTAATTTGTGACTCGAAAGTGAGTGTGAGGGTGGAATGTTGACTGTTTAGAAGACAATGGAACATGTGTGGTCAAAAGAGCACTGTCTGTGATGTACAAGGTGGTGGTTTCTGTGCTGCAGCATTACCTAAAGCCAGATTGGCAGTCATGCAGGAGATGGTTAGCACTGATGTGAACTCGGAGTTGAAAAAACAATGCTGTTTCAATTATCTTGTAGGTGAATGGTAGGTTAGTGATAGGATGGTAGTTGGCAAGTTCATCAGGGAACAGTGTAAGTTTTTTTTTCGTTAAGGAGTGAGAGGATCTCGCAACTCTCAACAGCTTCTGTGAAGATGCCTTGGGTGAGCGAAGCATTGCCAATGGTAAGCAGGGAAGGGATAGCATCCCCAGAGAGAGCTTTGATGAAGGACAATAGCATGACATCATCTTCATATGAAGATATTTCTTATTTAATTGGACATTTTCAAATTTGGAGATTGAAAATTAACTTTAAGGGTCATCTTTTTGAGATTACAAAAAAAGAAGTACAACAAATTAGCAAGAAAAAAGTAAACATGAGTCAATATCAAGCACTTGACTGTGGTCAGTCTCCCTGCAAAAACATAAATGTCTTAAAGGTACTGGGGCCTTCCATGGAGTCACTGAATGTAGAAAACCTAATTTCAAGGTCAATTTAACAGAAAGCACTTTAGCTTGATTTTTTCCACAGTAAACTTCTACTTTTGAATGAGCTCCTCAGAAATACTCTCAGAAGGGACACATTTGCTTTGCTGTCCCGTCCCATGAGCAGTAAACACAGTGTGTTTCTATTGTGCCTTAAAGAAATGTGTGATGGACTTGTGATAGAGGTCTTGGGTGGGAAGACACAATTGAAACTGGAATAAGGGATGCTGCTTTGAGACTCATGTATCCTACTTCATCATGTATCTGCTTTAGGTTCATCTGAATGCCAAGTACAGACTTTACCAGAGTTTACTAATGGCCCTTTTTTTTGGGGGGGGGGGGGGGGGAGGGGAAGAGGGGCAGGGGGCTGTTACCATTTAGGGCAACACCTTGAGGTCATTTGCTATTCTTCCACGTCATACGTAAGATTATGATTCCCTAGATTTGGATGATCCCATACCGATACTGTGTTTGGTATATTGTTTTGTACAATTAAATAAATGTAAAAAAAATAGGATCGCACTAGTGACAAACTCTTTAGTCAGTATAAAGAACCAGTTACTGGATGCCAATAGACTATCCTACAATGTTTTTGTTCCTCAAAGAGTTCAGATATTGTTTTCACTCATTATCAACTTCGTAAAATAACTTTATAATTTACAATTTTTCAAGACTTATATGATTAATGTTCAATGCAAATTTACAATGTATCTATTTCTACTGCTTTCCAACTACTATTTTGTAGTATAAAACTTCAAACTCAAAAAAGACTTTAACATACTACCTCGCTGCTGAGAGGATTTGCCATCCACTTGTACTGAATTTAGGGCAAAGTCCTGTAAAATATATGGAAAAAAAACAAATATGAGAAATAAGAACATTCTTTTAGATAGGACAAATTTAAAACAACAACCAATCTCATTAGGTCAACTGGAGGATTTCATTAGGTCTCACTAAGTCAACTGGAGGATTTAATTGAAGTATTATACACATAATATGTCTGACTAACTCCAACGGGTACTCCCCCAAAAAAATTCAACATGCATATTAACGTTCTATAACTTCAATAAGAACGTGTGTTATTTACTGTTCAAACACATTTATCTTTTTGCTATTCAAAACTCCACATTATTGGAAGAAAGGAATTATTTGTTAAGTACTATGGCTCTCAACATATTCATTTATTTTCCTGCCATTAATTACCGTACAAGAGATTTGATCAAATTATACTGCTTTGAAGCACAAGTTACATATCTTCGGTAACACCTTATCTGGTAGAGACTATATCTATCCTCAGATTCTTTACCTTTGAATTTCCACAGGAGTCAGACTAGATTCGGAAGAATTTTTGTGAGAAGTACCCCTGCAGGCTGGTAGGTGGTGTAGACCAGCTCCATGTGCTTCAACCATGCTAGAAGTAACATCTCGATACTAATATAAGAGCCACAGAGGCGCACTGACATCAGTTTCTTTTCACGACATTCCATGCCAGAGCATAGAACCATGAAGTGCACTGAGGACCGAATGGGCAAAGTTCCCATCCCTATGGGCTTGACTGTCCAGGCAGTAGTGCTTGGTAAACATGTGCAGAGATGCCCACGTTGTTGCCTGGCAGATGTCCAGGATCAGAACCCCATGTGCTAACGCAGTGGACGCAGCTTTAGCTCTCGTGGAATGAACTTGCAAGCTATCAGAAGGTTGCTTCTTGGCCAATGCGTATCAGATATTAATGCAAAGCACTACTCATCTAGAGATGATCCACTCCTGTACTGCACGACATTTCTTTGCATCAACATACCACCCCACGAAGAGTTGGTTGTCCACCTTGAACTCTCATGTACGGTTAAGGTAGAACAATGCTCTTTTTGGGTTCAGTTGGTGTGTGGAGTCGCCCCTCTTCCTTCAAGGGATGTGGCAGAGCATAATGATAGGCAGGGTGATGGACTGGCCTACATGAAAGGGAGTGACAACTTGCAGCAAGAAACAAGCTATAGAGCGAAGAACCAGCATGCTGGGGAAGATGTTCAGGTACAGAGGCTTAGACGGCAAAGCCTGGAGCTCACTGAGCTACGCAGGGTAGATGTTACTGCCACTAGGAAGGCAGTCTTGATGGTAAGCAGCCTGAGAGGACAGCTATGTAGTGGCCCAAATGGAGCGCACAACAGAAAAGTCAGTACTAGACTTAGGTCCCACTGAGGCAGGATGAAGGTGAAAACATATGCTAAAGAGCTTTTAAAAACATATTCACAACAGGGGATTTGAACAAGGATGGCTGATTGGGAAACCACAGAAAGGCTGAGATAGACAAAAGATAGCCCCTTAAGGTGCCCAAACCAGAGCTTTGCTGGGCAAGAGAAAGAATAAATAGACGGAGCAGAAAAAGGGGATGGGAAGGTGGTCAAACTTGCTTTTCTGCACACCATGCCACAAGCTTGCCCAAGTGGCAGGATTATAGTCTTGGTGGTGGGACACCTGGCTGCCATGATAACATTGCAGGCTTCGGGCGGAATGCTGAAAGCGGTCAGTTGTTGCGGCTCAATCTCCATGCATGAAGGCGGAGCATTGCAAGGTTCAGGTAGAGAACTCTCCCCTGCTGCTGCGACAGGAGTTCCTCCCGAAGGGGCAGCCTGATCGGGGGACTGATGGCCATGCTAAACAGCCCGGGATACGAAACTCTATGTGACCGGTCCGGAGCCACAAGGATGACTTGGGCCCAGTAGTTCCCTATCTTCATGGAAACTCTGGGCAGGAGTGGTACAGGCGGCCTGAGCTCCACTCGCAATGAAAAGCGCCTCATAGGGACAGCCGCCTTGGAAATTCAAGTGCACAAAACTGCAGAGACTGCACGTTCTCAGCGGTGGCGAACAGATCTAACCAAGCTCACCCGCTGCTGAAAAAGACTTTGCACCACTTCCAGATGGAAATGCCATTCATTATCTGCTAGGCATCTTTGGCTGAGTTTGTCCGCTCTGGTGTTCCGAGAGCCTACCGTGTGTTGAACCGCCAGGGATATGCCCTGACGGTTCAGCCACGTCCAGAGGTGCAGGGCTTTTTGACAAAGTGTCCCCGACCCCCACCTGCCCAGTTTGTTAGAGTACCACATGGCAGTAGTGTTGTCCGTGAACACCTGCACTAGATTTCCTTTGATGGAGTGTAGAAAGCCTTCAATGCAAGTCAGATCGCCTGGAACTCCAGTAGGTTGATGTGGAGTCCGGATTCTGCCAGAGACTAGAGATCTCTGATTTCCACATCTGCCAGATGGCTGCCCTATCCCAGAAGTGACACATCTGTCACTACTGTCTGAGCTATTTGGAGACTGGAGAGAGGTCTGCACTACCCAGTCGTGGTTTGTTGACTACCACTGCAGATATTTTGCAGTTCCCTCTGAGATCTGGTACTTGTCGAAGATACTCCGCCCACAGGAACTTCAGGTTCCATTGCAGAGCCCACATATGCCAGCAAGCATGTGTCACAAGCAGGATGCCGGATGCCATGAGGCCCAGCACCATAAGAGTCAGTCTCACCGAAACCAGAACAGAGGATGGAACATTGGCATCATACCTGAACAGCCTGGATTTGCTGTTCAAGAGTATAGGCCGGAACCTGCACTGTGTCCAGAACACCGCTGATGAAAGGAAGCATCTGAGATGGCACCAGGTGTGACTTCTGCACATTGATGGTTAAGCCCAGAGAGTGCAAGAGGGCTGCCGTAGACAGGAGCTATGAAACGACTGACTAGGGCGAGTCCGCCTTGAACAGTCAGTCATCGAGACAGAGGAAGACTAGAACTCCTGATCTTTGAGGATGAGCTGCAACCACCACCATCACCTTGGTGAACACATAAGGGATACTTTTATGGCAGAAAGGGAGCACGATGAATTGAAAGTGCTTGCGGCCCACTGTAAACCGCAGGTAACGCCTGTGGGCAGGCAAGACGGGAATGTGAAGTGTACTCCTACCAACCAGTCTCCCGTGTCGAGAGTAGACAGAACAATCTGGAGAACTCAGAAGTCTGATGTTATCAACCGCCCGTGGTGCAGGTGTTGAGATATCCTCCTTCACACTGGATGCCATGATGGTTGGAGGGCGAACTAAAGATGTTTGGTGACTGCGGCTGCTCAAGGGAGGTGATGGTGGACTGGCCTACAGGGTCTTTGGCTACCACGTCCTCGGCCACAAAGAGGCTGGGGAGCTTGCATGTTGTGGTAGTTGGGTGGGTAAAGAAGCGGCTGGAAGCCCCTTCCCTGGTAGTGAAAGGTGCGAAGGACGGACTGGGATTGATGGGAGATCATTTAAGGGCCCTGAACTTGGCTGTAGCTCTGCTATCCTTGAAGCGCTCCATCACTGAATCCACCTATCTCTCAAGAGACAGGAGCCATCAAAGGGTATGTCCATAAGCAAAGCATGGACAGCCATTGAAAAGCCAGTCATCCTCAGCCAGGCATGGAGCCGTAATGTCACCAATGAAGCAACAGCTCTGCCTAGTGAGTTGTTGTGTCCAGCCCACACTGGACTGTGAACTTTGGTGCATCTCTCCAGTTTGCCATAGCCTGGGAAAGTATGGTTCCGGAAACCTCCGGGACCAAGGGCAGCACCTGGGCAACCGAATCCCAAAGTGCATAGGAGCAATGGACCAAAAGGCACACGGTTTTCATGGACCACAGTGCCAGACTGACAGAAGACAACATTTTCTTACCTAAGGTGTCTAGCCTCTTGGATTCCCTATCTGGTGGGGTGGCAAAGAATGCACCAGGATTTACATAGGATGTGGAGGCTCGGACCACCAACCTCTCCAGGGTCTTGGGAAACTTGGGTCACCTGGAGCAGGGCAATAGTGGAGGACAACTCTACCGGTCCCCACAGGAGCAGGGCTTGGATCAGGCCCGAGCAGGAGGTCTGTAAAGTCTCCATTAAAAGGGATGAAACAGTTCTGAAGAGGTAACCTCTGGCTAAAATACATATTTTAAGATATTAATCTTGACTGCCACTGAGGGCAGGCTAATGTCCAGGACCTCAGCTGCCCTCACCACCACCATAGCAAAAGAGGCTCCCTCCTTCGTAACCACGTTAGGAGGAAAGACCATGCCAGCATATGGGGAAGTGTCCAGTCCAGAATCCTCACACCAGTCCATATTGGGCCTGGTATTCTTCAGGGTCCAGTGGCTCCTCTCCATCATCCCCAAGTTGTAGCCCAGAGGAACAGGGCTTAGGCTCCAGTCTGGAGGGTATGGCTCCAGTTAATGCCGGAGTTGGCCAACGCCCTTCCTGGGGATGAGAATGGGGATGGCGCCAGGAGCGTCAACATCTAGGCCAGTGTCTAGGTGGTACAACCACTGCTGGTCCAGAGCCATCAGTGGACTCGACTGGCGCCAGGGGCTTGACTGGCACCAGGGGTAGACTCACCAATGGGGAACTGGTAGGGGCCCCTTCCAATCCAGTGAGGCCTGAAGGCACTCCAGTGGGGACAGGCCACCCAAATAAGAGGTGCATTGCCTCAAAACATTCTCAGAGCTGGGCGGGGGTCGCTTCGGTTCCCGGAAAGTCAGGGAGGAGTGGGGATGACCCTGGCGCAGGCTAAATCATGTGGCCAGGCCTCAGGTGATGACGCTCCCTCGTCTCGTGGGATGACTTTGAAGGATGGGGCGATATAAAGACCTCCTTGACTTCTTCCTCCTCTTAGTCTTGTGGGACTTACTGAAGTATGATTTTGATTGCAACGAAGAATGATGGCTCCATGACTGATCCCTGGACCTTCCTCTGAATCAGGACTGAGACCATCACGCGTTGCACGTTGACCGGCAAGGGGCTTGAGAAATTGCTCTCTCAAGGCCTTGGGGTACATGGGAAGACAATGACGCAAGTCTTGGCATTGCGGTTGTGCTCAAACACCAGAGGCAGGCAAGGTGCAAGTCCCTCAACAACATTTTCCAGTTACTGGCATTGCAAGGCTTGGAGCCAGTCTTCCTCGTGGACATCCCTGCCACACCAGAAGAAAAGTCTCAAAAAACACACTTCGACAAAAGCTGGAAAAAGGCAGTCAAAAAATACCTGGGGATAGCTCAGTACAGATCTTCACAGGATGTCACATAATTAAAAGAACTGAAGCCAGTGCTCTGGGGTGTCACCTATATAGGCACTGTGCATGTCACTTCTGGTGTGGAGGATACCATGCGCAGCAGAACATCATCACGTACGGGTGCACAGAAGTACTGTTCACAAAAAAATTATGGATCCAGTCTGACGCCTGGGGAATATTCAAAGGTGAGGAATCTGTGACTAGAAGTCTCTATCAGATAGAGCGTTTCTAAAGGTAATTAACATGTTCTTTTCACAGAGTCTTCTAGCTGCAGAACCCTCACCTTTTGAGCAAACATCAAAGCCATACCTATTTTGAGGAGGGTTAGTGAATGGACTCAAACCAGAAAGTCCTGCAGGACCAAGCGGGCAATTTGTCCCTCTCTGGGAACCCTGACCGACCAGGTAATAGTGCCTTGTGAACATACATAGGGAAACCCATACCACAGTCTCACAGATGTCTAGGACAGGGACTCAGCCTGTTGCCACCATTAGTAGCAGCTTTGGTCTGGCAGCATTGTCATGCAGTCCTCCTGGAGGCTGCTTTTTGGCCAATGTGTGGCAGATCTTAATGCAAGGTCTAGCTGAAGATGGTTCTTTTCTGTACATCATTGCCTGTTTTTGGCTCAAGATACCCCACAAACAGCTAATCATTTACCTGGTGTTCTTTGGTTCAATCTATACTGAAGCTCAGTGCTCGCTTAGGGCCCAAGCGATGGAGTATCAATTCCTCCTTAGAAGGGGTGAGGTGGAGAACAGAACACTGGCAAGGTTATTGTTGACCAATGTGGAATAGCATCACAATCTTAAGCAAAAATGATGCTGGCGTCCGCAAAACACATTTGTCTAGGAAGAATGTGGTTGTTGGAGGGTTAACAGAGAGAGCTAAAAGGTCACTTACATGTCATAATGAAGTACAATGTCTTGAGGGTGAGATGATGAAATTAAGGTCACACTGCAACATGAAAAGGGAGAGAGAAGAAACAAATGTTGTAAAACCTTTCAAAAATGATGTAGCAATAGGAGACTTAAACAGCAAAGGCTGATTCCTTTGTGGTCCAGCCACTTCCAGAGGACCAAGGCCTCCCAGCACAGGGTCCAGGACCTCATCCCACCTTGTTTGTTGCAGTACCACATGGCGGTAGGATGTCTGGTAGCACCTGTAACAGTCTCCTTTGATGGATGGAAGACTTTCAGTGCCAAGAGAATGGAACCCCGCCAGAAACCAGAGGCCACTGATCTCCACCTCTCCCAGGTTGGCATCAGCTCAGGGTGAGGGACGGAGAGGTATTTGCTACTGATCCAATCTCAGTCCATAATCACTACTACAGGTCTCCTCCATCATCTTGATGTTGTCAAAGTGGCCCCCGTTATCCTGGGACGACTAAGACTTCAGGTCCCTTTGCAGAACCCACTAATGGCATCTAACATGCTCAACCAGCAGGATGCAGGAGGCCATCAAACCCAGCAGCCTCAGAGTCAACCTCACTGAAATCTAGGACCAAGGCTAAAAGATCGGGATCATAGCCTGAATATCCTGGACACTCTTTCCTGGGGGAAAGGCAAGCAATGAATTGTGTCCACAATGGCTCTGATGAAGGGGAGAGTCTGAGAAGGAATCAAATGTGACTTTGTCATAGAGACAGTAAACCACAAAGATGACAGGAGGTCTGCCATAGTCTGCAAGTTGCTGACAGCCTGGGGCCAGCCAGTCTTGAACAGCTAGTCGTCGACGCAGGGGAAGACTGACACACCTTGACCCGAAGGTGTGCTGCGACCACCACCATCACTTTTGTGAACACTCAGGGGGCAATGATGAGACCAAAGGCGAGCCCAATAAACTGAAAATGCTCCTTTCCTACCACAAACTGCAGGCTGCACAATGGGTTTTCAGGGTGGCTATATATGGAAGTAAGCACCCTGCAGGTCCAACATTATCATAGGGTCGAGGGCAGGCAAGACCTGAGCCAGTATGAGCATCTCGAATTTGCCATTCCGGAGGAAGGTGTTGAGAGGGTGCAGGTCTAAAACTGGAAAAAAGGCCTCCATCACTTTTCGGCACCAAAAAGTTGCTTTTTTTAGGGCTTATATTTAGCCTCCATGTTAGCTTTGTTTTTTAACTTAGCATCTTTTTCTAAATGTTAGTTTGCACATGTATTTCCCTTAACACAAGAATGTGCCACACACACATTTATTCCTGGTAGGCATTGTCGCTATGTAGTCTGCACAGTTATTTCCAGGGGCACACATTTAAAATGCAATGCCTTTGTTCTATTTTTGTGCTCGCAGGAGACGACTCCTTTTCCCTAGACTAACTAAAGATGCTCTTCTGCACCTATTGCACAGAACGAGAAGGAAAGTGTTTTATTATTTAATCATTGACCATGATGAACTCATCAAGAGGCACTTTGCGCTCAAGTTATCATGGAAGTCCTGTGAGATGTGATTGAAATGCAGTCCTGCTGGCCCAACTTCACCCTGTGAAGAAAGATAGCCATGTAGAAAAGTGTGCAGGCCTGTACACTTAGAAGGGTACATTAGTTAATGCACTAAGGTTGGCTTCCTGACACCTAATTCCAATATATGTGGTTAGATAATTACAACAGATCTAGTCAAAGGGTACTTCTGCTATGCTCTCTCTGGTGTATAGGCACTAGTGACAGAAAGGAGCAAAATTAGGAACAAGTAGCATGGTTGAATTGTTTGTGATTTTCACCATTCTAATAATGCTTATTACAATATGTCTCATTTGCTTAATAATTGCAGCTCGTTTTTTTTTTTTTTTTTTTACAAGGATAAGAGCGTTTCAATAATTACTTGAAAATGTATTTTATTATCTTTTCTTTGTGACACCTTGGACATACAAAATTGGAAAACAAAAGGGTTAGATCTGTTTCCACAGGTTACAGACAACATGCATCACCCTGAAAGGTTAGGGGTTTTAGATGTGGTCCTGCGAACTAGCCAAAACAGAACAACATTTACTGATGATATAAGAAGACACAGTCTCTATATTTTGAAGTTTTGTTGGTCTAATACACAGTGCAATTTGTAGGAACCCTGTAACATAGCACCCAACGTTCTAGGTCAGATACCTATTTAACAGGTCTCCTGAGTAGTTTTCTTGCTTGTGCCCATGGCTCCTTTATTGTCTCTTTACGAAGGCATCCATGGTGATAAGGATTTATCCTGCTCAGCATTTATAGTAAGCGCCTATTTGTGTCTGCTGGTTGATCAAACCTGGTCTTTTAAAAGGATTACCCTCAGTATAGTGTTTCCTTTCTTTGAAATCCATTCATGAAATATGGTGCAACCAGTGATTATTGCTGTTAATTGCAGACAAACTGTCACTTATCATTTAGCTAGATATGGGCTCACCACTGGTGGTGGTGGTGAAGTTACCCTCATGATTGAGGCACACACAGCTTATAAATGTGAAGGTTTTTATTTCTGGGTTAATTTTCCAGCAGTCAATGTTAATTCATCAACATTTCACACATACACTGAGGCTGTAGTTTCGGCTGCATATAGTCTTTATGAATACGTAGAAATACATAGAACTTCCAGGAACATTATAATTGGTTCCAAGGAGCCCTCCTACTGAAACTTCAAAATGACAGGATGGGTCCTCTCAGTAATGAAAAAGAAACTTGGCCAGTGTTAGCAGGCTATAAACCTTATCCACATAAAAATAATTTAAAAAAGTGTGAAACACTTAAACCACTGGGTTAGGTTGTATCGACCTCTGATGCAATTTATCATGTGTACATTAACTACTGCCCAAGCAACGGCTCTTCGAGCTGGGCAGATGCAGTTAGCTGTGCCTGCAATTAGTCCAGTTATTATTAATGCCATTATTGGTAAAATCCCTGACAAACATGATGAAATTCCACTTTGGATTGCACAGAAAAGTAATTAGCCTTAAGCAGTGTTTCCCCATATGGGACCCCAAGATAAATTTAGAATTCTCACTATATCGCTTTCACTCTGTATGATTTCCCCAGTTCAAGAGTGTAATACATGGGGCTCTGAATTTACTGCCACATTACTCACGGAAGTCTGTCAATTGCAGTTTTACCTGAAGTACTTAAACAATTTCAGGCTGAACATGGTGCAGCTCCTGCCCCGGATTAGGGGATGAAACTTATTGGCAACTTTGCCATGGTGTCCTCAATAATTTTAATATTATAGGGAAGGAAGCTTCTTTGGCAATACCCCAATGACTCACGTTGGTTCCAGAAGCAAATTAGGAATGCAAGCTACCAAAGATAATTACTGAAATCTACACATCTACAGGTCATGATAGTTTAGGAACCAGGCCTAACAAGCCACCACTTAAAATGCAAATTTGATACTTATACTAGTAAGCAGGCACCTAAGCCTGAAAAAAAAACAGGAATAAGAATAAAGACAGAACTAAAACTAAAACACGGATGGGATCTCCGCAACAGGAGTCTTCCGAAAAACGTAACAATTTGCGTAATTGTGATATACTTAAACAGCCTGATAGGTATTAGTATTGTGATACACGTCCTTCTTGTTCTTTTCAGAACTCTACAGGTAAGTGGTCAAAGAAAGGGGGACGAGGGGACCGAAGACAGGTACAGTATCATAAAAAAGAAATGTAAACTTCCACAACAAAAAGCACAATTTAAAAAGAAGAAAGTGGCAAAAGTTCCAATAAATATGCCACAAATACTCAGAACTCTTCTTCTGAACAATACGTGGGCGAGAACTCTTCTCAACAGTGCAGCAGAGGTCACAATAGTTCAACAGACTCTACAAGAGTTTGAACAGGTTGAAACTCCAGGTCAGCGGCTATGCCCTCCTGATAGACTTTATAATTTGGATTTAGAAATTGAAGGTGTTATACCATGTACTATTAAATTACTAATCTGGCAGAATTTAGCTAATTAATTCAATATTCTCTTGGATGAAAGTGATTGGCTGTCTGAGGTTGTTAGAAAAGTCCCACAAGGGGGAGATGTAATGCTACCTTCCTTTTCGGTTCTTGTTCCCAAGGAAGTTAAAGAAGCATATGCTGCAGAATAGGCTCTCACACAAGCCCCAGCATTATATAGTAATCTTGCAGGTTGGGATAAGGACTTACCTTATGTTATACCTATAAGGTCCAGCCCGCAAGTACAGCCACAATACCCTATTAAACATGAAGCTAAATGCCCTGTTAGGGAGATTCTATCACAATTAGAATATCAAGGTGTGATTTAGCCTTTTGTCGCCCCTATTAATAATCCATTATTCCCTATGATTACACCAGATCATTCCTATCATATAGTATTAGGCTACAGAGATTTAAACAGTCTCACAAAAACTTTTGCTGTACAAAATTTGCACAGCACAGCCTTCATAAATAACACTGTTTGTAACAAATATGAAACTACACTCGACATTTGCAATGCCTTTTTCTGTCAAAATATAGCACCAGAAAGCCGCAATCTGACCACTTTCACAGAGCTAGGAACATAACGAAAGTTCTGTCGGCTCACACAAGGTTATAAGAACAGACCAGGTCTTTTGCTGCCCAAGTGACAACAATTTTACAAGAAATCGACTCAGAATTGTTGTCTTACGTTGATGACATTTAGATCACAGATGAGGATTTAAATTCACATCGGGCCAGAGTGGATCATATAATTCTGGGATTCACTGAACATGGCTATAAATTAAATTTTTCTAAATCTACAATTGCCTTTCCCCACACATTACTTCCACAGGTTAAAGCCTAGCACCACCTTTCTTAGAAAATGTGCTCTTTTGCAACCACGGAATACCTTTAAAAAGCTCCAATCCTGTCCTGTGAATTTGCCACTGCTTTCTGGTCGTACACAGAAATGACAAGTTTCCATTGATTTGATCAAGTTATACCATGTAGCTAGTTCCCCACAGCAGACCACTAGGGATTCTGGGTACTTCCTTGTCTGCTCTCCCTACCCTGCATGAAATCCCTCTGCAAGCACTAAGTAATCCTTATCTTTCAACTCCCTGACTGTGGACTTCAGATGCTAACGAACTTTCAATCATACCAGTAACTGATGACAACACTGGATGTGCTTCCAACATGACTTTGACGTTTTCTGATGCTGCCCCTAGCAATTAAGTTGTATACTATTAACTGCCTTTCGATGTGCCTACCCCTGTCCCTTATTTTATTTAAAGTGCCTCTAGTTACTTTGTCAGCGTGTATGATTTTTCTTCAAATTATTTGCATTCTTCCTTGCATGGTGCACTGTCCCTTTGGTTGAAACAGACTTGGCGGATTCATCCATGGTCCTACTGTTGGATTTTTCTTTCATTATTTTTTCTCCTATTCTGGAATGGGTTTCTTATAGTTTTCTTCCTGTTGTTGAATGGACACTAATTCCCAAATCTCTCCTCCAGAACTGGTAGCCAAGGTGCTTATGCCCCATTCTTCTACACATTAGGTCAGAAGAGACTTGTCCCTTGTGAACGTTACTGCATTGCCTGTCCTTGATGGTATTGTTTGGGGGTAAGGTGATGGTATTGTTTGAGATAAGGTGCCCTATGGTATTTCTGGTCCTACAGAGACAACGCAAGTTCCCAATGTGTTTAAAATTTCTATGGATAACGGTATTACCCCAGGTTCCATTGAATGAGATGTTTTGACTGTTTCTAACATGCTATCTGAATTAACATTGTACTCAGTATTTGAGAATGAGGATGAATTTTAATTCTACAAATTATGGTGAAATGTTTTGCTTTCATTGTTATACACATAACTGTTTTAAAGAAGTTCCCTTATTTTTCCAGTCATGTCCCTACAGACCCCATTTTATATTATTAGAAGCTTACGCTGTCCTCATCAAAGAAAAATATACTCACACAACCAAAATGTATTTATTCTGACTCATTATTTCACAGCTAGCTTTGATAACTTGCAACAGTACATTAATTTCACAGAATAGCTTAATGTAACAGTGAAGAATGAAATGCATAATTCTGCAATTTTTGGTTTAGATGGGGGGTTACTGTAGCCAGTTGATATTGATGGCTGCAAACCCCTTCAAGGGGTTTAAAGCAAGCAGGCCAGACCCCTGGTATAGTCAGTCCCAACACCTGGGGGTGGTTACTTCTTATAGGGGAGAAAAGTTATGCCAACAATGTTAGAGCATTCCACCGTGTCAGCAGTTAAACATTTACCCCTCCTATCGGATCATATGGATTTACAAGAGTTGTTGTTGGGTCCAAGATCTATTTGTTCTAAATATTTTATATATGCCACTTATAATGAATTCTGGAATATTTCTCAACAAAAAGCTGCTGAAACGTTTAAGACAGATTAATCAGGAAATTTGGAGAAAAAAAAACCATTGGCCGTTATCAAGAATGGCATGCCTATATTGTAAACCCGTATTTATTCATCCTCCACTACTCTTTTGTAATTTACTTACCATTAGAAAACAAAATCTACACCTCATGGATATGTTCTTCTAATTGTTTTTTTTAGAGCGGTGTTGACATACATCTGTCCCACACATTGTCATTGTAACAACAGGGACAAACTATAGTGTGGCATCTGTGTATGATTGTTTCTCTCTGTACCCCTACTACTGTATGTTATTCTGTAATACATATGTAGTGAATGCAATAGCTTTATTTTTGTACAACTGTTTTTCATTCATTTTGTTACTTGTGATCTGTTTATCCAATTCAATTGATTTGTGCATTTGCTTTAATACGGTTAAGCTCTTGGCGCTATTTAATTCTTATCGTTCTAATCAATGCGTCATTTTTTTTTTGTATATAATTTTTATTGAGTTTTTCAATATATACAGAAAACATTTGCATTTTAATGATGCAACAATAGCACAAGTTGTGCAAATTACCCTTCCCCAAAAAAAGAGAAACACAAGCTCTCCCCACTTCCCGGACATGACGCTCGTACAGGTACGGTCCTAACAATGTATCAACATGTTATACAGTTCTCATATTCATAGGATGCATTATTAGATGAAACAAATAGAGCTTCAATGCGTAATATATCATAGACCCTAAACACCTGGGCTAAGTATACTCTGTTTTATGAATGACCACCTTGTTGGCCATTGACTTCAGCTGGGAGGATGGGGTACCTCTGCAGAAGTCGTAATAGGAGTCGTAGTCCTGGTGTGGTTTGTGAGGTGGCTGGCGAGCGAGCGATTCATGGTCCTGCTCTCTCTGAACCGCTCGAGAGTGACGTCTGTCTTATCCCCAAACAGACGAGTTCCATCGAATGGAATATCCATGAGGGACTGGACGTCACCTGAAAAACTACTGGATGGCAGCCAAGTGTGGCAGCGAATGGCAGCACTGGTGCCAATGGCCTGCTCAATGCAATCGGTGCTGTCCAAGCCACAACCCATTGTGAACTTGGCGGCATCCCGACTGTCCTGAATGGTCTGGGGAAGGACAGGTCAGAGATCTTCTGTGAACCAGGGAGGACATGAGTCACCAAGCCCAAAGGATGTGGGAGTAGCATCCCAGGAGTCAGCTGGCATTCACTGAGCAGAAAGCCAGGCTGATGGAAGAAAAACTGACTTCCCAAACGTTTCTACTCACTTGGATACCTTATCAGGAGTAGTTGGGAAATTATTGGTATTAGACCTGCTTGCTGATGCCTGAACAAATATCACTTTAATGGAACAGGTGCTGAGACAAGGGGAATGCCTGAGTTCACCCCTCCTTCAATGGCCAATAAGTCTGGCTCCTCGCCACGCGGGCTTTTTCTGCCATCCCAGATGTAATTCTCAATCAAATGCTGCAACTTCCCTAGAGCATTGGGGTGGGTGTTTGAGCAGTAACATCTGCATCATATATAGAATTTTAAGCAGGAGAGTCATTTTTACCGCCGCTAGTCTTCCCAGCCAGGAGAGGGAACCTCCTGTTTATGATTGTAGGTCTGCTCTGGCTGTGGAAAGCAGACACTCCTAGTTACGCTCTGCAATTTTCTCCAATGTAGAGTGGATTTGTAGGCTCAGGTAAAGGTCTCCCTGTGTGACCCATGCGAATGGAAAGAGGCGGCTAAGGTGTAGTCGGTCCATCTGTGGAACTGTGAGACTCAGAATTTGTGTTTTTCAGAGACTGACTTTAAAACCTGAGACCCTGCCAAAGACCTCTAGCTCCGATATCAAATGTGGAAGGGACGCAAAAGGTGGAGTGACCGAACGCCTTTTCTGAGTCGACCAAGAGTAGGAGAACTGGTATACGGGAGAGATGAGTCTTGTCTATGAGATGACAGAGGCATTTAGTGTTGTCACTACAGCCTCTTTCAGGTATAACTCCAGGCTGGTCAGGGTTGAACACGCCCTACATATAGGTGGTCAGGCAGGCTGATAATATGCTAGTGAATACTTTGGCATCCACATTAAATAGTGATATGGGGCGATCAAAGGCACAGTGTGCTGAGGTTTTCCCTGGTTTGGGCATCACTGTAATAATGGCGTCTTTCATTGTGTCTTTACGGGTCACTGATGTGCTAAAGGAGTTGTAAAATCAGGCTAATACGGGAGCCAGTGTAGGGGCAAGGACTTATAAAAGTCTCCAGGGTAGCCATCCTGTCCAGGTGCCTTACCTGGTTGCAGACGGGCTATGCCCGAAAGCACCTCATCGGTGTGGATATATGTAGCCATATGAAAGGACTCATTCCCAGGGATATGTTCCATAGGTAGCGGGCAAGATATTGATTTGCCTTGTCTAAGTTCATTATCTCTGCTGTATATAACGTGGCATAAAAGCGCTCTAACTCCTGTGTATTTTGTGAGTCCTGACATACTTTGTTTCCTTGCAACATCTCAATCTCATTTATCCTCTGCTTGCGAGCTTGGGCATGTAACAAATGTGCCAAAAGGCACCCGCCTTGTTACCCCAGTGTAAAACTTTTGTTTAATGTGCAGTAATGCATATTCTGCCTTATTCACATCAAAGGCTATAAGCTCTTTACGGGCTGATGTGAGTTGGCGCTGCGCCTGATGACATTCTGATTGTTTATGCTCCTCCAACACATTAACCTCTGAGATAAAAAAGTTGGAGGTCAAGAACTTCTGTCGCCTTACGCATCATACTGGCATAAAAGGACGATTCCTCAGTGGCTAGGTCAGGGAGTGAGAAAATAACTGATTCAGGGGAAATATCAAGACTGCTGACCTCCAGCAAGTCATCGTACCAATTGTCTCCAGTATAGGGCTGAGTGAACTCATCAACCGCATCATAATCGATGTCCTAGTCTGTGCCAAAAAGGGAGTGTTGCATGTGCAATTTACCTTTTAGAAGCAGCAAATCAAGTGGGGGAAGCGGTGCTTCAACAGTGGTCGGTTGCAGCCTCAGTAGTGGTCATACTGGCGCTGAGTTTGTGAGTATTAATTGCATCTCTTCATTTGGCGGTGATGGATTTGGCACCAGCGTGATCAGTGCTGCTGGAATATGAGGCAGAGGTGTTTGGTGCTCTGGGCGAACCTGCCGATGATACTCCAGATGGAAGGCCTCTCAGTTCCTTTCGGTCCAAAAGCATACAAGAGGGAGTCAGCAAGGATCTGAAGAGTCAGAGCATGGCCTTACAGAACTCTTTGATGTGTTTAGGAGTGGTGGACAACCCTGGAAACTCAGGTTGTGCTGGAACTATTTGAGCAATCAGCTTCATAGTTCACATACACCAGGAGCACACTGCACTACCTACCAGTCTGCAGAAGTACTCCACAGTGGTACTGCTGAAATGTTTCTGGATCCTGTTTGATTCCTGGGGACTATTCAAAAGGTGGAGAATCTGCTGCTTGAAGTCTCTATCAGAACCTAGCTTTAAAGGCTTTCTGCACTTCGCAAAAAAGGTTCTTTGCTGGAGATGGGATGGCGCCATGGTTGGTGGACTGAAGTTTATGAGACAAACACCGTAATGTAACATTATTTGATCAGGACGGACATCAAAAAGGATCCGAACAAGGAGACTTCCTATAAGCTTGTTTACAGATCAGTAGTATAAATGAAAAGATTTCCTAGCTTACGTAAAGGAAAGTTTCAATTCTATTAAGGACACGGAGGCGTGGATTATGCTCAAACTCTATTCCTTTAATTCTTCCAGCAGTGTTCAACAATAAATTACCTTTCCCAAGGGCCCCTGGGAAGGAAGTATAGAACAAACAATATGGTAGCCAATCACATATCCAGGCTACAGTCCATATAACTAAACGTCCCCTGAGGTGAGGCACTTCCTCTGTCTTTCCTGCTTCCAGCAGAGATAAGGGCACTTTATTTGTTGTCATGCGATAATAAACTTAATAGTTTGTGCTAACCTACTTTTTCCCCACAGCGATTGCTGCAAGAGTGCGATAATAACTGCTTAGTTCGCTGAAGTTTTACATTCAATTACGTATGTCAGTTAATTGCAATAACCTCTTTTCTCCACAGACAATCGCAGCAGATGCACGGTAGTACCCACTCTGTTTGCTGTCTTTCTCCTCAACTTAGCGGGGACTGAGTACTGCAATGACTGGTGGCCCGCTGGAGGGAGGGCGTACGATGCGCTCAAGTGTCACCTTGTTGTAGGACTGTGCTTCCACAGAGATTGCAGTTGGAGCGACTGCCCGCCGACTTGCAGCACTCCTGCCTGGAAGTTGGACGCCCTGCTCTGACAGGGTCTCTACTGGTAATATGAGTGGCAGACGTCCGACCCAGGTCTGTAATCATAGGTAACCGGCCCGTCTCCGGTCCGAACATAGAACTGACTGATGGGTCTATACTCAGAGGTCAAGTCCAGCATTCCTTCAAGAACACGCCATTTCCCATGATGGTCATTAGTGAGTAGTAGAATAGTGCTGGGGAGCGAAAACCAGCTAGTGAGAGAGTGATAATGAGCAGAAAGAGATGGAGAAGAGAGCTCAGAGGAAACCACTGTCGCATACGTTCTCATTATCCTACTGAGGCTACTGGATTTGGGTGGCAGAATCACCTGAACTGTGGGGTACTAAGTACCATTCCACACCATGTGGCATCTGTCGGCCTAATCCGGATTTTCCAGCTAACTAGCAGTGCCTCATCTCTGCCCAAGAACAGGGATTATTGTGGTAACTGGGCTCATGACAAAAAAAGACTCCTCAGAGGAATCATGGTCAATCATATCTCATCTCTTTCTCTCAGTTTCATGAGTCCCATGCGGGCAAAGACAACAGAGGCAGAGTATAGTTCAATAAGGATTCATTGAACTAACTGCATCTTAGACAGAATGGCATGTATTGCAATAACTAGGATGATAAAACACACTAAAAGCAAAAAGGTGACAAGTGTGAAACACAAAAACAGTCCCACTATATTGTCACTAGGAGTGATATATATCTTTCCTACCTAAGCTATGTTAGAGCACAGCATAATAAGCCCTAATCTGCCGTTCAGGTTTCCCCCTGGGAAGCCATCATCCCCCATACTTTGGCAAGGAAGCCTGTTGTCTAAAGAGACACCATCCCAATGTAGGCCAGGGATTCAGCAGTCTACTCAAGCAGCTGTAGCGAAGAAAATCAGCAATCAGCATGGAGTCGTGGTCATCAGGCTGGAATATCCCTCTAACTTGTAAGGGTCAAAAGAGTGTTTTACAATAAAACAGCTGACATTCTAAGAAAGGGTCTCCACGTAAGAATATGTATGTTTCTGCGAATGTTGGAGACACAGCCTACCACTTTTGAGGGGAACCCATTCTGACTGCAGCCTTGAGGAAAGCACAAAGTGCAATGCTAAGAACTTGATGCTTCCCTAAGCGAAGGAGCAAACAGATAGAGAAAATAAAACAACACTGCAAATGTGGCTAATGCTAGAAAAATAAAGTAATGCTAAATAAAATGTAACTGGGCTAAAGTACACAGTGGCAGTGGCAGGCCTACTTTGCTAAAATAATGTGTCTAAAATAGATATACAACACCACTACAAGAGAGTTCAAGAGCAGAGTGGAGAACAGTGGAGGAGATGGAAAAGAGAAGCACATCGTAGAAGAGGAGTTAAGCAGAGACAACACTGGCGGAGAGGGAGTGTAAGGAAATACAATAGTGATGAGCAAGCAAGTGGACGTCGTGCCTTAAGATCCAACCACAACAAGAAGCTGTCTGTGGAATCCTCATTTGAATGGCCCAGGAGAGAGTCTGGGCCTGAAGTAAGTGACTGGGCCTTAGTTGGCTCTTCTGTTAACCGGGTAAGTCAGAGCTGCACAAGGCCAACTTTGAACCAAATTAAATGATAAAGGCAAGCGGCAACTAAAATGGGCCTAAAACATCTTTGCATGTGTATTTTTCTGCCACAGAGTTTAACTGGCATGGTTGTTCAATAGCTTTACGTCAAAACTGAGGCAATGGACACCTTCCATTAAAGAGCCTAAAGTGTAGTTTTATATTAACTTGACCCTACAGTGAATTGATTCACTTTGAATTAACTAAGGCATCTAAACAATAATCATAAATGTCTCGTCCATCCCTTTCCATCATAGTAACCTCAGAAGTTGGATTTCCATAACACCCAACAGGTCTAATCTAATCACTATGGAGATAATTACACAATTGGCAGAACAGTAAAGACCTTGGTAAAGTGTAATCAAACAAAATGGCGAACTGGCTCAACAGGAGAGAGCGATATTTCAAACAGCACTAAGAGACAATGCTACTCTCGAATAAACTCCCAAATAGCCATCCTGAGTCTCACAGATGCAATATCCAACTTGTGAGTACATCCAATGTATCGTCATCTGTTCTCCGCAAGTACCAAACTGGTGATGATTCATACTTTTTTTTAAAGTAAATTCTAAACCAGTGGCCATCAATGCCTCTTGGATCCCTGAAAGCCGAAGTCAGAACACTGCTCCGCTGTTATCAGGACAACTACTGGCAGTCAATGAAATGTAAAATCTAATGGGAATGATTCACTAGACAGAAGTAAAGCTGGCCATTCTAAAGGGACTCTGAATAGACACTGAATAATTGGTGAGGAAATTACAAAAGGAAAAACAGACTATTGATGAAAGTCTGCAATCCTCATTTTAATGCATAAAGTACTAGGGTGGACGCTGGCTACAACACTATATAGATATGGCAAATGGCATAAATGAAAAAAAAAATATTTAGAATTGTTCTTAGATGCTTTACCAGTGACCAAACAAAGATTGATATGCCAACCTCTTAGCATAAACATTAGGGAAGCAAATAGTTCAGTGTGTGCCTATCATATGGCACTTGCCTTTAAACCCCATTTTAGGATTAATCCCTCACCATCCTTTCATGGAAACGTAGCAGTGTAGACTTCCAATTGTGTAAACCATGAACATTCACTTAGGTTCCAAGTACTGCCCTGTCCTCACTGATTCCACAAGGTCACCAATTCTACAAATGTTAAGAGTGGGGGCCCCATAACACGAAAAATCAAGTAAATGTATGCCCTCATTTCACAATAGTGAGTCACATACGACCTCCATGTTTGTTTTCCACCGACAAGGTGCTGCATAGTTGTTGGGCTTTGCCGTTTTACTAGTGCAGCTGGTTATTTTTCCAGTCATCGATAAGACACTATCAATGTTTTCTGAGGGGTAAAAACCTTTACATTGCTCGTTAGGTGAGAAACTCTTCCTTCTACAAACCTCAAGAATAGCTTTATATTATTTCGACCTCAGACTATGCACTGTATGCTGAATCACTACAAACAAATACAACGATGATTAAACACCATTCATAAGGGCACCACACATTCAATTATGTCACTGGAGACATTGAAGCTATAAGATATAGAAGTTCCTTACCTTACTTTTTAGAAAGAATTCAACATATCTTATGGCATCTGCCTTTTGTAACAGAAAATTCTTAAGACTGAGGAGGCTTTTTCCAGTAAGAGCTGACTTTGGACTATGTGATGATGGACGAAAACACCGGAGTAGATCAGGTAACTCAGATTTATTCACAGGAGCCACCAGATATACATCAAGACAGCCTAACCAGAACCAGCAACTGCTCATATATTTTCGAAAAACACCAGCTTTCTACTATTCCTAAGTTCAAATGTTAAGATATAACATTCCAGCTCTATGTCTGAACATCACAATACTTCCTCCCTCCAAACAACAAAAACCAAACATTTTACAATAATAATATATACTGCATGACCTAAAACCGAAAATGACTTTTTAAAAACTATGCATAATCACAAACAGGTATACAGTATACAGAAATATTTCTGATCATAATCCATTTCATTTCCTAAACCAAACAGGGATCTGTCTATCCATGTTGCTTCTGTGGATCATGGGATCATAGCTCTTTGAACTATCAGCACGCTGTCACACTTGGATAATTGGTGGAGTCAATGGCGGAGACTTTCGTTCCCCTTTATCTTCACATCTGACAACTATTTCTACATGCTACCATTCTGTACCACGCACTCTGATAACATTTCCACATACTTTGTCTATCACACAAGGTTGAGAACTTTTCTTATCTCCTTTCTTTACGTAAGCCCGCTTTTTGATACAGACCCTATTTACAACTTCAATTTTTTTTTTTTATGTACACAATGATTTCTATCAAATGTTTCCTTTTGTTTGGACTTGACCCTGGTCACATTACACTTGGCTGTCATCAATAATATCAAACTGCACCCCAAATTTCACCTACGTACTCAGCCAACTAGGACAAATCTTTGCGGCTGGTTTTCTCCTCCTCAACAATTCGTAAGGTGATATCTATATAGGGAAATGTGGACTTGTGCGGTAAAACCATAACATGGAGTGTACAGCATTCAAAAGGCATCTATGTTCTATAGCCCACTGGACACACTGTGGTAATACCTTGTCCATGCATTCGACCTGCCATTAGTTTGAGGATGATAAAGGGATGCTTTGAGGTGCTTAATGTCGCCTGCCTTAAGAAAATTCTCCATTTCTCTGCTCAAAAACTGAACCCGATTGTCAAAAATGATAAATCTGGGGTAACCTCCTTTTGAGACTATTTCATCTAGAAATTCAGTCACTGCTTTTGAACTTGGTTCATTTCCAGGATATTTGAAATAGAGATCTACCACTACTACAGCATAACATAAATTGGTAGGTAAACTGTTGAGAGGGCCCACTAAATCAATACCAAGTTTTCCAAAGCTTTAGAAGGGCACTCAGTCGGTTGTAATGGTGGTGTACTGACTACTGAGCCCTTCTCAGCCCTTGAAAACACAAGACATCCTTCCACAACCTGGTCAATTTTTTACTAGCTATGGATGGGCACCACAGCGTTTGACAAATTCTGCGTTTGGTTAAGGTTTTTCCCAAATTTCCTTCATGCCCCATTTTGATTAACCTAAATCTAATCTCTGCCGGGAGGAACCAGCTTAACTCCTCTCAATAGAAGACCGTCTTTTATGGACAACTCATTATATATCTTCCAAAAAGGCTGACATGGTTGTCTCAAAGACCTTTCAGGTGGCCAACCAGTTTTCACATAAAATATTATGGTTTTCAGAACTTCATCCTGATCCAACTTGGATTTCAATTCATGCTCCGACACTGCACAAGCTCCTCTAAATACACTGCAGCAATAAAACAATCTTCATCATTACCTTCGCATGTCTCATCTGCTACACCCTTCATAAGAAGTATTTTCATCAGATGATGACCTTGATAAAAAAAAATCTGCCAGAACATTTTTAGCACCTTTGATGTGATCAACATCAAACTGGTACTGAAGTAACTTGGCTGTGATTCTTGCACTTTTAGGGTCTCTACTTTTATCTTTTCACCTGTGAGAATGGCAATGGTGTATGATCAGTCACAACTTTAAATCTGTTTCCCAACACATCTGACTTACATTTCTGGAATGCCCACCAACAATTTAATAACTCTTTTTCAATTGTAGAATAATGAGTTTCTGAATCTCTCAGCACTCGTGAAGTTTAAGACAAAACGAGCAACCAGGGCACTCCAAAGTGATAAGTCCAAGATGAATAAATTTGCAGAAGATGCTTTAATCCTTAGTAGTAAGAAGTCGAATAGATAAACAGAGATATTAAAGTCCATATGTTAGAACAGGTATATGAGAGTTCGGTAACAGCCAACACGTGTTTCGTCCTCACGGACTTCTTCAAGGCTCAAAGACTAACATTTGGATAACCAAAGTATTTCTGTTAACACTCCAAAGGTGGTTCTATATCAGAAAACCGATGAGTAATCCATCAAAGTAAAAAGGGTCCCTTATCATACAGGGAAAAATGTTCTTCCAAAGCAGAGGGACTATCCCGTAGAGTGTATCCGTAGTAAAGGATAAACACTATGACAGTGGCCTAAGTAGACCCAGTCCGTACTACCCCAGGATCCGGGAGTCAGGAAAAAGCGGTGTGTGTGATAAATCGAAGCGCGTGATAACGCTGCCGTGTTCTCGGGAAGTTTAGTAAACTGTATTTTATTCATTCTCTTTGGACTGGGTAAAAATGCCCCCTAAACCCACATTAGATGCATCTACCATAATGAAACTTGGTAGAATAGGATCATGAGGCTTCAAGACCTCAGAGTTGGCCAGTTGTGTTTTAACCCACTCAAAACACTCTTGAAATATGGTATACCATTTGAACATGGAATTTTGTTTAACAAAACAAGGCTTGATTTGGGAAGCATAAACTGGTATAAAACAAGCATAAAACTCACACATACCCCTGAAACGTGTCAACCCAGATGTATCTCTATGTGGTCCTTGCATCAATAATAGCATTAACCAACCCTGGTCTTCGTTCAATACCATCACCTGAAACCACATGTCCCAGGTACTCCACTCTGATTCTAGCAATTTCACATTTTTCCAACTTCAATGCTAAACCGCTCTCTTCCAAGATCGATAATACCTGATCCAGAATGTTGCCATGTTACTCTCTGGATTTTGCAAAGACCAACACATCATCCTGAAATGCAACCACCCCCCTTCAAGCCCTTTAACAGCAGAAACAGTATTCTCTGGAAAACAGATGCTGCAGAAGCTAATCCAAATGGCATCCTATGGTACTGAAATGTTCCTACTGGTGAAATGAAAGGGGTAAAATGTCTTGATTCAGGTTCTAATAACACCTGGTGGTAAGCAGAGGCCAAGTCAAATTTTGAAAACCCTGCTCAACAGGTCAGTGATTCTGGGAAGAGGATACTAATGCACCCAAATAGCCTGGTTCAAACTGCATAAATCAAAGCAAACCCTCGGCTCACCATTTTTTTCCCAAGCCATCACAAGGGGTGATAATCATAAGGGTTCAATTACTCCCTTGTCACACAATTTCATTAGCTCTTTCACCAAATCCTCCCTGATGGAAAATGGAACATTCCTCAATTTATATTTGATAGGACTGGTGTTATGCTTGACTCTAATTTTGTGTTGGAACCCCTTTATGGTGCCCAGATCTCCTGAAAAAAGTTTGGGGAATTTTACCACAATTTCATTTTCTATGTCATCAGTAACCACTGATGCTTGTTCCTTTGTGTCAGGTCTAAGTATGATTTTGAACAAACCTTGGTGAAACTACCCTAGTATGCATAAACCTTTTACTGCTACATGTGCTTTCCCAAAAATGTCCCTGTTTTTAAAAAACAGCACTCCTTCACAGTATCCTGATAGATCTATTTGTCTCCATTCCTATGACACCAGAACACGAACAGGTGGTTCCAACTTTCTTCTAGGCCACAATTCATCAAAAAGTTTACAAATAATTATTGTGATCCTAGCACCCGAATCAACCAAACGTCTGAGTGTTTTCTCACCTATTGTCACCTCAGTATGTAGATCAACACACTCAGTTGGATTTCCTGTACAGACATCCTCCCCAACCACAACCACCATATCATTGAGATCATTCATGATTTTTTTCAAATTGAGAATCATAAATCATCCTCTAATAAATTTGCTACCACGTTTGCCATTTTTGCCCCATTTCCTGCAAACAATGTTTTTCGCTGAACATTGTTCACCTGGCTTAAAATGCGGTATATCACCAAGTCTAAAACAAATATTTGCCTATTTGAAAAGCCCTTTATTATGTTTTTTGCAATTCCCTACTCTCAGAGTTCTCTTTTGCTATGCTCTTATTCTTTATACGAACATTGGCAACAACTTCAGATTCCTTTTTTTCTAGCTCCTTAACCGATAACTGAGAAGGTTTTTGTTTTCAGCAATCATTAAAGTTTCTTCAAGTGAAGGATTGCTTAAGGACTAAAGTTTCCACTCAATAACTTTGTCAGTGCAATGACAGATGAACTGATCATGCACTAATTTATCTGTATAGTTTTTGAAAGCACAGTCTGCAAATACCTTTATTAGTGCAGAAATACATGCGTCTACTCCCTCAATTGTCTCCTCATTAGGAACTAATGATGTACTATTACAATACTGGGCTGGACATGAAATGTTTCTCCAATGTCCTGATCGTTTCATTGAACTCATCGTCTGGTTCTTCTTCTTGTGGAACTTCAATATCTGGTAGGTGTTTAAAGATTGTCTGGTCTTCAAACCCTAAAGAATGAAGAAGTAAACATTTTGTACTTTCTGGCCGAAACCTTGACGCACCAATAGCACCAAGGTAGGTTTGAAAAGCATCAAACCAGTTCCTCCAGGATAATGGTAGTTCACCAAGATTATCGTGGAAAGTAGGTGGTGGATTAACTGACTGCATGTTCCTCTAAAAATAAAGGATAGTACAAATAAACCCAAAAACTGAAAAACACTGAGTCGAAATGCACCATAATGTTAAGAACTAGTGAAACACCACAACACTAACTAGAAGCGAGTATCACTATTGAGTTTAGATTTAGTACATCTCCAAAATAATCTGGTATAAAAGTTCCTCAAATGATTTATCAATGAAGATGATTATTATGTGAGACACACGCATTTCACAAAGTGAGTGCATCACTTGTGATGAAAGACTGGTAGACGCACAGTTTACAAAGCGAGTGTCTCACTGGTGATGAAAGACTGGTAGACTTGAAATGTTGATTAAATATATTATACTATGATTACACGATAAACAATGTATCAATGATACATGATGAAAACAGTGTGTGCCACTGATATAGAACTAAAATATATATTCCAAAATGTTTTTATTTTTTTCTCGAAAGTTAGAATTATGCTGTCACAACAACTTATGTAGAACACGCTGCACACCCGAAATCAAATTTAAATGGGGATTATAGCACTATTAACAAGGTTATATCTGCCATATGAGTACTAGACTTTATTGTTTTCCAAAGCATCTTTGGAATATCCAAAATGGCCCCGATAAACACTTTCATAGGTATGCAGGAAACTCAGCTCTAGGTTTCCAGACTAAGCAGCTGATTGAGCGAGTGAGTCTTCCTAAAATAGCTGCACAGACTACATCAAAGACACACAGGCAACCCCGTGTTATTGTTTTCTGAAATGGCCATTGTATAACATTATCGGAAACAGCTCTGCACACTACTTATTTTTTCAAATGGCCGCTGCCTCATGTATGTGGATCGCCTATTTAACACGGTTCACCATGTGTGCAGCAAAGATCTATGGTTTACCTGACTTTGCAAATATGGGGCCCTACTTACGACCAATCACTTGGCACACACAATTTCAACACTTGCGGTGTGTGATATTGTGTGGCAGAGCTTCGAACTCCTGGCAGCTGCAGATCCTGCTCCCCTTCGTTGCCAACCAAAGTTGTGATGATGAACAAGTCGAGAACGATGGAGTAGATCAGTTAAGTCAGGTTTATCTAAAGGAGCCACCAAATACAACTCGTGACAGCCTGACCAGAATTAACAACTGCTCATATATTTTCAAAAACCTCCTGCATTCTTCTATTCCTATGTTCTAATGTTCAGACATAACGTTCGATCGCTATGTCTTTACATCGCAAACTATTTCATGGTTTGCCTTACATACTGTGTATTTCTTTCACACCAGGGGATATTTTTGATTTAAAAATAACTTAGCTTTCAATTGATCAATTTGAGCATTCAACCTTCTGATGCATTTCAATTGGAATTATTAACTATTCTCTGATCCTTTCCTCTTATAGTGGCACCTTCAGTGCTCAGGATACCAATATAAGGCACACTTGTTGACAAAGTAAAAGGAGTTGTCTGGTTTTCAACTAGGCGCTGTATTGCATTCCATGTATCAAAATCCAGAGGCTAGCCATGGCAGTAGGGTGAGAGGATGCAGGTCCCCACTGGAGCTTAATGGCTTTACCAAGTGACCTGTCCATCCTATTTGTCGGACTACCCACATATAATTTTACCCATCTTCATCTAGCAGAAATGACTGCCATTCTAGAAATGACTTATGTCTGCCTCTAGTGTTGCTTATAAAGGTGCTTTCTTCTATGAAAGATGTCTTTCTCACAATGTAGTCACCAACGTGCAGTGAAAAAAGCTGAGGTGACTGAGCACACCCAGGCAGAGGCATAGCACCATCGAGGTGCTCTGGGGCACCCAGCCTCAAATGGATACGTTGACAAAGAACATCAGAAATGCTAAACAAGCCCACTTACTTGGTAGTAGTCAAAAGGTACTGTGGGACATTAAGACTGATCAAATAAGGAAGTGGCGAACATCATTAAGCAGTGAGGAGGCATACAAATACAGTAATGAATATAACTATTGAAAGTATGCATAGCAAATTACTTGGACAGCAAAAGGAAGCTGGGAAGCCATCCCTGACAGCTCTGGAGGAAGAGAGTTACAGGTCACAGGACCGCTACCACATAAGTAATGCTACAGGAAAGATGACGAATCACGCTAATCTGGCTCCCCGATCAAGCACTTGCCAACAAACTCAATCAAGGTATAGGCTTTCTGAGATTACAGCAGCTTGTACCACGACTGGCAAGACACACATTGACAACAGTCTTCAGGTGGGTATCTCTATAACTATCTGTCTTATAAATGGTAAGTGTCCTGGACAAAACAATTTTCTCAGTTATAGTCTTGAGACCGAGATTTCTCATGATTCCTCAATGTTGACCAAATAGGAACTTTGCTTAGATTAATCAGTCCTACCTCAAAGAACTTGCAAAATCCAAAACAAAACCCGACTCTAGTGAACCTGTTCCCCAAAATATTTGCACAATCAAAGCAACTCAACGTCACCTAACTAAGGAGGATCTGTAGGAAGCTGGCTCTGTATATACTATACGAAAGTAAGATATAGTGTGCAGAGTCCAATGGACCCCCATAGGCTTTACAGAGGCTAAAGTAGATAATACTAATGCTCTTTTTTTTGGTAGAGTGGTCGAACAGTTAGGTTTATCAGAGGGTAGTGCTAAGCATTTGTTGTACACACAGTCAAGAAATGAGGTACACACTCCATAATCAACTACAGGCCAATGTTTTATGTATCAAAAATATGCTTGATTACTTTATTTCTAGAACCAAATGAATCTGTGTTGCAGGTAAGTACAGTTTCAAGAATGTATCACTTTTAAGTATCAAATGCACTTTGTTTAGAGTTCACAGGTAAAACAGTTTTCAGGTAAGTAATACTTTTCAATTTCAAAAGTAGACAGTTAGTGCAATTTCTCATATAAAGCAATGCAGTCCTAGCAGAGGAAAAGTAACAGTACAATTTGCAGGTCAGTACTCGACTTACGACCCCAGTCTTTGGGGGTTAAGGTGTCCACAGGGCAAAGGGTGCATCACCAGGATCATGGGGCCAGCTGGGTGCAGAGGTCAAAGTTGGTGCACGGCGCTCAATGGAATCCTTAGAGACCGGGGGCACTTAGAAAGAAACCGCTTGCAGGTAAGTACCTGCAACTTCAGGGCACAGACCTGGGGCGTTTACATCAGCACCTGGGGAAGGGGGAGGCCACAGGTCAGCATCAACCACACACCTTCAGCAGGAGCTGCTGGAAACAGAGTGCAAACACAGCATCAGGCGCCCAATGCTTTTCAAGGAGGGAACCCCAGGGTCACAAAGATGCTGCAGGCATGGTCCAAGGAGTAGGCTGGAGAAAACCAACGGCCGGACAGGTAAGTTTGCTGGACCGTCGGTTGAGTTTCCTAACGCTAGGGGGATGTGGGTGCAGGGGTACCTTTAGCCATCGGGAAATCTTCACCGGAGCCTGTAGCGGCCATGGGGTCCTCTGGATTTAGGCTTCAGGTGTTGTTGTGTTGGCCAGGAGGGGTCAACCCAGGGTGCATTAGAGGTCGGAATCGCCTGGAGACCTCTGGAGGTTCTGGAGTCCTTTTTGGAGGTTTCTTTGTGGACAGGACCGCTATCTTCTGAAGATCATGGTCCTTGGGTAGGCAGGCAGTCCTCTGGGAGTTTGTAGAGGTTGCATGTCCAGCAGGAAGAGTTGTCTTCTTGTAGCAGGAGTCTTGAAGCTGCAGACAGGACGGTAGGGCTGGGGCCAAATCAGTTGTTATCTGGAGTCTTCACTGCTAGTGCGGATCTTCAGTCCTTCTTCTTTTCCGGCTGCCAGGGATCCGAAGAGCAAGGTTCAGGGGTGCTCCCTAAATACTAGATTTCGGGAATCTAGAGGAGTCAGAGGGCAGTATCCAATGGCTACTGTCCCTGAGGGTGGCTATGCGCACTTTGAAGACGGGGCACATTCTTAAAGCTGATGGCTAGCATCCTCCAAAGCAAATGGAGGATTCTACCAAATGGGGTTCACCTCAGCTCTGGGCACCCTAGGGTTGGTCTCACCTGAGGAGAGTACACCTCCTGGTGTTTACTAATTTCCCGCCGGACCTGCAGCCAATAGTGGGGCTTGGTCTGCGTGCATACCAAACTTCCCCGTCTTAAGTGAAAGCATCATGGAGCTGTGGAGTTCGTATAGAGAAACTCCCAGCCGATGTACTCAATATGGCCACACTGCACTTACAATATTTAAGAATGGACTTAGACACTGTAGGGGTTTATTACTCATGCAGCCATGTCCTTGCCTGTGGTATAGTGCACCCTGCCTCAGGGCTATAAGGCCTGCTCAAGGGGTGACTTACCTATGCCACAGGCAGTGGTTTGTGGGCATGGCACCCAGAGATAAGTGCCATATCTACTTTATCTTTTTCTTACCACCAACACACACAACCTGCAATGACAGTGTGCATGTGTTTGGTGACGGGTCCCTTAGGGTGGCACAATTAATGCTGCAGGCCCTAGAGACCCTCCCTAGCCACATGGCCCTTGGTACCACTGGTACCTTTTTACAAGGGACTTAGCTGTGTGCCAATTGTGGAAGCAATGGTACAGTTTAGGGAAGGGACAAATGTTCTGTGGCCTGGTTATCAGGATCCCAACATTCATTCAGTCAAGTTAGCATCAGATATGAGGCACAAAGTGTGGGAGAGGGGGATTAACATGCCAAAGGGGCACTTTCCTACCGGATCTAGCCACAATCTAAGTTAGACATGATGTAAAAGAAGACTTAGCAATGGGCCCAGGTTGCAGAAGGAACTCTCACTGAAACTGGCAGACCAAAAGACTAAGGGACCCTACTAACTAGTATGAAGGCGGGAACCAGTTAGGCAACTTCAACTACTCTGAATCATTTCTCTGAAAAAGCAGAACCTAATATGGAGTTGGAAAAACTGATCACACCGGGACAACATAGGCTTCAAAGGCCTGGAGGAACGAGCCAAAAAAAGAAAACAGAGGACCTTGATGTGGGTCTCCTGGATTCAGTAATGGACTAATAGCTAGCTATTAAACTCGATGACAAGAGGAGGCCAAAAGTTCAACACCTCATCTAACTGCTCAAAGAATGCACTAACAATGATTCACAACTATGATAATGGAAGATCTCCTGGCCACTACAAGAAAGAAACAATAAATTATGTTTCATGGACACTGATGCTATATATATATATATATCAGGAATTGTTAGGATTCATTCTACAACGTAGATGGGGAATGCAGGTAGTAATGGTAAAGTTCCAACACAGAAAATCAGATAGTGTATGACATTCCCTTTTGGGCATATCTTCCATATATAAAAAATAAAACCTGGTACACTAGAAAGAAGAAGAAAGCTTAACTTCCTGTGTGAGATGACGGAGCAAGTCTCATCACTTGGTTACGCGAAAAACAATGCAAGACTACAGAATAGTAGAGTCAGAGGCAGATGTGAAAATTTAAATATATGGAAGAAAAAACAATAGAAAAGAACTGACAAGAGATTGAAATCTAAACAAAATAAATATACACTGTTCCAAAAGGACGTCCAAAAACTACTGGGCACTTCTATGTTTAGAAGCAAAAGCCCTCGCACATCAATTAGATGTCATGCTTCATCATAGGGTTATCTCCTCGTCACACCGGCGCTGCAATGTCTGACAGGCCCCTCAAGGGGGCTCTTTGCCGGAGATCTTCACTAGTAGTCCGTGCCACGGTTTAAAGAGAGTAGGAATAGGCTTTTGCTTCTAAACATAGAAGTGCCCAGTAGTTTTTTTGATGTCCTTTTGGAACAGTATATATTTATTTTGTTTAGACTTGACTGTTAGGGAGACTGTACACTGGACCACTTAATCTCCCTGTCCCTCATACGATTATAAAGAGATAGAAATCGACAGGAAAAAAGGAGTCTCTGGGAAACATCTACAGTCTAACCTTTCATTGAAGAATCCTTGGCCTGTATGAAACACACTATATGACTTTAAGGAGACCAGGCACTAAATACAAATCAAAAATATATCCTTAATAAAACAATCTTGGGGGATGGTAGAGGATTTACCTAGGCATAATCATGGTGTTGGGGCCATACTAAAACATCACGCTATGGCTTGAATCTGCAGTCACAGTGCACATCGAGGTGGGCTCTCTGAGCCTCATGACTTGAGTATAAAAGAGTCCCTTGTGAAAGAGACACAAGCTATTTTAGTTTATATTGTGGGCGAGTTGATTCCGCTGCTGTGTTGTGAGGGATAAAGAGCAAGACTGTAAAATCAAGGGAGACCATATCCAAGAGCAGTATGACATAAATTATGTTCTTGAATTATACATAGCTGAACCCCAGGTAATCCAGTGGAATGGTATATGCATATATTAAATTCCAATTATTTATGTTCCCCAATAGTTGTTACACAGCCAATTGCTATGAGGAATTTTAACTCCATGATCAAAAGGGACAAAATCTTGGAACAACTGCAGTCTCTCAGGCGCACATTTCTGCCATCTGTACCTACAAGAACCACAAATTCTCAGATCAGACAAAGGAAGATTCAGACAGTGTTAGTGAATGAAAAATTAAAGTGGCTAGCCATATACTTTCGCAGAAATGTCTCTTTATAACTGCTTAACCTCAAACGGGCTAAAAAGGCAAGATGTTTCTTAAAAGTAGGCTCCCTGTGGGATCAACACATTATAATAGCTACAATTTATTGACACAATGGATTTTCTCCTATCAGTCCTATGGAAACTAGCAGGCTTTACCAAGGACAAAACAAGCCTGTCTTGTTACTTTAACGCTGTATGAGAGGAGGTGTTTGATAGGAACAGTAGAGAGTGTCAAATGCTGTTTCTAAAACACTAATCCACCATAACGCCTGGGGGATGCTTGGAGGGAGGCCAATCTTGGGGGTTGGGGGATGGTGGGGTGATAGCGTTGAAATAAAAATTCATATTCTCCTGTGTCAATAGAGCAGACTATCTAGACCGGTCAAACTCCATCTTACATGCAGCTCATGAAATGTTCTATGACATCATTTATGACATCATTGATGACATCCTGAATTACATCACTGATTACATCATCCAATGAGTGTTTTAGCTTGTTTTATACTTTACATAGAAGCAGTAAGTATCATCCAATTTCTCTACCTAGTTTTGTGCAGCCTCTTTCCTGCTAGTGGGTGTAATTGCTTACAAAATGCTTGTGCTCCTAATGTGTATAGAGGTATTGAGTACGTTATGAATGTTTGTATACAGAAGTACCGCTGTGTGTGCAGGTGACAGCTGATGACGTGTCCAGTATTATGGTTTTGCCTAAGCTAAGCTTCACATGAATGCCCACAGCTCTGAACAGGGTGGATGCCAAACTGTTTAACAGTACCGGTTAACATGTGGCAATTGATACTGCCACAATTGATTGACCCTGACGGGACAGAATTTTTAGAGTAGGGAAGTTTTCAACAGTTTCTTGTAGTCCTTTAGTTCTGATATTCCTAAACGCTAAGACGTTTGCCTGCATTGCATCACATTTATTGAATGAGGCTGTGAAAATAGCTGGTTTAGGCTTGATTTACAGTAACTGGACTGCAGCAAAATATAAAGCAGCCACTGCAAGCATAACATAAAGGTCTGTTCCACAGAAAGGATAAGGACCACCAATTTGTAAAAGATTAAGTGCCAGCGCCGAAATTTTCACATGGAAACTGGCAGCCAGTGCTACTGTATGTCTGTGTGCCGAATACCAAGACTGCGTAGATTTGATTCCATTTCATGCCTCCTTCATCTACCACCCGACACTCCTGGCCCCCCTTTAACTCTTGCAGGTTCCAGCTTTCTCCCTTTCTCCCGTTTGCTTTGTCTTTTTTTTTCCCTTTCTTTCCTCCTGGTGTGTTTTTCACCCTTTTGCTCTTAGTCAAAGTCCAATGATGAAAAATAATTGCTGGTCTCAAAAACGAGTGCTGGTGGGCTCTACCTGCTAACACAGGTTCAAATAAGGCACCGGTAAAAACAACATTTCCCCTAATGACCTATCTGTGCCTGTGCTACACAAATGTCTACGAATTTCTGAAAATAAGAAACATATTAAAGATATAACTTTTCTGATATATTGACTTCAGGAGAATCTTGATCTATATATATTAAATCATTAAAATTTGAGGCAGAGAAGGGTTTGGTTTCTATTAACTGCTAGGATAAAATGTTTGTCATCACTTTATAAATTTAGCTGGGACTGACATTGAATACAAACATGTGAATGAGTGAGTTAGGTGAATTATAAAAAGAGAAACACAAATCAAGCCAACTCTTGGCAGATATAAACTGGGAATATCTTAGATTTGAAAGTTTGCTTGCACTTAGATGAAACTTTCCTTCATTTAATACTTTAGGAGTCCGCACTGGGGAGGGTAGAACAAGATAGCAAGTAATTCAAAGAGAAAGCACTGAATTTTACACTTCTGTGCACAATGATGCAAAGCACAGATCAAAAACACAGGTAAAACGCTGAGTAGACATTTAAGTTCTTAAATAAGACCTCGACTTTGTCTAATGAATACTACATAGAAACATTTTCAAATAGTGATATTCTGAAACTGACAAGAAGGCATGCTTACGAAGCAAAAATAAAATCCTTTATTGAAAAATGTACATTTTCTAACAAAAAATATGTTTTGTTATTAATAAAATAACATTCTACAACATGGCATATTACATAGCTCATAGTTTATAATAATAAAACGTTTTCTCAAACTGAGAAGAATGTGTTTTGTGTAGCTAGAAGTGCATTCACTAATTGAATGAAAAGATTGGTCGTTGTCTAGTGAAAGAATGTATGAACTCTAACTGAAAATGACTTTCTCCAGCGAGTGCACAATTTCTCACAGAAAGGACGTGGTATGTAACTGAATGATATTACGATCTCCGGATAAAATTAAATTATATTCTGTTATCGAAAGGACAGCATATTCTATAACTGCAAATGTATGCTAAACAACGCACTGGCCGAAACACATCATTGAGTTGCGTAACAGCAAGCATATGTTATTCAGCGCGAAGATGGCCTAAGCAGAGAATGTGCGCTTTACAAATACGTGTTATGTTATAGTCATGTGTGCTGGACAACTAAGAAGGCGCACAGGAAAGAACGTTTCATGATAACAAGCAAACTTAATTTACAATATTTTTAAGGCGCTATTTCGTAAAGTAGATCGGATTTTCAGGAATGGCCCATTGCTGGTACGTCAGAAATAGCAGCGTTCTGACTCAAATGTATTCCTTCATTAAGGTTTGATATTTGAATAAACAAAACCGAGAAATTATATTTTTGCCTGTTAGCGGCAGTCGTGTGTGTATCTCTGTAGGATCCACCCCTAAACATAAAACGTGATCCTTTTTTTTTTGTTTGTTTTACTATTCCTGCCATTCCAAGCTCTCCAATTTCCCATATCAACAACACATACGTTTGTCAAAATCTTAAGTGGTTATTGCTGACCCAAAAAAAACTTAAGCAAGAGGAAAATGTTACTCCAGGCTCAACCTGGGACAGTCGTCTGCTACACGCCAAGGCAATTTCAGCCCGTCCACTCCACTAGAATAACATTTTCCTGGAGTCGATGTGGAATCCTCTCCCTCACTATTCCTAGGAGGATTTAAAATAAAACGAGGTTGTTTTGCATAGGAAAAACTCGGATATGTGCTCTAGTTTAAGAGCCGAAGGAAAATCTCTCATATCAAACTGCATTCTGTGCGCCTGACTTTAAGGGAAAGGATGCGCTGCCTCCTCTGACCACTCTTGTTGTTATGACGACTGTTGTTATTACTTTTTATTTTAAACGATGACGTAACATTATAAACAGTTATTTCCCTGCTTTTAGCGTTGACTGTGACTTGGTCGTTTAATGAGTGACCACATCGGGGGCTTTATTCACCCCGGGTTTCTTAACATAAGAAACGGGATTTACACAAATTCGTAAACACACTATCAGCGCCTGTTTCTGATGGGTCGCCCCTTGGATCCAGATGAACGTAATGTTGAAAACGCAGGTTTCAATGGCAGGCGCTGCAATGCTATTCTAACGGTAGATCACGCACTACAGTTTGCTAATATTCACTGACAACCACATAAGACTAACGGAGGGTTACTGAAAGAACTGGACGACTGTCCGTAAACACTGGAAGAACATCTGCAAGAGAGCAAAGACGTGTTGCCAAATTTAAAATAAATTAAACCACTTAATTCAATTTGCTGTGCTCCAAATAATTATTGTTATGCATCAGACCGTAAAGTACAAATGTGAAATGCTCGCACCATGAGACACTACGAAGCGAAGCTATGCAGCAAGAGCTCGGCTCCCTCCCGCCGCCGCGTGCAGTCTCCCCGCGCGCGCACTGTAAACACGCCTGCCACGGGAGCTCATGGGAGGCGGGAGAGCGGAGACAGCCTGGCCCTACCTGCAGGAAGGAGGCGAGCAGCACGCAGTTCATCTCCTGCTCCAGGATGACCTTGTTCTGCGGGTTGTTGTAGCAGGCCGCCACCAGGGACGGGAAGAGCATCTTGACGAGGCGAGGGTCGCTGAAGTACTGGAATGGCAGCTGGCAGAGCTTCTGCAGCACGGTGGGCTGGCGGCCAGACTGCACAATCACCTGAAACACCACCACAAAAACACGAGACGTTACTGGAGCGGAGCTTAGTGCAGTCACCGCAGCAGCCTTTTCCAGAAATCCCGCCCAGGCGTCCTCCTGGACAGGAGAGGAAAGCACGTTGCGTCAACTTGGAAATAACACATAGATGGATACATTTTGTACTTGCAAAAATAAGGAAGAACGGGCTTCAGTTTTCGGCAACTATGGCTCACAATAACAACAGTGACTAAAAGCTATAGAGCAAACATTTTTAATATTTCTTCTTTAAAATGGAAAGGTTGCTGTGAAACAGTGGGTGTGTTTGTACGAGTCAATACAACTTCCTGTGTAGTGCTATCGCTAGAGCACACTCTTTGTAATGCATATGATTTATACAGAACTGAAAGCCAGGGATGCGTTTCATGCAGACTTTGCCAAATACATGTCCACGATAAAGAGACGCAGGTTATATTTTTGGATGATCGACGCACGGAACTCCTGAAAGTACTGTTCACATGACGAGTATCGAGGAATTTACGTTATAAGTGAAGTTCATTAAAAATGGCACAACTCTTAGAGGGTGCCGCCTACGACCGGCACACATTTCAGAATCAGTGCAATCAAATACGACTACAAATAGAGCGCACACTCAAAGCGCCAAATTAAAAGGTGAAATGGGGTGGGTCTTTTCAGACTAGAAAAAGGGGCAGGTTCGCCTGCCCCCTTTCTAAGGAAGGGCAGCAAGGGGCTGGCATATTATATCACCTATAGCCACCAAGTTACGGTGGTCTGCCCCCAGCAGCCCCTCCTCGCGTCTCTTTGACTGCTGTGACAGGATCTGCCCATGAGAAGTAGACTGTCAACTGAAAATCATTAGTAGAAATGTGCCAAATCACAAATAGAGCGGCCCTGTTACCTATTTAGTGAAACTGCAAGCTGGACTTTTCGCACGCTATTCACGTGGATTGTGAAAGTCAAAGTCTCCCGAATAGACTGACCCAGGAAAAAACACCCATTATGAACCAGAACGACTCGCAGTGCTCCTTAATTCCGCCCGCAGCCGAAAGTGAAAGGATGGTGTCACCTTTACTTGTGGTTGCTGGGAATCATTTATTTGCGGTGGGACTGGTAATCACTGTGAGCCTTCCAGTATTCTTCCTTCATGGCCTCTCATGCTTCCTGGAGCTGTGTTTGAGTGGCATTTATTTGTACGCATTACTAACAGTATCCTAGGAAAAAGAAGCCTGGTTGGTTCATCCTAAAAACTTGTACAGGGCATTTTTATGAAGTTCCACGCATCCACATACTCGCAACTGTGGTTCAAGCAGTTTTTTTTTAATGGGTATTCACACAGAGTTACAGAAAAAGTAACTGCTCATTATGTACAACCTCTGTTTTCCAAAGGCTAAGCTGCTGTGTCATAATGTTCAACGGCGGCTATCCAAGGGCTCTAGGATTTTATGACCAAGCATAACCAGTCAAAATCAAGGACTCTGCGATTGTAACATCAATGGCGTTCTCTTCTGTTCAAGGACTTTGGAACTGAGCCACTAAGTCCAACATTTGCTAGTTATAAAATGCCAGGACTGTATGATCACGTAAAATCCGTGCTCTGCAAGGACTGAATCGTCATGTGTAACCAAAAGACGACCAAGATATTTGGTTATAATGATCTCTGCATTTATTAACACACCAACTGGTTACAAGACTCAAAACACTGTCGCATTCCAAAATCAAAGAACACACCTAACATCATTTAAAAAGAAAACAAACAATTAACAATTTATCACAAGATCTTTTCAATTATGCCACACAGCAAAGCAAAAAAAAAAAGAAAAAAAAAAAAAAAAGACTTTTAGCTCATCATTCATTTTTCTAAACAGATAAACCTAGCTTTCTCCCTCTAGAATAAAGCCAGAGAGCAAATCAACATCACGTTCAGCCGTGTAAATCGCTTCAGTACTATTGACACTTGTGTTCCCCAACAAACCTAGTCCCTGCACCAAGAAGTTCAGATGTTGGAACGTGAGCCTTTCTAGTCCTTAAGTACTTCCTCATCCGGGTCAGATGAGGCAGGTAAAATGAGAAGAGTCAACATTTTATCATTTATATTTACCATCGAGTTTTAGAGAGCAACAGTGTTTTACCCTTGTCCTTTAAAATCTAAGATTTTTGTAAAGATTAAAAGAGGTAACATCATTAGAACAAAGAACTCATGGATTTTCAGTTGTTGACACCCGGAAATAAAGGCCATTTAGACTCACAGACTATGGTACAAAGGGGAATGGAAAAGATATACTATGACATTCTGCAGTAGGAGAAAATATACACAATCTGTCACAGATTACTATCACATCTGTATACAATGGAGTGGGGGAGTAATGGGAGCGATAAAATATATTGTAAAAACAATGTAACATCTTAATCCCATTCTCCATTTGTCTGGGCCAATCCAACTATAGGCCACGCTGGCCTGATTCACTAAACATTTTGTGCGAAGTGAAAATTACACGTGCCGACGTTGCTCCAACAAAAGATGGATCACGACCCAGGTTTAGGGTTTATATAAGTCTACAGACACAAACTGTAGGTATATCAGTGGGAAACCTGACAGACAGGCCCACTTTTCCACTTCCGCAAGTGACAGTTGAGGAACATGGATGTTCACAGGGGAATAGCAACTGAAGATGCTTAGAACCCTCACAACGCTGTAGCTCGGTGGGCATTCAGTAGCTTTTGCAAATAGTTTCTAAGTCTAACTGAATACTACATAGACACACACAGTTCGGTTAAGTTTTTCAAAGGGGGGGTGGGGGTCGTGAGTGGTACTAAATTACCTCCGATCTCTCCCCCACTCCCTGACGTTTATTTTGAAGTGTCAGAAAATGAAACGTCACAAAACCTTCCAAAAGAAAGAGAAAGTGTTGGGGTGATCCCTCAAACCGTGGCCTAGATAAAGTGGGAGGTGGGACCCCAAAACCCATTTTCTCCATGCAATTTTCCTAGCAAATTTTAGATGGAGCTACAGACAAAACATCTGAACGGAATTGCACCAAATTTACAGAAAACTTGATCTGTACTCAGAAAGTGTGCTTTTTGTTATTTGGTGTACATCTGTTCAGTAGTTTTTTTGAGAAATTAAGGTTCAAAATTTATAGATATTTGGTGGTTGGGTATGTGAGAATCTCCCAAAGCTCTCACAGGCACGCAAATTCAAAAAATGGAGCGATCCGGTTGTTTGATAGGGGCTTTTTACTCTATCTTCCATCTTGTGGGAATAAGAGGCTCCCCCGCAAACCTTGCGAAAGAACCTGTTCTGATTGGCTGGTGACAACACAAACAGAAATGTTACAGCTGTTATTACAGGACTCAGTCCCTATGTCCCGAAAATTAAAAATAGTTAAGGTGTAAGAGGACAGGGTAGGGATACCCTGACCTTCTAGACCTTATGGGGAAGGTCTTTGACCACAAGGGTCAAATATGTAAAAAATGTTGTTTTTTAGACTGCCACGATCCCTGGGAGTCTCTCAAGAGCCAACATGGCCCTCAGTACACCCAGGAGTCTTGCAGCAGTACAAGCCGATGTGTAGGCTTCCGAAAGACTCAAGAGTACAGAGGGATAGAGAAAATAATAATAATTTTTAAAAAAAGATAGTACACAATGGGTTTTGTTGCCTGTGGATGGTTGGGTGCAGGCACTGCCAAATACTGTGCACAGCAGGGGGGTAGGGCACTCGCAGGGTGTTAGGCACAGGGCCTGCCCATATCATAGGCCCTATTGCCAACCCAATCTCATGGACGACCAAAGACATGTGGGATGGGAAGTTGGCACAGTTCCGTATGGAAATAAAATCTTACTTTATGCAACAACAAAAAACAACCTTAGGAATTCACTGAAACAACCAAAGGTTAAATGAGGTTACATTCATAGAGACCTACTGAAGTATTCTCAAAACTACGTGACTGGTATGCTGATAAGAAGATAACCCTTCTAAGTCAAGCCTACCAGACAGCATAAGTTGTCTGGTTGTAAAAGACATATTGTCAGTTTACCAAGAATTTACAGGAGTGTACAGCAAGCCCATTGCTTACTACTGGTTGGCTTTATCATCACTCCCATTTGCTTGCTTCTTATTTGATGCCTTGTCTTATCCATCTGGTACATGTCCCTCCCCAGGAGCATAGCCTCTTTACTTTTATCCACTGGTCACATTTAGAGAACTGCTTTTTTCTTTTTGTTTAAACACTCCATGAGAGTGCATGTTCTCCAGCTCTCTCCCTTGTGCACTGCTTCAACCTTCAAATTCTACCCCTTGCTCTTTCCGTATCACTCCTTCTCTAGTTTGTCTGGTGCTTCTCCCAACTCCTCCCAGTCTGATTTTTATTTTTAAACCTCTCCCATTACCCGCAGCTTTTTGTTGCTCTCCTGCTAGCCGTTACTCTCCTGTACTCTACCCCCAATGCTGTCACAGAATGGCATTACATTTTTAAACCACCACCCCATTCCATCAGCATCGTATTTTTATTTGTTTGGTTACTTATTTCACTTTTTTTGTTTCTTTTCATGATGGCCTGGCATCTGTAAACTTCCAGATGGGTATCTCCTTTTCCAAAACGCTTTTGCGCACATTTAACGGTTTTTATAGACGTTCCAAGATTTAGAAAAACAAACGAAGGCTGTGTCAATATGCCTGTTTGTGTTGTAAAGGTGCGTTCTCCTCACAATATTCAAGTGGTGTGTATTGCAAATGTGCTTGGTATTACTCACGTTATTTGGAGAGAGTGAACTCTTTTTTTGAGCTGTGAAGGTCTGTGTTGCTGGGGGGTCTTGGGTGTCAGCCCGCTCCTTCTCACTGCTACAAAAGATGAGCAACCAGTCTTTCTTGCGTTGAGGAGGTGCATTCTTTGGGAATCTGGCTTGTGAGTGTATCCCTTTCTTGTGTTATGTTGTCTGTAAAGCACTCTCAGCGATTACAGTGCAACCATAGAGCTTTCCCCCTATGTGCAACCTGCTGTAAAGGCAGTGTCCCCAGATGCTGTGTTGTTAAATTGTACATTATTCTCATTGCGTTGTGAGGGTCTGTGCCCCATCTCCTGGTACTCCAAAGATTTGTCTCTCTCCATTTGTGTGATTTATGTGTGCGGGTTTGCGTGGCAAGAGGGTGCGTCCCTCCACAATCTTCCATGCATGATGGAGATACCAACGATATGAGTCTATCTAGGTTTCCTTCTGCAGTGAATGGCAACTCTTGTCCATCTCCGGGTGCTTGGAATTGCCGAACTCTGGGGAATCCCCAGTGCTGGCAGCTATGTATTTCTTCGTAGTTGGGGCAGCTTTTAAGAAATCGGATACCATTTCGCACCCTCACCTTTCCTGGCCTTCTTTAATCTTCAGTTAACTCCTCCTCCCCACCTCATGTTTCTGTGTACCCCTTTTCACTTCATGTCTCTAAATCATCTCCTTTTTCTCGTTTGCTCTCCCGCCTCTGTTCTTAACCGCTTTTTACGTCCCTTTTCTGCTCCTTCTCTTGCACTGTTTATCACTCAATCTTCAAAATTGTTCTCAATTTACTTCTTTCTCGCGCATGTATCTGTTCTTGATTAATTTTAAAGTTTTCTTTCACATATATCATTTTTCTGCCCTCGCTCGTTCCCCTCTTTTCTCCTTACCCTGTTGTTTTCTTTCACTTTATTCCACCAGCCCCTCTTTTCCCCTCTCCTTTTATTTCCCTTCAACAGTTCTTTCATTCATTTTCTTTTCCTTCCTCTCTCTCCCTGACAGCTTCCTCTCTTTATTTATCTTGCATTTGGTTAACATCACCCGTTTACAACGGCCTGTAACTGATAGTTGCATTTGATTCTGCACCTTTGCACCTCTCATTCAGTATGAGTTTCAGATTCTCCTTGTCGATGCCAGTGACCATGTGTTCTTTGGGACACCTTCAACTAGCAGTTATCTAGCTAAGAGTACTTGGGCTTATGGGAGTTGTAGTTTGGGTTTTATCTTTGTGTTTGAATTTAACCTGGACCCCACAAAGAAACGTGCTGTTGGCTTAAAAGGCAGAGCGGGACAAAACAGACACTTTTGCCAATGCGGCCTTTTAATAGCCATGTCTTCGTGGACCACATTTTATAAACTTTGCAGTGGTGCCATCATGGGGCAAATAGTTTTCTGCACTACTCGCTTTAAAGGAAATTGAACCAGCAGATTATGAAAGAATTGCAAAAATGTATGATAGTTATTTTTCTCATGAATTACTTTCAATGTGTAAAAAATATTTGTCTTCTTTTATTCGTTTAGCATGCTGGTGATCTACAACTTAAAAGCAATCAAGTGAAAAAGGAAAATATAGTTATCTAATTCTACCTTGCATCATCAATAATCGCTGTTGGACTTGTCCCTTTCCGCAGGGCAATCTCCAAACTCTTTGCATTCACCCTCCTGTTTTCTGAACCAGTTTTTGTTGCCTTTAAGGACTTTGCATACTTTACCACTTTTAGGACTGTGCACACTTTAGCACTGCTAAAGTGCTTGTGCTCTCTCCTTAAAACTTGGAAGAAATTGCTTATACCCAATAGGCACATTTATTTTATGTGTTGTAAGTCCCTAGTTAAGTAGCACTACCTGTGCCACTTTATTGTAAATTGAATGCTACTAGTGTGCCTGTAGCACTACTTGTGCCATCCACTTGAGTAGCACTTTAAACATGTCTCAGGCCTGACACTACAGCCTGTGTGAAGGTAAACTGCCAATTGGACCTGGCACAGTAAACCTTTTGCCAGGTCCAAACCTTCCTTTTTAATGCATATAAGTCACCCATGGGGTAGGCCCTGGAGAGCCCAGAGGACAGAGTGCAGCATATTAAAAAAAATTAAGACATGTCATTTTAAGTTTTACATACCCTGGAAGTGAAAAACACTTACATTTATTTTCAGTACTGCAAGGCTTACCTCTACCATAGTTTAACATTTGAGTTGCCTTTTTTCATTTAATAAGCTATAATTTCCAAATGGGAGCAGATTAGTGTTTTAGGAATTACAATGAAAAATCCTCTCTCATGGTAAAGTCAGATTTTAAATTACTTTTTAAAATGACACTTTTATTAAGATGGCATTTTCCTGCCTCAGTCATTTGGTGCCTACAGCCTGTGTCTGGGTCACATGACTGGGTATAGTGGACAGTTGAACTTTGTGTATTCCTTCTACACACAATAGGGAGCTTAGGTGTGGCTGGATGGGTCATCATGGACAGGATGAGAGGGAGGAACTGGGCCCAGACCCACTTCCACTTGAATAGGCTGTGTCCTACTTCCATACTAAGGGCTGCCCACCCCTTGTAGTTAGTTTGGAGCCATGGCCAGGAAAGCAGGGTACTTGTGCACTTCAAAGGCATGCCTCTAGAAACTTTTCCCTACTTCAAAGGCAGAACTCGATATAAATACAGGACCTCAGACACCAACCTTTCAGTACGCGTCTGGACCTGGGGATACTCTGCCAGGAAGGAGGACTGTTGTGCTGCTGAAAGTACTGCTGCTCTGAAGGACTACTGCCCTGCTGTGCTGACCTGCTGCCCTTTTGCCTGGGTGAGAAGGACTGGACCAGCAACTCTGAAACCCAGACCCCAGAATGACTCTAAGGGCTAGTTGGAAGCATCTGAGACACAAGTGGCTTCCTACAACCTTGAACCCAGCACCTGGACTCTGCCACCTGTGCATCCTGCCTTCACGAGTGGTGTTATCCCAGTCCTGGATCCTTTGTAGTGGGCCTGAAGGGGGTCTGCCAAGCCCTGCTGTGGTCCCCATCGGAAATTATCCAAAGCCCTGCAAAGCTAAGCCGCACAGCTCAACGGAACTGTCGCAAAGCCTTGCTGAACAGCTTCCTCAAAACCGACACCAGGCGACACAAAGTCTTGCAAGGCAATGCCCCACAGACCATGCACCCGGATTTACTTTGTTGAGTGGGTCTAACTTGGTCCCTGTAGCCGGTTCACACCCCAGTCCAGGGCAACCAGTTAACCACAGTTGGCATTTTGTGCTGATTTGTTCTATATTTCACTAAAATCTTTTACATTGCATATCTTCTGTTTAACGGATTGGAGTTTTGTCAGTTTGGTCATGTTTCATTTACTAAATTTTGCAGATGTTTTCTAAATTAGTGTGGGATTATTTTTGTGCTGTGTTTTTATTTTATTACTGTTTGAAGGGCTGTATAAATACTTTACACACTGCCTCTACGTTAAGCCTGATTGCTCTGTGCCAAGCTACCAGAGTGTTGAGAACACATTAATTTAGGGTTTGCTTGTGCCTCTTTCTGACCAGGATTGTCGTTGCTGCTTAAGTAGCACTCCCCTCAACCAATAACCCAATTTCTTACCATTGCCAAGAAAATGTTAGATGTCAAGCACTGTTGTCAAATCTACTGTATCATAATTTCTGGATGGCCCCTTTAAAGGTTTTCCCTCCTATCCAAAACACTTACAGTCTAGAGATTTGTTATTGGTGGGCTGTCGTGAAGGAGTGCTCTATTTGAATAATTGTTCTAGTCTTACATATTTTTCTAATCATTTCCAAAGCTTTGCATCCAGTACTGCAAGTGAACTGCCTCTTTCCAATATTTTTTTCTGTGCTTTAATCCAGAACATTGGCTCTGTGAGTTGAACGTTAATAAGGCCAAAACCAGTCCTGGCAGCCCAGGGTGGACTGTTCCTATTGGAGCAGGGTTAAGGCTGATTTGCACACAGCTGGGTCCAAACTGGGGTGGAATGGAGGGCGAAAAATTATGGATTGGGATGCGGCCCGAGCGATCACCAGTAGCTGACATTAATTCAAGCATTACATCCATTACTCTGTGTTTTGATACCTTAAGTGCAACAGGTTTGCCCAGTCTTGGATCTCATACTCACTGTGCCACTGGAACAAAGCCATACCCGACTGAAGAGCCCTAATAACTGTGAAACCAGTCCTGGGTTGCTTGTGTTCTGGTTCAGGGATGACCGGATCTGGCAGTTTGGGCTGGAGTGTTACCATGAGGAACAGGGTCAAGATTGATTTGCATATGGCGGGGGTCTAAACTGAGGGTGCCTAGTGGGTGAAAAAGGATGGACTGGGATACGGCTCATGCAACTGTCAGTGGCTGAGATTAATTCAAGCATTCCATCCATCACCTTGTTTTGCATTTTTGACAAGTGCCCAGACTTGGGTCCCGGGCTCAATGTGCCACTGGAGCCAAACTATACCTGGCTGAAGAGCCCTAATAAGGGCAAACTGGTCCTGGGTTGCTTCTGTTCAGGTTCAGGGGGGACCTGGCCTGGCAGTTCGGGGTGGACTGTTCCTATGAGGAGCAGGGTCAAGACTGATTTGCATACGGCTGGGTCCAAAACTGAGGAGGCATGGTGGGTGAAAAACAATGGATTGGGACACGGCCAGAACCTTTGCAGTGACTGAGATTAATTTAGGCATTCCATCAATCCCCTTGTTGTTTTTGCATTTGGTAACCATTTTACATCACACAACCATAAACTAAATATGCATGTCCTATAAAGCAGTAACACTGCAAGTACCCATACAATTACCAAACAGCGATTGTCCAGATTTTTATTCTTGGCTGGTGGATGTCATGCCTCTTTCTCCAAGTACTGTTGCCTGCAACAATGCCCTTTTTTCAGCATGGAATAGTGTCCAAGCAATACTAAAGGCTGTATAAAGCAAAACGGTCTGTGGTTGAGCAAACCCACCTTTAAGTGTTATGCCTATAGATTCGGCCTAGATAGGGCCTATCCCCTGAGATTTTATGCAGCCTTTTGCTCCTCCCTAGCCTTCACTGCCTGTAATGAGGAAACATTATATGGGTGAACCTAGAACTGTGGCTTATGAGTGTATCATTTAGGTGAGTTGCTGATGAGTGTATACGTTTATATTTAAGTTACCATGGAAGGCAGCTTCTGCTAACAGCTGCCCTGGTGGATGCCCACATTGCCGTATTTCAGTAGCATCATTAAACGGACTAAATTAATTTTCAAACTTAAAACATAACAAAGCCTGGCCTTGGCAAGACAGAATTTGTATGCTTGGTTTTATTGCTTCTTACAAATGTATGCAACAGTAATTTATAGTTTGAAACTAATAGAAAATATAAAAAAGCCCCATGTAAAGGTGTTGCGTATATAAATATGTGTATATATATATATATATACATATATATTTATATAGAGCGAGATATAGATGTAAGTAGATATAGATTTGTATTGAGAAAACCTAGTGTAGATATATATATATATATAGCAAGAGAGAGAGAGAGTATTTATATACGTACTTAGATAGAAATTTAGATTTATATATAAAGAACTGTATATTTCTATGTAGATTTATAAATGTGTATTTTATTATGAATTTGTGCTTTTTTAGCTAGCCACACAGCTAAAACTCTCGCTAGACCAGAAACAAAAATGCATTGCTATGTCATACTAACGAAATATAGTGCTCTATGCAAATACCAATGATGTAACATAAAATATTACGGTCCTAATACAAACAATCTGTGTAATAAAGAGCATGAAAGCAACGATGTTGGTTATTTGTCAGGACAAGCGTTTTAGCACTACTTTGCTGATCAGGCAAGAACATTTATATGCATGTCACTAGCAGGATAGCAGATGTCCATTTAAAAAAACAAATGTTCTGCCAGTACTGAACCAATGTAGTTGCCACTGCACAAACACTGTGCAGAAGTACATTTCTATTCCAGAAGAATGGTGCTAGTAATGAACCCAACACAAAGCCAGCAATTCCGCCTACCACAACGCCCTTGAGCCATTTTTGTGACTACAACCTGTTTACTTAAATTGCTTGTGAAATAAATACTGCAGGTATTCTTATCATAAATCTGGGTTTAGTGATCTTTTTAAGTTTTTTTTACATTATAGTTGTCAAGTTCATTATGTTCCTCGTTTAACTCTTTATTTTCAAAATGGTAGAAAACATTAAGTATAAGATTATTTGCAGAGTCATACATGGTCACGCTAGCAAGATAAATTTGCCTTCTGACAGAACAATATTTTTGATTAAATCTTTAGGAAGTAAATGCAGTAGACACTTATGTTAAAAAATCATGCCTGTAAAGTTATTTTTACCATACAAATAACATCGCATTCTTCACCCGACACCGTTTTGCTGCCTTTTTTTTTTGCTTTGAACGAGTCACGAGCTTCAACACAGTGCGGTGTTTAATATCCACTGCCCATAGGACTAATCAAGCTGGACATGAAAACTGCTGCTGTAAGGGAGCCTTGGGTATGGCACTAGACTAAGTATTCGAATCATTGACAAAGATTATAAGAAAATTAAAACACCCAGTTTAGTGTAGCGTTACTGCCATAATTCACTGAATGGTGACACCATTCACTGACGTCTTCCGTACATTCTCAAAGAAACAGAGGTGATGCAGAGGTCGTCATAGCTACACTGCTGCTGCGGGTAGCAAGTGAGTCAGACACTAACAAAGCTATGCTACAGAGCACGGCCTGTTCGCTTTCATTCTGAAGAATTGAAGACAATGGGAATGCGGCATATACGATTTCTGGAGAGCACAGGACTGGCCCCCATCACAGGTACAGCAATGGCCGGCAACAGATATAAAGAAAGAACAACTTATCACCTGTCCTTGGGGCACCCCCTTATATAAACAAAGGATAACGTTGCTTGCAGATAGAGCACCATTTTGAAACAGCACTTTGTTTTGTGCGCTTCGACTGTAACACTTTATTAAAAAACACTGTTCTTATTATAAGACGATTTATTCAAATTAGCTGTTTTTTAAAAAGTCGATAGACGTTACAAAAAGTACAATTAGATTGGCTTATGTTCATATGAAATAATTTTCCATTGTTGTAAATTAAGCATACATATTTAATCCTTTGACGAATGTTTTTCAATAAACTGAATTTATGGCATATCTTTTGTTACAGTAAATGTAGCAGAGTTGGTACGTTATGCCATTAATGAGCACTTAAAGCCACTAAGGTTTTCACAACTCAGTTCTCCATACAGATATTATTAATTGTGTAATCTCAAGCAAGGAAGTAAAACACTGTTCTATGGTGTGTTACAATTTTATGCTCCTCCTCATCAAGCAACATCAACTGAGACCAAGGAAAAAACTGGTCTTTTTAAAGTCAATTTAGTTGTGAGTTCTAATCTTTTGAAAATATTAATAATTAAAATTAAAATATTCTTTTGGCGTGACACAACCAAATATGTTTGATGCTTTGCAAAACGTTTTAGTTAACTACCCATGGCACAGCTTCAGCGCAAAGCAACAGGAAGAATTATTGCAATATGGCATAGTGACTTAATGAGACTAATTTGATGGTGAATTTGTACATAGTGCAGGAACAAAATGAAGTCACTCACAGAGAGGGAAGCTAAAGACTAAAGGGGGCGGGCCTGTCGCCCCATGCTGTGGTGGGCATAAGCAACGTGTGAATGACAACTGAACTGACCAAAGGGTGAAGAGGGCTGATTGCGAGCCCCATATGATAGAAAAAACAATAGCCTGGAGAAACAGTTAAGCTGTCTCAAAGGCCAGAGCTAAAAAGCCGAGGGCACAGAGTGGTGCCTCTTTCTAACGCATTGAAAGATTAGTAAGGGTTCAGACAGTATACAAAAATGAAAAAGGAAAGAGAGACAGGAAGCTGTATAAATAATGAGGTGAGGGCCCTCCGACTCAAATAACGAAGAAACCTAAAGAGGAGCAAGAGTCGATATGTTCGGCCTGGTGCGAAATAAAAACCGCACATAACGAAACAGTAAAATAGAACCACTTTATCTGACAAATAAGAATTATGCTTATGATGAGATTCGTTTTGGTAAAACTCGACGCTGCTGTGAAACATTCGATTAAGCAGTTTTAATACAATGACAATCAAAGTTATCATTTTCATTCTGAAGCACGGCGACCACATCAGTCAAAAATGCAAATCACGCATCGCACAAACGCCAAGCCATTGATAATGTGAGCATGCGCATCCCTCGGTTTAGGAGACTGTGGACTTCATGGGGAACACATTGTGAATCACCTGGGACGCTTCTGGTGCAGACTCAAAAGTCACTTCCTTGATCATGTGCTCTGCCTTAAACTGTTTCCAAACACTAATCCATAAAAAGGTGCTCTAACCTAAGGTTAAAATCAGAAGCCCATCAGCAGACCTTTTCACTGGCTCTGTTGACTCGCAGGTTTTACGTTTCAAAGGTGTAGCAGCGGGTGGGCAGTGTGTTGCCGCTGGATTGACATTTAACCCCGAACCGTGCGGGGAGTTATAATATTTGACTTCAGTCTGTGGATGAGTTGTCACCTTTGCAAAATGAATTGGTAGTCTCGGTCCTGTCCTCAAGGTAAAACTGCGCTCTAAGGACGAATCCAGCAACACTAATGGACACATGTTGTCAGTCTTAGCACGGAGACCAAGGGCCGAATGGGGCCGGAGCCTAACTGGGCGCACTATAATTCTGGGTAGTTTTTTGTTCAATGGCTAGCACTGTAAGCAAGCTTGATCTTCTGTGCTGAATCTGAGTAGGCTCAATAAGACACCAGTCAGAATCTGAATTACTGTCTTAAAATGTTGCTATGTCTCATGTCCAAAAGGGCTCAGGTATGTAAAGCCACATTAAAAAAAAAACTCAATTAGGTATTCCCTTAGTTATCAAGGAGTTTTATAAAGCACCATATGTGGTTTCAGAGCCACATCAGCAGGTCATGGGAGGGTAGGATGCAGCAAGATGCAAATATTGCATTCACGTCTTGGTATTCCACAATAACTACCGTTAAATGAAGAGGCCACCTCTGGATTGGTGTGATTACAACACTCCCTGAAACTTAAGTTGTGTCAGTTCTGCTTTCAAACAAGTGTTCATTGCATTCAGCTTCAAGGTCCTGGCCCCCCAGCCCTCTTCTTACAAGTGTTTGGCGTTCGAAGATTTCTTGGTGGCTCAGACGGAAGGTGGCTTGGCCGAAGCATCGCAGCTAGTCTGAAGCAGGTGGGACAGAGGTCCATTTTCTAAATACCCAGGACCCCTGCTCCATTATAGCTTGTGCATGAAATACAGCAATCCTAACTGTGATACGTAACTCCAACTACACTTGGATGAGTGCTTTATGGGTGGTTTCATATGGTTCTGCTTCTAGAAATATAATCACGTTCTAGAAGCCTGGTTCTGTCATTTTAGCAGTCTGGTCAGTAAGTAAGTTTTATTGGGACCTCCATCCAGCTTACATTACCGTATTGGAAAGGCAAAAGAACAAAACTGAAAATATAACCGTTTTTCACAACAAAATACTGATAGGTATGCATACCAGAGTGCATGCCATTTTAACATTAAAATGTGAAACAAAAGAAATTTGGGATTAGCATCTAAACCTTTAAAATGTTTGTATTTTTACAACTCTACATAAAAGTATAACTTAATTTTGGTGCTATTTTTGGTATGCAATATTATGATAAAACGACGTTTATATGTGTGGAATATATAACATCTTGCATGCAAAAAAAGCTCTATTTTCAATACATGCATACACAATCTCTCATTAAAATCAGTTCTACAATTGCATTTATGAATGTATATTAATGCCCTCTCAGGGAAAATAAATGTGCCACAATAAGGCATTATATATATAGTAAGTGTACTATTAAAGGCACACCACACGTTTATTACAGTACAGTCTAACCGACATGACAAAACAGTGATTATAGTCTCAGAGTTTGCATTTTATAACGACCAGACAGAGGAAAACAACTCTGCAACTATGGGCATATGAAAGTAATTTTTATCCAGGCATGGATTTAACTTCTTGTATTGTTGTTCTGCTTAAATACCTTTGTGTGTAAGTAGTGCACGCAACAAACCAGAATGGTATAAACCATGTATGCAGATTAGCGTACATTAGAGTAATATATATTACACTGTGTAGTTATTGTTATGACCTAGTTGCCACAGGAAATTGATTTTTTGTTTTGTTAATACCTCTGGTGACGTTTGACAAACTTCATGAAACGTGATCCGTCAAGCAGTGAATAAAAAATAAAAGGGGAGGGCAGTCCCAATGCGCAATTAACCCATGCAGTTATGATCAAGCCCTTTGACCGAAATGCGTTGCGGGGCAAGGAGGACCACAATAAAGTCTTCTAACTTTTCCTCCTGAGTGCACATGTCTCAAATTCGAGTCAGTTTCCACTAGTAGCCTGGCACTACGCAACACCACCATGCAGCTGCACAGTAGCACAGTAACAGAGGACCTTTGGGGAATAAATTATATATATATGCAAATGATGTATTCAGATTCTAGTTTCCTGAGTCTTTTTTCTCTGTCCCCACCTCATGGTGAGGGAAGTACCCTGTCTATTCCAAAAAATGACATCCTATCGCTCAAACCTACATGATTTGCGTTGCAGTGGCAGGCTACAGGATAAGCGGAATCATTATTCTTTATAGCCCGCCAATGTTCTAGAATCTGTTTTTTTAAGGGAAAAATGGTACTTCCTACAGATTGAAATCCACATGGGCACAGAATAACAAATTGCAAAATTAGAATTGCAACTAAGACATTTTCTAATCCTCTCTGTTTTTCCAGTTGGTAAAACATAGTCCTTGCGATTTATGCTATTTTTACAGGCATTACATTTAATGCATCTATAGAAACCTTGTTGTTTGTTCAGGAAAGTCTCCCTATTTCGCTTGGAGTAGCTATGTACTAACATATCCCGCAAGGAGCCACTTCTTCTGTATGTCACGCTAGGCTGGGGGCTTACTAACTGGCCAACCACCTTGTCAGCTCTGATTAGATGCCAATATTTAATCAGAATTTTTCTTACTGCGAGGGATTCTACATTGAATGTTGGTATAAAACAGAGTATTGGTGTTATCTCCCGTCTCTCGGATGAAGGAGACCATCTCGCTGGGGCATTGCTACTTGCTGGCATGCCTTGGATAGAACTCTTTTAGAATAGCCCCGCAATCTGAATCTGTGAATCATCTTCCCTTGTTCATTCATGAAACCCTGAGCTGTACTACAGTTTCTTTTAGCTCTGAGAAGTTCAATAAGGAATACTCCATTTCAAGTTTGATGGGTGATGGCTCGACGCATGTAAAATTCTGTTACCAGATGTGCTTTTTCTATACAACTTTGTCTGAAGAGTACCTTCCTCCACCTGAACTTCTACATCAAGAAAATCAATACTTTGTTTGTCTATCTTGTGTGTAAATTTCAGATTCAAATTCGTTTGAGGGTAACCAGTTCAGAAAATCATGCAATAATGGTTCTGTACCATCCCAAATTAGAAAAATATCATCTATATATCTGGTCCAAAAAATAATATGCTCAGACCATTTTTCGTTCTCATCAACCCATACATGCTGAGTCTCCCACCATCCCATATAAAGGCAGGCATAAACGGGGGCAAAGCAGCTTCCCATCGAGGTCCCTGACAGCGGTCTAAACAAATCATCTTCAAATAGAAAAAAATTATTTTCAAGACAAAACTGTAAAAGCCTCAAAAGTAATTCAGAATGCTCATACAGCCTGATGGGTTTATTCCTGAAAAAGTGCTTACAGGCACGAATACCTAAATCATGTGGGATGCAAGTATAAAGTGCTACTACATCAATTGTCACCATAACATAATTTGATTTCCATGGAATATGTTGTGTTTTGCTAAAAAAATCTGATGTATCTCTTACAATACGAGGCCAACTCCGATACATATGGGCCAAGGACATGATCTAGATATATTGATGCATTTTCCAGAAGGCTGCCTCTCGCTGATACAATGGGTCTCCCAGGAGGATTCAGTGGATCTTTGTGAATCTTTGGCAACAAATAAAAGCAAGGTGCTAATGGTTTTTGTATCATGAGAAATTTAAATCGTCATCAGAAAGGAGACCACAATCCCAACTTTCTCTAAGCAAGTCATGAAATGAGTTATAGATGACCAATATGCTGTTATAGTAGATCTCTCATTAATGTTTGAATATAACAGTTGTTTCTGTGCTTCCTTGTGGTATTTTTGTGTATCCCACAAAACTACATTGCCACCCTTGTCAGCTGGTTTGATTACAAATGACGTTGCCTGTTTCAAAGAAAATAAGGATGCCCGTTGGCCTGGTGTCAGATTATTTGCAAATGAGTTCCGGGTGTTCTTGCACAGTGAGAGTAACTCAAAATTAACAGCATCATGAAAAGCATCAATGTTATCATGTGGGGTGGTGGGATTACACCTCAACATTGTATACAATGATAATTTAACACTGTAGGTATATCGGTGATTAACCATGTGGGGAAGTAACATTGTTAGTTATGTATGTTTAGAAATGCAAATTGGTTTCATGAAATTTTCATAGTATTTCTTTTATGTTGATGCACTAGGTTATAAAGGTTAAGGGGAGGGGAGATTTTTATGACGACTTTGGCTGTTGACAAAGACCGTAGTGGTCGAAACGTGTCCAGGCTTGACAAGCCTTGTAGAATGGCTTTGTAAATAAATCTCATCATTATTCAGCAATTGTTGGGGTGCCGCTTTTCTACAATTCATTTTGATATATATATCTATATATCTATATATATATATAAAAAGGTTACAGGGACGTTATAGTTAGGCTCACATTTTAAACGTACCAAACCATAGAAATTCAACTGTTATAGTTATCTCAAGTAACTATAACTTGTGCCCTAAGATAACTATAACTCGCGTCCCCACAATGCACAGTTATCTCATCAATAATTTAGCTGTAATATCTGGGGTAATTAGCAGTGCATGTGAAGGGTGTGAGTGATAGTTACCTTAGGGCACAAGTTATAGTTACTTTAAATGACTAACTATAATAGCTGAATTTCTATGGTTTTGTACGTTTAAAAGGTGAGCCTAACTATAACCTTTGGTATTTTAAGAGAATTTCTATGTTTAAAAAAAATTCTATTTCCTAAATGTAACCTCCCTGTAACCTTTGTTTTTCAGTGAATTTCTATGGAGTTTTAATGGAATTTTAATTACTATGCATTAATCCAACCACCTCCCATACCCACCCTAAACCCTAAAAACACCTTAAAACCCATACCCACCCAAAACCTTAAAACCCCAAAACCCATACTCTCCCTAAACATTCCCTTGCCACCCTGTAACCCATACCCACCCTAAACCCTAACAACACCCCGCCACCCATACCCATCTTAAACCCTATAAATTCCTTTGCCACCAAAAAACACATACCCACCCTAAACCCTAAAATTGCCCTTGCTTCCCAAAAACCTATAGCCACCCTAAAACCTATATTTGTCTTTACCACCCAAAAACCTATAACCACTCTAAATACTAAAATTTCCTTTGCCACCTAAAAACCCATTCCCACCCTAAACCCTAAAATTACCCTTGCCAACCTAAAAACCTATACCCCCCTAAACTCTAAAAATTCCTTGCAAGTTTAATACTTACCTGTTAAAACTTTACAACAAATATGCCTTCGTCACTCATTCCTTTACACCAAAATTAATTGTAATGGCATGCGTGGGAAAGGCATATTCGTACTAAAGGCATGTGTGGTAATGTTGCATGCGTGGTTAAGCCTGCATGGTAATGGTATGTAGGGTTCAGCATTTGTTGTAAAGGCTGTTTCACTAACGGCACTAACCATACTTTCTACGACAAAATTACCCCCCTCATTTTGTTCCTTTCTAAATTAAATGTTTCAAGTTTTACCAGTTTGACTCAATCAAGATGGCTTCAGGTGTGCAACAGTTTTGTCACATATAAGAATGTCAGTGCTCTAGTTGTTCTTTAGAACACTCTGACAGGTTGCAGTAGAACACAACGGAATCAACTGACAGTCTGCTTCTGTTGGAATTGCTTGTTTTTACTGAGAATGTCATAATTCATTCTTATATAGCTAAGAAAGATGGTGTGGATTTACAGAAAATATACTCTCATTTTAGCTTCTGGAGCACCTTCCATCACCGCTATGGGAAAACCATGAGAAAACAGTTTTCTCTCAAACATGATTAATTAAATCCCAGCAGGGTAAAATCACCTTAGAACACACCACAATTCCTAAAATTAGTATTGTACCATCAACAAATGATTTATGCTGTAACTCAAATTTGTTATCACCCTTTATATGTTCTATTTTTTGTGACCCTCAAAACCTGACATTCACTACTATGCATTTCAATGGGGTGCTATCATGTATATTGGTTCCAAGACGGCTGCCAGCTCGTCTTGGTTAAAGTGGTGACAGCCAATCAGATCTCACCATGAGATCTGTGCTTAGGCTCTGCCCAGATATACAAATTTGGATTTGCTTTAGTTTTTCCTAAACTACTGAACGGATTTAGATGAAATAAAAACATCACAATCTGCAGGAAATTTGGCAGAAATCTTGCCTTCTGCAAAATATAGTGTAGGACTGTAGTCGTGTTCAAAACTTCTATGGGAATTAACATGGGCAATGCACTTTTTTTTTTAACCTTCCCTTTTTTCGCCCCCCACTTGACAGATCACCCTGAAACTTTGCATGTGCAACAAGAATCACTAGCACACTTTTTTTTGGGAAAATTGCGTGAAGATTCATCAAATGACACCAAAGATATATGTAAGTCAAAAATTTAATTTCCTATGGAAACATGGTCCTAACTATAACTACCTACTAGCAACCGGCAGTAGGTAATATATATGTATTCACTTAAAAAAACAAAGGTTACAGGGACGTCATAGTTAGGCTCACATTTTAAACATACCAAACCATGGAAATTCAACTGTTATAGTTATCTCAAGTAACTACAACTTGTGCCCTAAGATAACTATAACTCGTGCCACCGCCACGCACATTTCTTTCGTCAAAAATGTTACTGCAAATATTGCATTGATGTTATCAAAGATGTCTAGAGTGCCGTAATTTGTGGATGGCAATAGGGTCTGGACAATATCCACCCGCTTAGACACTGTAGGGGCAAAGTGCTCATGCACCTATGCCCTCACCTATGGTATAGTGCACCCTGCCTTAGGGCTGTAAGGCCTGCTAGAGGGGCGACTTATCTATTCCATGGGCAGTGTGAGGTTGGCATGGCACCCCTGAGGGGAGTGCCATGTCGACTTAGTCATTTTCTCAAGCAGTGTGTCTGTGCTGAGTGAGGGGTCCCCAGGATGGCATAAGACATGCTGCAGCCCTTAGAGACCTTCCCTGGCATCAGGGCCCTTGGTACCAGGGGTACCAGTTACAAGGGACTTACCTGGATGCCAGGGTGTGCCAATTGTGAAAACAAAGGTACAGTTTTAGGGAAAGAACACTGGTGCTGGGGCCTGGTTAGCCGGCCTCAGCACACTTTCAAATCATAACTTGGCATCAGCAAAGGCAAAAAGTCAGGGGGTAACCATGCCAAGGAGGCATTTCCTTACATCCCAGGACTTGACCACCCGGGGGCTTCAAAATTATCAGGCGCAGGAGCCCGCACTTAAAAAAACAAAAACAAAAAAAAACAACAACAATTTTTAATGGCTCCAGCACAAATCGGGGCAAATTTAAAAAAGAAAATGCTTTTTAGCTTGAAGGGTGGGGTGGGATCCCTTTGGGACCTCAGCAACAGAGCTAACGGGCCAGAGTGTCCCTATCCTGGACCCTTTTGTTTTTTACATCTTTTTTTTCTGGGACTCGGCTGATGCCGCGTCCCAAAACGGCTGCCGACACTTCCTTGTTGAAGTGTTGGAAGACATTCAGATCTCAGCACGAGATGGGAAGGGTATGCAAAGCCTTTGCGTCCCTATATATACAAATTTGGATTTTCTTAAATTTCTCTAAAACTACTGAACAGATTTACACCAAATAATAAAAAAGGTCGCTTTCTGAACCAAGAGATACCTTTCTGCAAAATACACTCCATGACACTCCATTCTACACCACTATATGCTATTCCACTCTACGCCAATCTACTGTATGCTATTCCACTGTACTCCACTCCAGTTTACACCACACCACTTCACTGTATTCTACTGTACGCAACTACACTCTACGTCACTCCACTCTGTCACTCCACTGTACGCCACTCCAGTCTATGTCATTTCACTGTGCCCCACTCCACGCCAGTCTAATCTATGCTATTCCACTGTACGCAACTACATTCTACTAAACTATACTGCACTTTAGGTCATTCCATTATGAGCTATTTCACTGTATGGCACTCCACTGTATGCTGCTACACTCTATGCTATTGTATTGCATGCCACTCCACTGTATGCAACTCCACTTTACGCTATTCCACTGTATGCCACTACATTTTACGCCACTCCCCTCCTCTGTATGCTATTATATTGTACGTCACTCCAAGCTACTCTAATCTCTTGTACGGCACTCTACTGTACGGTACTCCACGCTATCCCACTGTACGATATACCACTTTACGCCACTCCACTGTACACCACTCTGGTATACGACACTCCACTGTGCAACACTATGGCACTACAATTATGCCACTCCACCCTATGACACTACACTGTATACCACCCCACTCTACACCATTACATGCAGTGCTCTTCCACTCTACACCACTCTCCTTGATGCAACGTCACGCCCTTAAAATCTATGCTATTGCATGCTACACTATTACACTGTATGCCACTACACTCTACTCTATTATGCTCTATCAATCAATCAATCATGGATTTTTAAAGCATGGCTAATCACCGATAGGGTCTGCTCAGTTTAAGAGCCCGGTCTTGGGGTCCTTCCTGAACGCCATCAGTGAAGCGGTCTGCCTGAGCTTGAGGGGTAGCGTGTTCCATGTCCGGGCTGCTAGGTAGGAGAAGGATCTTCCTTCTGCTGTGCTTTTCCGGATCTTGGGGATGGCTGCAAGGGCGAGCTAGGTGGAAGGGAGATGTCTGTTGGGTATGTAGAAGGCGAGGCAGTAGTTGAGGTATGCTGTTAATGTTTTGTTTAAGAACACAGTACTGGCCTAGGCAAAGAACAGGTAGATACAGAGAAATAAAACAAGACTGAAAATGTGGCTATTGTTAAAATAATAAAGCTGAATAAAATATCTAGGTAGAAGTGCACAGCAGCAGGCCTTGTGTGCTAAAATAACATGCATGGAGCTATAACTAAAATGGCTACACAACACTACGTTGTGCAGTGCACTGCCACTGCACTCTACGCCACTCCAGTCTACCCCTCCCCACTCTGCGCCACTACACTCTATGCTAATCCAGTATACGCCACTTCAGTTTGAGCTATTCCATTTTGCATCGCTCCACTTTAAGCCACTACACTCTACACTACTCCAATGTATGCCACTCCATGGCACTCCATTCTACGTCACTTAACTCTATGCTATTCCACTCTATGCCACTCCACTCTACACTATTACACTGTATGCAACTACATTCTACCCCACTCCACTCTAGACTAGTCCACTCAACGCCACTCCAGTCTTCGCCACTCCACTGTGTCACACTCCACTCTGTGGCACTCCATTGTACACCACTCCACTGTATGCCATTCAACAGTACTCAGCTCCACTCTATGCTATTCCACTCTATGCCACTTTGCTGTATGCTACTATACTGTACACTATTCCGCTGTACGTCACTTCAATCTATGCTACAATGTATGCCACTCCACTCTTCACAAATCCACTCTACTGTATGCCACTCCATGCCACTAAACTACGCTATTCCACTCTACTCTATTTGCCAATGCACTCCACTCCTCTTAACTGCACACTATTCTACTGTACGCCACTCCAGTCTTCTCTGCTCCAGTCTACCCCACTCCACTCTGTGCAAATGTACTGTATGCCACTCTACTCTATGCTGTTCCACTCTATGCCACTGCACTCTTCGCTGCTGTGATCTACACCACTTCACTGTGTGCCTATCCACTCTACACTACTACACTCTACGTCAATCCACTCTGCGCTACTACACTGTATGGCACTCCACTCTAGGCCACTCAACGCTATTCCACTCTACTACACCCTATTCTAAGCAACTCCATTGTATGCCACTAAACTCTATGCTATTCCACTCTACGTAACTCCACTTCACACCATTACACTGTACCCTACTCTACACTGTTCCAGCCTACACCACTCCACTGTGCGGCACTCCAATACACTCTACGCAACTGTATTGTACGCCACGCTACTCTATGCCACTACACTCTGAGCTACTCCACTCTATGCAATACCACTGTACACAACTCCAATGTATGCCATTTCACTCAACACTATTCCATTCTATGCATTCCACTCTTCCACTCCACTGTATCCTTTTCACTCAACATCATTCCACAACACTATACTGTACTCCACTCAACACTACTCCACTGTACACCACTACATTGTACCTCCCTCCACGCCACTGTACGCAACTCCCTCTATGCTATGCCACTGGATGCCACTTCACTGTACCACATTCCTCTACCTCACTCTACGACCCCGGCAGTCGGTGTTAAAGTGGCGGTAGTACCGCCAACAGGCTCGCAGTACATACCGCCAATGTACCACACCGACCGCTGGGCTGGAGACTACAGTCTCTAGCCCGGCGGCCGTCACTAGGCTGCCCACGGTAATATGACCCTGCCCACCGCCATTATTTCCGTGGCTTTTTTACCACCACGAAACCATGGCAGTAGGCACTATCATTGCCAGGGAATTCCTTCCCCGACACTGACAGGGGTCTCCCCAGTCCCCCTCCCCAGACTCCCCTCCTCCCCCTCCCCCTCCCATACACACACATACACTTGCAGACATACACACGCATACACACACGCATACATACATTCACCCAAGCATGCATACATCCATGCACACATCCACACACACTGACATACATACAAGCACATACGCATTCACACATCACAACATACACACACACTCACATCCATTCATGCACACACTCATTCCAAACACCCAACACCCGCATGCACGCACACAGAAACACCCCCCAATCACACACAACACACCCCCACCTCCCTCCCCTGTCAGAGCACCCAACTTACTTGCTTGCAGGGGGTCCTCCGGCAGCGTCCGCCAGCAGAACACCACCAGGCCGGATCATGATACGGTTGGCGGCAGTCTACTGGCGCGGCAGTCTACTAGCGTCTACTGGCGTGGCGCTGCTGCTGGCAGCGCTGCCACCTAACAGCCGTCCGCCATGACCGTAGCTGGAATTCCGCCATCCTTCTGGCGGAATTCCGGCTACAGTCATAATATGGCGGTCGGCTGGTAGCCACAGCGACAGTCTTTTGGCGGCCGTCGCCATGGCGGTAGGCAGCATTTACCACCTATGTCAAAATGAGGGCATATGTATGGAGGTGCACGAGTTATAATAATTTGAATGTGCTGCATGAATTATAAATGGAAGGTGGCAGTATAACATTAGAATTTCCAATTTTTGTATAGTTTAAGTTGGGTTTGTACCTAAAGAATAAATAAAGATATAGTAATTTAAAGGTGGTGCATAAATTATAAATTTAAGGTAGAACTATAACTTTAGGATTGGTATTGTTTGTGTAGTTTCAGTTTAGTTTGTACAGAAAGAATAAATAAAGTTTTCCTAACTATAATAAAGGTTTAACCTTTGGTTTTTCCTTTGAAATATATATATGTCTCTGGGGAGAGAGAGAGAAAGATAGGAAGGAAGAGGTGGGGGAATAAATAAGGGGAACTCACGTAATATGGCCCAATATTGCCACCGAGGTGTTCTGCTGATGAAATAAATCATGAGGATGAAGCCGCACTTGCCAATTTGCATATGTTCTTTATCTTGTAAAAGTAGTGGTTGCGGGAAGAGTCTGCTGCCTTTTTGCTAGCGAATATTGGCGCAGGAAATTACCTGGCATTGAGCAGAATTATTTTTTTTCATATGGAAGAGGAACTGTATGGTGTGCTCTGCACATAAAGGACGGTCAGTAATTAAACTGAGCAGGCTGTTTTGTTTCCCATTTAACTTTATATGGACTCAATGGTGGATAGGGCTCACTTTAGTTTCCTGTTACACACCATGAAAACTTTGAACCCTTGCACTAATTTGATTCCCTATCGTCACGCACCATATATCTTGATGTGGTTTAATACAGATATATTTCTGAAGTACCTAGTGAGGAAACCCCCACAGTAGGGAGGAGTATGTTAGCGGAAATACTATATTACTATCCATAACGAACGTTGCACATAAGGGGAAAATGTAACTGAAGATGTGAAGGTTTAAGCCCCTAAAGGTAATGCTAGGGCAGCTGTATTTTATGGGACAGAATTTTGGCAATGAAAGTACTCCAGTCTTGTGGTACCTTTGCTCTTACTGACGGAAAACTAAGAACTGCGCAAAAAGTATTTTAGTGATGAGTTAGATAAATGCTAAAGGCTTCACCTTCTAAAGAAGCGCTAAAGAACATATTGCTCAAAGATAATGAGGAGAATTTCACGAGAGGAAGACTTTCAGGAGGGTATTCCAAAAACATAACATAGGCCTAAAACCAAACACCAACAAAAACGTAACGTTTGGGTGGATAAAGGGGAACAATGAGGAATTCTGAAGCAGTGTCACAGTGCTGATAGAGTATTCACTAAGTAAAAAGCTGTGAGGCCAGGATCACAAACTTTCACACACTTACACCTATTCATATTTACTATTTATTGGTGGCCATACGAAACGAACAGATAGATAATTCATCCGGTTGTTTCTGCACGGAACAGAGAAGAAAGTGCGAATCCATATTTCTTATTTTGGCCATTCTATGAGAAATTAAGCTTTTTTTTTTTCTTTCAAGAGTTGAAGACTTAACAGCAACGAAGGAAGAACTCTTCTGTGAATTACGACCATTGTTTGTTTTTCAACACATACAGGGGTTCTTGAGGAATACAGAAAAAATAACAGCAACATAATGGCTGGAGCATTTTGATTTACATTATAAAGCAAATGTAGACTGCTTTGCAATTATTCAATAGAGATATCTAGCTTTGGCTGGCCCTACCTAACGCACTCAAGAAAGACTCCGGTGTAGAGCTACCTTTTAGGGGCCAGAGCTATGGACTTCGGCCCCTGTTGTAATCCCTCTTTGGGCTTCAAACCACGCCCATGTCACGTCAGTCACTTTCATTGATTTTGTGGGCTTGCCTTTCAAAATCCGCTTGCTTTCATTAGTGAAAGGCATGCATACGTCATGCCTTTTTCGGTGTTTAGCCCTTCTCGAGCGCATCGACCAACTACTGAAAACATACGAGGCTCAATGTTTTCCGTCTGGTTTCTGTATTACTTTTCCTCTTTATTTCGCAGCGGCGATCTCGCTGGACAGTAGTCAAGCGCTTTGCATGACATCGATCCTGTTACATAGGTAATTGCACTTTTGCCAGTTACATAGATAATTACACTTTTGACGGTGTTAGAAATGGGATCTCTAGTTGGCAGTCGGTTTGCACCCTGTCCAAGTAGGGACCCTCAATCTCGTCAGAATAAGGGTGATACCCGCTCAGATAACCCCTGCTCACTCCCTTGGTAGCCTTGCACGAGCAGTTAGGCTTATCACCGAAGCAATGTGTAAAGCATTTCCACATAACACACAGTAACACAGTGAAAACACTACAAAAGGGCACCACCCCAGTTTTAGAAAAATAGCGAATATTTATCTATTTAAAACAAGACCAAATACGATAACCCAACATACAGTAACAAAAATATGAATTCTACAAGATTTATTCAAGTATACAGTTCCTTGAAGTCAATAGCTCCACCTGGGGCTATCACGGTGTCGTGAGCAACAAAAGCAACAGTTCAGGCCGGCCGCGGCATCACACACCAGCTACGGTGTCGGGAAGACCCGCAAACCGTACCTTGGATGTGCGGGGTATCGTGATCCTTGCGGTGAGCTCTGGAGAACAGCGTCGCTGACGTCACGGTGTCGGTTCCGGAGTCAGGTCGGGAGTCGTTAGGCCCTTGAAGTTTACACGCGTTCCGGATCGAACTCCAGGCTGATGAAGTCAGGTGCGCCGGCGTGGATGGTGTCAGGGCTTCGGTGTGAAGCGGGGCAGTGCGATGTGCAGTGTCCACAGGTCATGGTGCAGGCAGCGTTGTTGTTGTTTCTGAAGCGCTGTCGACGGTAGGCCCAAGCCAGCAGTGCGGGGCAGGACAGTGCTTCGTGAGCCTCACGAGTGGTGTCCACAGGCCACGGTGCAGGCAGAATGCCTGGTGACGACACAGGAGTTGATGGTGCTGGCGTCGGTGGACCGGGGCTGCGGTGCGGGACGGTGCTTCGTGTACCTCACGAGCGGTGTCCACAGGCCACGGTGCAGGCAGAGGCGCCAGTCTCAGCAGGAGCGGCGGCGTTGTGGATGCCCAGGCTGCGGTGTGAGCAGGCGATACCGGAATGTGAGGCCCATAGGTCACGGTGCAAGCAGCGGCTCGGTAAAGTTGTCCGATGACAGCATCGGGGAGACCAGGGTTGCGGGGCAATGCGACTTCGTGTGGCATTGGCAGGTCACGTGCAGGCCAGGGGCGTCGTTGCCAGCGTTGCAGTGGTTTCTCCTCTTGAACAGCACAAAACACACAGTTCCCAGTGCTGCAGGTTGAGGAAACTGAAGTCTTTGGTGTCCCTGATACTTCCAACAGGAGGCAAGCTCTACTCCAAGCCCTTGGAGAATTTTCTCAAGCAGGACACACAGCAAAGTTCACCCTTTTCACTCTTTTCAGGCAGAAGCAGCAACTGCAGGCCAGTCCAGCAAAGTGAAGAGTCGGGTATCACGTAAGTGTTCTTTATTTCAAGTTCAATGTTCATTAATGCAGAACAGCAAAGTACCTCCAACCCCGACGCTCTCCCCAACCGTTCTCCGTCGTATCTCGAGTCTCGAGGACAGGTTCTAGAATCCTTCCAAGACTCGACATACGAACCGAGAGAGAACCCAACACAAAGCAACACAGCAAAGGGACAGTACTTCTCCATCAGCTCTTCTCCTGGGCAAAGGTTTCTCTTGATTCCAGAAAGATTCTCAAAGTCTGGGGTTTTGGGTCCTTTTCTTATTCCCAGTTCTGCCTTTGAAGTTGGCAAACTTCAAAGAAAAGTCTCAAGTGTTTGTGAGATCCTTCCTTGTCCAGGCCAGGCACCAGATGCACACCAAGGAGTCGGAGACTGCAGTGTGTGAGGGCAGGCACAGTCCTTTCAGGTGTGAACGACCACATCTCCCTCCTCTCTAGCTCAGATGGCTCATGAGGATATGCAGGCTACACCCCTGCCCCCGTTTGTGTCACTGTCCAGAGAGGTGCAAAACAGCCCAACTGCCAAACTGACCCAGACAGACAATCCACAAACAGGCCGAGTCACAGAATGGTATAGGCAAGAAAATGCCTACTTTCTAAAAGTGGCATTTTCAAACAGACAATTTAAAAACCAACTTCACTAAAAGATGTTGTAAAGAAATGGCTCCCTGTTGCAGTTACCCCCCACTTTTTGCCTGATACTGATGCTGACTTGACTGAGAAGTGTGCTGGGACCCTGCTAACCAGGCCCCAGCACCAGTGTTCTTTCACCTAAAATGTACCATTGGGTCCACAATTGGCACACCCTGGCATCCAGATAAGTCCCTTGTAACTGGTACCTCTGGTACCAAGGGCCCTGATGCCAGGGAAGGTCTCTAAGGGCTGCAGCATGTATTATGCCACCCTAGAGACCCCTCACTCAGCACAGACACACTGCTTACCAGCTTGTGTGTGCTAGTGAGAACAAAATGAGTAAGTCGACATGGCACTCCCCTCAGGGTGCCATGCCAGCCTCTCACTGCCTATGCAGTATAGGTAAGACACCCCTCTAGCAGGCCTTACAGCCCTAAGGCAGGGTGCACTATACCATAGGTGAGGGTACCAGTGCATGAGCACTGTGCCCCTACAGTGTCTAAGCAAAACCTTAGACATTGTAAGTGCAGGGTAGCCATAAGAGTATATGGTCTGGGAGTCTGTTTTACACGAACTCCACAGCACCATAATGGCTACACTGAAAACTGGGAAGTTTGGTATCAAACTTCTCAGCACAATAAAGGCACACTGATGCCAGTGTACATTTTATTGCAAAATACACCCCAGAGGGCACCTTAGAGGTGCCCCCTGAAACTTAACCGACTGTCTGTGTAGGCTGACTAGTTCCAGCAGCCTGCCACACTAGAGACATGTTGCTGGCCCCATGGGGAGAGTGCCTTTGTCACTCTGAGGCCAGTAACAAAGCCTGCACTGGGTGGAGATGCTAACACCTCCCCCAGGCAGGAGCTGTAACACCTGGCGGTGAGCCTCAAAGGCTCACCCCTTTGTCACAGCCCAGCAGGGCACTCCAGCTTAGTGGAGTTGCCCGCCCCCTCCGGCCACGGCCCCCACTTTTGGCGGCAAGGCTGGAGGGAACAAAGAAAGCAACAAGCAGGAGTCACTGGCCAGTCAGGACAGCCCCTAAGGTGTCCTGAGCTGAGGTGACTCTAACTTTTAGAAATCCTCCATCTTGCAGATGGAGGATTCCCCCAATAGGGTTAGGATTGTGACCCCCTCCCCTTGGGAGGAGGCACAAAGAGGGTGTACCCACCCTCAGGGCTAGTAGCCATTGGCTACTAACCCACCAGACCTAAACACGCCCTTAAATTTAGTATTTAAGGGCTACCCTGAACCCTAGAAAATTAGATTCCTGTAACAACAAGAAGAAGGACTGCCTAGCTGAAAACCCCTGCAGAGGAAGACCAGAAGACAACAACTGCCTTGGCTCCAGAAACTCACCGGCCTGTCTCCTGCCTTCCAAAGAACTCTGCTCCAGCGACGCCTTCCAAAGGGACCAGCGACCTCTGCATCCTCTGAGGACTGCCCTGCTTCGACGACGACAAGAAACTCCCGAGGACAGCGGACCTGCTCCAAAAAGACTGCAACTTTATCCAAAGGAGCAGCTTTAAAGAACCCTGCAATCTCCCCGCAAGAAGCGTGAGACTTGCAACACTGCACCCGGCGACCCCGACTCGGCTGGTGGAGAACCAACACCTCAGGGAGGACCCCCGGACTACTCTACGACTGTGAGTACCAAAACCTGTCCCCCCTGAGCCCCCATAGCGCCGCCTGCAGAGGGAATCCCGAGGCTTCCCCTGACCGCGACTCTCTGAAACCTAAGTCCCGACGCCTGGAAAAGACCCTGCACCCGCAGCCCCCAGGACCTGAAGGACCGGACTTTCACTGCAGAAGTGACCCCCAGGAGTCCCTCTCCCTTGCCCAAGTGGAGGTTTCCCCGAGGAAGCCCCCCCTTGCCTGCCTGCAGCGCTGAAGAGATCCCTTGATCTCTCATTGACTTCCATTGCGAACCCGACGCTTGTTCTAACACTGCACCCGGCCGCCCCCGCGCCGCTGAGGGTGAAATTTCTGTGTGGGCTTGTGTCCCCCCCGGTGCCCTACAAAACCCCCCTGGTCTGCCCTCCGAAGACGCGGGTACTTACCTGCTGGCAGACTGGAACCGGGGCACCCCCTTCTCTCCATTGAAGCCTATGCGTTTTGGGCACCACTTTGAACTCTGCACCTGACCGGCCCTGAGCTGCTGGTGTGGTAACTTTGGGGTTGCTCTGAACCCCCAACGGTGGGCTACCTTGGACCAAGAACTGAACCCTGTAAGTGTCTTACTTACCTGGTAAAACTAACAAAAACTTACCTCCCCCAGGAACTGTGAAAATTGCACTGTGTCCACTTTTAAAATAGCTATTTGTGAATAACTTGAAAAGTATACATGCAATTGAAATGATTCAAAGTTCCTAATGTACTTACCTGCAATACCTTTCAAACAAGATATTACATGTTAAATTTGAACCTATGGTTCTTAAAATAAACTAAGAAAAGATATTTTTCTATACAAAACCTATTGGCTGGATTTGTCTCTGAGTGTGTGTACCTCATTTATTGTCTATGTGTATGTACAACAAATGCTTAACACTACTCCTTGGATAAGCCTACTGCTCGACCACACTACCACAAAATAGAGCATTAGTATTATCTCTTTTTACCACTATTTTACCTCTAAGGGGAACCCTTGGACTCTGTGCATGCTATTCCTTACTTTGAAATAGCACATACAGAGCCAACTTCCTACAGATGTATTTTTAAATTGTGAGCTCAGAGACCCTAAACTCCATGTTTTTATATGCTCTCAAAGGGAATCTGCGCCTTAGGAATATTTAAAGGCAGGCCCTATTTTAACCTATGAGAGAGATAGGCCTTGCACATTGAAAACCGAATTTGGCAGTATTTCACTGTTAGGACATATAAAACACACTAGTGTATGTCCTACCTTAAACATACACTGCACCCTGCCCATGGGGCTACCTAGGGCCTACCTTAGGGGTGCCTGACATGTAGTAGAAGGGAATGTTTAGGCCTGGCAAGTGGGTACACTTGCCAAGTCGAATTGGCAGTTTAAAACTGCACACACAGACACTGCAGTGGCAGGTCTGAGCCATGTTACAGGGCTATTAATGTGGGTGGCACAACCAGTGATGCAGGCCCACTAGTAGCATTTGATTTATAGGCCCTGGGCACCTCTATTGCACTTTATTAGGGACTTACCAGTAAATCAAATATGCCAATCATGGGTAAACCAATCAACAGTACACTTTACACAGAGCGCATATGCACTTTAGCACTGGTTAGCAGTGGTAAAGTGCCCAGAGTCCTAAAGCCAACAAAAACAGGTCAGAAAAAATAGGAGGAAGGAGGCAAAAAGACTGGGGATGACCCTGCAAAAAGGGCCATTTCTAACAGACGGTTACATGGATAATTTCACTTTTGCCGATAGGTTTCACTGCGAGTAAGCTTTTATTTTCCTTTGTGTATCTGCTTTGCGCTGATGGCAGCCGTCGGCTCGCTTGTGTGAAACTTTATACTTTTTAGTTTGTATGGCAAGAAAAGTCTGGTTAGTTATGTGAAATTGTTTTACTTTTTATAGGAAAGTGCCACTGTTGGCATGGTTACCCCCAACTTTTTGCCTAGTGCTGATGCCAGCTTCGATTGAAAGTGTGCTGGGACCTTGCTAACCAGGCCGCAGCACCAGTTTTCTTTCCCTAACACTGTACCTTTGTTTCCACAATTGGCACAGCCCTGGCACACAGTTGAGTCCCTTGTAAAAGGTACCCATGGTACCAAGGGCCCTGTGGCCAGGCAAGGTACCAAAGGGCTGCAGCATGTATTATGCCACCCTGGGGAACCCCTCACTCTGCCCAGGCACATTCCCTTGCAGCTTCTGTGTGTTGGTGGGGAGAAAAAGCAAAGCCAACATGACACCCCTCTCAGGGTGCCATGCCCACAAACCACTGCCTCTGGCATAGGTAAGTCACCCCTCTAGCAGGTCTTACAGCCCTAAGGCAGGGTGCACTATTCCACAGGTGAGGGCACAGGAGAAATATGCCCCTACAGTGTCTAAGTATTTTCTTAGACATTGTAGGAAGTTGGCTCTGTATATACTATCTCAAAGTAAGATATAGTGTGCACAGAGTCAAAAGGTTCCCCTTAGAGGTAAGATAATGGCAAAAGTGGATAACTCTAATGCTCTATTTTGTGGTAGTGTGGTCGAGCAGTAGGCTTATCAGAGGGTAGTGTTAAGCATTTGTTGTACACACACAGGCAATAAATGAGGAACACACACTCAAAGACTTACTCCAGGCCAATAGGTTTTTATATAGAAGATTTATTTTCTTAGTTTATTTTTAGAACCACAAGTTCAAGATTTGAAGTAAATACATAAAATGCAAGGTACTCCACACAGGTAAGTTAGGAACTTTGAATAAAAGCAATATCATATACAGTCTTTGTTAAAATGGCAATAAGCTATTTAAAAATGGACACAGTGCAAAAATCAACAGTTCCTGGGGGAGGTAAGTAATGGTTAGATTGTGAGGTAAGTAAAACACTTACAAGTCTCAGTTCCGGGGCATAGGCAGCCCATCGTTGGGGGGTTCAAGGCAACCCCAAAGGTACCACACCAGCAGCTCAGGGCAGGTCAGATGCAGAGGCCAAAACACATAGGCACCTATGGAGAACAGGGGTGCTCTGGTTCCAGTCTGCCAGCAGGTAAGTACCCATGCCTCGGGGGACAGACCAAAGGGTTTTTGTAGAGCACTGGGGGTGACACAAATAGGCACACAAAATACACCCTCAGCGGCACAGGGGCGGCCGGGTGCAGTGTGCAAAGCAGGCGTCGGGTTTCAGATGGGGAACAATGGAGAGATCCGGGGTCACTCTAGCGGGGCAGGCAGGCACAAGGGGGGCTTCTCGGGACAGCCACCACCTGGGCTTAGCAGAGGGTCACCTGGGCATCATTCTTGCACTGAGGTTCGGTTCCTTCAGGTCCTGGGGGCTGCGGGTGCAGTGCTTGGTCCAGGCGTCAGGTCCCTTGTTACAGGCAGTCGCGGTCAGGGGGAGCCTCTGGATTCTCTCTGCAGGCATCGCTGTGGGGGTCCATGGGGGTCGTCTCGGGCTACTCACGGGGTCGGAGTCGCCGGGGAGTCCTCCCTGTGGTGTTTGTTCTCTGGATCTCGAGCCGGGGGCGTCGGGTGAGGGGTGTGAAGTCTCACGCTTCCGGCGGGAAGAATTAGTTCTTTGGAAGTTGCTTATTTGGTGCAAAGATGTAGCTGATGTTGAGCAGAGCCGCGGCTCACTGGAGTTTCCTGGTCCTGGGGGTCAGGGCAGTCCTCTTAGGCTTCAGAGGTCGCTGGTCCCTGTTGGATGCGTCACTGGCTGCAGGTTTTCGACTCTGGAGACAGGCGGGTAGGGCTGGGGCCAAAGCAGTTGTCGTCCGTCGTCTCTGCAGGCTTGTAGGTCAGCAGTCCTTCTTTGTAGTTCAGGTTGCAGGAATCTGATTTCCAGGGTTCTGGGGTGCCCCTAAATACTAAATTTAGGGGTGTGTTTAGGTCTGGGAGGGCAGTAGCCAATGGCTACTGTCCTGGATGATGGCTACACCCTCTTTGTGCCTCCCCCCTGTGGGGAGGGGGGCACATCCCTAATCCTATTGGGGGAATCCCCCAAAACTAAGATGGAGGATTTCTAAAGGCAGGGGTCACCTCAGCTCAGGGCACCTTAGGGGCTGTCCTGACTGGTGGGTAACTCCTCCTTGTTTTCCTAATTATCGCCTCCAGCCTTGCCGCCAAAAGTGGGGGCAGTGGCCGGAGCGGCGGGCATCTCCACTAGCTGGGATGCCCTGAGGTGCTGTAACAAAGGGGGTGAGGCTTTGAGGCTCACCGCCAGGTGTTACAATTCCTGCAGGGGGAGGTATGAAGAACCTCCACCCAGTACAGGTTTTGTTCCTGGCCACAGAGTGACAAAGGTACTCTCCCCACGTGGCCAGCGATTCGTCTGGTTGCGGTAGGCTGGCAGAAACTGGTCAGCCCCACACTAGAAGTTGGGTTGGTATTCAGGGGGCATCTATAAGATGCCCTCTGGGGGCATGTTACAATAAACTGCACACTGGCATCAGTGTGCATTTATTGTGCTGAGAAGTTTGCTACCAAACTTCCCAGATTTAAGTGTAACCATTATGGAACTGTGGAGTTTGTGTTTGACAAACTCCAGACCATATACTCTTATGGCTACCCTGCACTTACAATGTCTAAGGTTTTGCTTAGACACTATAGGGGCATAGTGCTCATGCACATATGCCCTCACCTGTTGTATAGTGCACCCTGCCTTAGTGCTGTAAGGCCTGCTAAAGGGGTGACTTACCTATGCCACAAGCAGTGTGAGGTTGGCATGGCACTCGGAGTTGAGTGCCATGTCGACTTAGTAATTTTCTTCCCACCAGCACACACAAGCCATGAGGCAGTGTGCATATGCTGAGTGAGGGGTCCCCAGGGTGGCAAACGACATGCTGCAGCCCTCAGAGACCTTCCCTGGCATCAGGGCCCTTGGTACCAGTTACAAGGGACTTATCTGAGTGCCAGGGCTGTGCCAATTGTGGAAGCAAAGGTACAGTTTAGGGAAAGAACACTGGTGCTGGGGCCTGTTTAGCAGGGTCCCAGCACACTTTCAATCAAAACTTAGCATCAGCGAAGGCAAAAAGTCAGGACTACCCCTAAGGTGTCCAGAGCCGAGGTGACCCCCCCCTCCCTGCAGAATCCTCCATCTTGGTTTGGAGGACAGGGACCGATAGGGATAGGAACGTGCCCCCCTCCCCAAAGGGAGTGGGCACAAGAAGGGTGTAGCCACCCTCAGGGACAGTAGCCATTGGCTACTGCCCTCACACCCCTAAATCTAGGATTTAAGGCCTCCCTGAACCCAGCTCACCAGATTCCTGGCGACCTACAAGAAGAAGAAGGACTGCTAAGCTGAAAACCCCAGCAGAGAAGAAGGAAGACAACTGCTTTGGCACCAGCCCTACCAGCCTTTCTCCTGCTTCAGAGAACCTGCAAAAAGACCAGCAATGCGTCCAGTGGGCCCAGCGACCTCTGCCCTGCACCCGAAAGGACCAAGAACTCCAGACGACAGCAGCTCTGTCCAAAATAAACTTTCAACCAAAGACTCCCAACCTCACTCCAGATGCGTGAGTCTTGACCCCTGTGCACCTGACGCCCACAGCCCGTGTCCAGGTAGTTCACCCAGCAAGAAAGGTTTCCCAGGAGATTTGGGAGCAAGAGCCCACGCTCGGTTGACCCCTCCAAACCTCCACGACAACACCTGCAGAGGGAATCCAGAGCACCCTCTTGACTGTGAGCTCCAGACAAAGCTATCCATCGCTGAAAGGACACACTGCACCTGCAGCCCCCAGGCCTTGGAAAAACTGACCCCCGGTGCAGCATCGACCAGCAGGCGTCCCTCTTCCCTGCCCAGCCAGTGGCTTGCCCGAGAAGCCCCCCTGGACCTCGTCTGCAGCCTCAGAGTGACCCCCAGGGTCCCCTCATAGAGTTGCTTTGAAATCCCGACACCCGGTTTGCACCCTGCACCCGGCCACCCTAGTGCCACTGAGGGTGTGTGGTTAATGCCTACCGGGGGCCCCATCTGTGCTCTCTTCGCGGGTACTTACCTGCTGGCTGACCGGATTCCGAGAAACCCCCTGTCTCCATAGGAGCCCAAAGTTAAATTGCTTCCTCTGACCTCTGCTCTCGACTGGCCCCCTGTTGGTGGTGGTGGGTGTTTGGGGTTAACTTGAACCCCCCACGACGGACTACCTAAAACCCGCAGATTGGAACTGTAAGTTAAATACTTACCTGTAAAACTGTTTAATCTTTTCTTCCCCCAGGAACTACTGAAAATTGCAGTGTCCACTTTTAAAATAGCTTTTTGCCATTTTAAAGAGAACTGTATACATTGTTGATTCCATTCAAAGTCCTGATTATATCTATGAAAAATATCTTTCATTTTATGGACTCACCTGCAAACTGAATCTTGTGGTTCTAGAAATAAATTAACAAAACATTTTTCTATATAAAATCTTATTGGTCTGGAGTTGTCATTGAGTGTGTGTTTCTTCTATTGCTTGTGTGTGCACAACAAATGCTTAATACTACCCTCTGATAAGCCTAACTGCTCGACCACACTACCACAAATAGAGCATTAGTATTATCTATTTTTGCCTCTGCCAAGCCTCTGGGGAACCCCTTGACTCTGTGTACACTATATCTCATTTTGAGAGTATATACAGAGCCAGCTTCCTACACTTTTCACTTTCAGTTTGTGCTGCAAGAAAAGTCCGGTTAGGAGTTTACAATGTTAATAGCTCTAACTCGAGCAAACGCGAGACCCATTGCATTGCAAATGCTTGATTAGCTTGGAAGGTTGCCAGAAGGCGATAGAAATCCTATGGCTACTTTATAGCTTGGAAGGAGTCCAGAAGGTGATATAAAGCCTATGGCTACGTTTTAGCTTGGACGGAGGCCAGAGGGCGATATAAAGCCAATGTCTATTGTGCAATCACTATCTGCTGTCCACCAGTGTAACTCCTGTCCTTTATGGGAATTAGTTCAAGTAACAAAGAGGTTTCACCATGCCCTAGAGCGGGGAAGATCCATGTGCTGCTGCAAATCCCCACATCTTACTGGTCTTTATTAAAGCCAGTGGAGGCCACAACTGCTGCGCATGCGCTTTGGCTGTCCAAAGCCTTTGCCACACGGAAACCTCATGGAATATGTCAGATTGGGAGTAGCGCAGGAATTACATAATCACTTTGAGCTAGTATGAGCTCGCCGTACGTGGGATAGCTTTGAGCAACACAATCTGGATTGTGAGATATGCCCAGACATTAATCTCGGGTGACTGGAAATAGCTCGCCTCAGTCGGAAGCTCTGTCTCTTTTTTGAACAAGTCTGTTCATTTGCCAGCGACATTGCTTCTGATAAGAGGATTCCTTGGGCAAGCAAAGTCTTCTCCAGAGATCAGACTTAGTTTTACAATTGTGTAGTCCTTGATGTAAGCTAAATTACCCATGGGGGATTTCTGCTGGGGAGTCCTAGGCACAAAACACACACAGTCATCATAATGAACCCACAGATGCCAAAACCCGATCCTTTCCGATGTCTTTGATTAGAAGTTTTGTAATAGGAAAAAGCTGCTGACCCAAAGTTGGCTTCTGAAACAGACAAGGAAGCTCCTCAAAGGTTGGGAAACACTATAAAACCGAAGGTCATGACAGTAAATTGTACTTGGAAAAACACCACTTTACAGGTACACACCCAGACAGGACGACGCAGAAATTAAAACCAGAAGGAAGGAGTGAAGCAGTGGAGACCACAGTCACATAAATTACAGGGATTTACAAGATTTCAAAGCCCTTTTAACAATACACTAAGAACGCACTCTGCGATGATAATGCACTTTGGTTTAAGAACAAGATCAACAAAGCAATAGTTCACATTTTTTGTGCTCAATGAATGAAAGGGAGAAAGAGGGCCCTTGGAGAATAAGGCCAGGTAGGCCTAAACGCTGAAAATCCACCAGGAATGTTAAAGACGGCTTAATGTGTGACAACAGAAAGTATTTTGGCACAGGCTCCACTTTCAAGTTTCACAAAGAACAACTGCATCTTCCAAGCAAACCCAGCACACCACTGTCAGTCGGCGCTTTCACTACATTAAGTAGGGGAGCCCGCCCTGCAGATTCGGATATAAGTGGGTCGACATCTAACATTTAAAAGTGTAGGTGGCATGTCTGCCAGAGAACACTTGCTTTCGTGCTGATTAAGGCATTTGTGGGCCTTTACATGATATTTTTTCAACTTAACTCACTACAGATTTCTACAGGAAAAGACAAGGAGGTGGTGCGGGACAGATGAATTAAGGCAAAGGGAACATTCGACACAATATCTGCTAACCTCTTCTCTTCATGGTCTGACAGAGAACCAGGGGCCAGATGTATCAAGCAATTTTGCATTCGCAAACGGTGGAATCGCAAATATTGCCCGTTTGCAAATGCAAAAATGCCTTTCAAAGATGTAAGAAAGGCATTCGCTGTGCAATTTTAAGGAATCGCAAAAATAGCGATTCCTTCAAATTGCGACCCCATTTAGAGAATCACAAATTGCGAATAGGGAATCGCATATAGGGAATTCACATTTGCGCTTTCCAAAGCACATGTATCAAGCATTTCCTAAATGCGAATTGAGCATTTAGGAAATGCAATTACCACCAAATCCAATTTGGTGGTAAGCATGTGCAATTTAAAAAAATGCGTTATAAATGCATTTTTAAAACTGGCATGTATTGCAGGGGCATGTATGTGCTTCACATGTCCGCAAATATTTTTGGGGGGCGCATCAGAGGGGGCCTCAGGCCCCCAGCACCCTGTGGTTTGCATTACCTAATTTGCAAATTCCTAACTGGAGTCCCATTCTCTAATTGCAATTCGGTAATAGCGATTGTGAATTTTAAGAAACTGCTATTACCGAATCGCAAATTTCATTCATCCCAGTTTGCATTTCTTAAATATCGATTTCTTAAAATTCGCTATTTAAGAAATGCAAAACGGATCTTTGATACATCAGGCCCCAAGTCACGACCCAGTACTAATAATCAGATACTTTAGAGTGTTATTGTTTATGTTTGTGGAAGTCTTCTGGTGCAAGTTTGTGTATTTGTTTAGATATAATAATTTAAATGGGATCATACATAAAGAGGATAGGTGTTTGTGTGTGTGAGTTTGTGTTTCTCTATGATTGCCTCTAAACGTTTTGGACTGATGCTGACTTTTTGACACTGAAGTACACTGGGCCCTGCTGACCAGGTGCTCTGACCCATCAAAGTGGTTCCATAATTGGGCTATATCTCTTTTTGCCACCAAGTGGGAACACACTCACCATCTTTTTGTTCCCCCTGGTGTCAACCAGCTCATCTAGGATTCCCAGTGAAGCACTCTTTGGCATCAGTGTAATTTATATTCTAGTACTCAAGATAGAGTATCGCAAACCCTGTTCTTATTTTGAGTTATAAGGGAATGCAACCATGTAATGTGATTGAATTCTGAGTCAGTTTGGTGGCAATGTGGGCACGTCCTGGTCAGCGACTGACCTGCTAGACATATTCGTTGAGGCATAAAGTATGTAGGGCAGAAGTAGGTAATTTGGACCATCGGAGGCAGGAGGAGACTGCCGTTTGCGACCACCATGCAGGCATCACACCAGTCAGTGGCTTCGAGAAGGCCCACCCAATCCTTCCAATTGCATCTGGGCAGGGCCTAAGGGGTCGCGGCCATTCAGTATCTAGGACTGGTATATTTGGGGAACACCTTTCCTTCCAAGAGATCCCATGAGGAGTTTGGCTTCTAGAGGGCTGTACCCAGGCAGGTCCACCAACTCCATGATGTAGTCTGTGATCACGTGTGTGTCGGAGCTCCAAGGGTGTAAATGCAGATTCTGTCCCATTTGGCGACCCCTCTAGGAGTGAAGTGTGGCTAAGGAGGTGCCCATGCCATAGAGGAGTCTGGAGGGTCAGGCTACCCTGCCATCCCATGGATCAAAACGCCACTTTGCAGTTAAGAACACCAGTTGTGCCATTTCTGGGAGGGTTCTGGGAATCGGATTCCAGTGGTGGCTAGTGAAGTTTGTGAGCGGTGTGGCTGGGCTTGGTTGGGGTAGGGGGAGCGGCATTTTTTAGGGAGGTTAGTTGTCATTTCCTGTGCAAATCTTATTTACCAATAATTGGCACAGTACGTGCATAAATGTCCCCAGTTTTTAACTGGCACTTGTGACCCGGAATTAATGCACATATGCAATGGCTCAAGGACATGTTAGTCAAAAAACAGTCGCATCCTTGCTCAGATGCTCCCACCGCCTCACCAGCTTCTCCACTAGCACCACTGATGCCTCAAGAAGTCAATATCGCCTCAGGCAGGTACATGTTCTTTCACACTTATATACATGCCTTAAGTTCCTGCCCTTCCCCTAAATTTTCACGCTACCCTGACCCTTTTCATGCTGTCCCGCTCTCTCCCTTCCATAGTAGCCTGCCCAATCCCTTTGTAATTCATCTTTTAGCGGTTCTTCAGTCAGCCCCTGCCCACTCCTCCCCTCGTACTCTACCTATACTTTATGATGGCTTCTTCACCTTTCCTCCACCTGGTTACTCTGCCTCAACCCCTATCCCTTCAGTGTTCTTCTAAATTGTACACTCTGCCCCTAACAACTCATGCAGCTTTGCACTCTACCTCTGCACTCTCTCCTTCCACTGGCAGCTACTTGCCGCTACTTATCTATCTGTCCATCAATCAATCAAGATTTGTAAAGCATGACTAATCACCCGAGAGGGAAACCACGTGCTTACAGGTCCCAGTGAAAGCAGGGAAAACAAGGGGAAACCAAGAAGAAGGCATAAAAAAAGAATAATTTGCAATGCAATGCAATGGGTCTCGCATTTGCTTTAGCTAGAGCAATTATCATTGTAAAATTCTAACAGTACATTTCTTGCCACATAAATTGAAAATGAAAATAAAACAGTTTCACATAACTAACTGGACTTTTCTTGCCATATAAACTGAAAAGTAAAAGTTACACATAAGTGAGCTGACGGCCACCATCAGTGCAAAGCAGACACACAAAGGGAAATACAAATCGGCAAAAGTGCAATTATCCATGTAACCGGCAAAAGTGCAATTATCTACTTAACATGCAAAAGTGCAACTAACTATGTAACAGGGTCGATGTCATGCAAAGTGCTCGACTTCTGCCCAGCGAGATCGCGCTGCCAAAAAAGAGAAAAAGTAGTCCAGAAACTGGATAGTAAACATGAAGCCTCGTATGTTTTCAGTACTTGGTCGCTGCGCTCAAGGAGGGCTAAACACCGAAAAAGGCTTGACGTATGCATGCCTCTCACTAATGAAAGCAAGCAGATTTTAAAAGGCAAGCCCACGATCCAATGAAAGAGACTGGCGTGACATGGGCGTGGTTTGAAGCCCAAAGAGAGATTACAACATGTGATGGAGCGTTTTGCCCTCGCCCCTAAACAGAGAAAAATGCGAGGAGAAAGCAGTGAGAATGAGGGAAAAGCAAGTGGAAAGCACACAAAAAGGGGGGCAAAGCAAGGAGAAAAAAGTGAACGAGGGAAAAGCAAGGAGCCGGTACACAAAAAATGGGGCAAAAAGCAAGGAGAAAGCAATGCAAACGAGGGAAAAGCGAGGAGAGGGCACACAAAAAAATTATAGAAAAGCAGGAAGAAAGCAGTGAGAATGAAGGAAAAGCAAAGATAAGGCCCTCAAAAAACAGGGGGGTGGGGGCGGAGGGAGGCAAGAAGAAGACAGGAGCGATAAAGCAGCACAGGGAAAGCTGGGCCTGGGAACAGTCCATCAGATTGTAAAAACGAGGAGTATGAAAAGAATTACTGACAGTCGTTTCTATCCCTGCAAAGGAATATGTATTGTACAGGTCATCAGACATCATTTTAATCTATTCTAGAAGACCCAAACGGCCCCAATGACAAAAACCAAGTGGGCTTAGGCCCGGCAGCTGTCCATTTTTTTTCTTTACCTTACCTGGTGAACTGCCGAGTTCCACCCAACCCCACGACTACTTCACAGAGACAGACAACATTGAGGAACAAGTTACTAACCTTCAGTAATGATCTATCTGGTAAAGGCATATTTTAGTTGCAGATTCCTCTATCTCTAAGATGCCCTCTGTGTGCATTTTCTAATAAATCCAACACTAGCATCAAAGTGGATTTAATATTCTGAGAAGTTTGATACCAAACCTCCCAGTATTCAGTATAGCCATTATGGAACTGTGGAGTTCATTTTGACAAACTCCCAGACCACATACATAATATGTCCACACTGTACTTACAATGTCTAAGAATGGACTTAGACACTGTATGGGCATATTGCTCATGCAGCTATGCCCTCACCTGTGGTATAGTGCACCCTGCCTTAGGGTTTTAAGGCCTGCTAGAGGGGTGACTTACCTATGCCACAGGCAGTGTGAGGTTGGCATGGCACCCTGAGGGGGATGCCATGTCGACTTAGTCATTTTTTCCCCACCAACACACACAATCTGCAATCGCAATGATGTGCATGTGTTAGGTGAGGGGTCCCTTAGGGTGGCACAACACATGTTGCAGCCTTTAGGGAGCTTCCCTGGTCACAGCGCCCTTGGTACCACTGGTACCTTTTACAAGGGACTTATCTGTGTGCCAGGGGTGTTGCCAATTGTGGAAACAATGGTTAATTATCAGTGAAAGAACACTGGTGCTGAGGCCTGGTTAGCAGGATCCCAGCACACTCAGTCAAGTCAGCATCAATAGCAGGCAAAAAGTGTGTGTGTGGGGGGGAGGGCGCAACTGCACCAAGGACCATTTTCCTACAAATGCTACAAATGCTGTCAGTGCAAGTCGAATCACACAGAGCACCAAAAGATTTATGTGGAGCTCGGACTCCGCCGGAGATCAGTGGTCTCTGATCTTCGCCTTTCCCATGTGGCCACCCCATCCCAGAAGTGAAGCATTTGTCACAACTGAGATCTGGTTGGGAAGGGAAAGGGATCTGTTATTGACCCAATGCCAATTCGAAAGCCACGACTGCAGATCTTTCACAGTCCCCTCTGAGATCTGGACCATGTTGGCAAGATTACCCTGGTGCTGCACCCACTGGAACTTCAGGTCCCACTGCAGAGCCCACATATGCCATCTGGCATTTGGTACTAAAAGGATGCAGTAGGCCATGAGGCCCAGCAGCCTCAGAGTAATTCTCACTGAAACCTGGGATAGAGGCTGAAGCATCAGAATCATAACCCTAATATCCCAGACTCACTGATCGGGAGGATAGGCCCAAAACTGTACTGTGTCTAGAACAGCTCAGATGAAAGGAAGCGTTCGAGAGGGAGTCAGGTGTGACTTCGGCATGTTTATAGTGACCCCCCGGAGAATGCGGGAGGTTCGCCATAATCTGAAGGTGGGAGTCAACTTTGTGGGGCATGCCTGTCTTTAACAGCAAGTCGTCAAGGTAGGGAAAGCCAAAGGGAAGCACAGTAAACTGAAAGGGCTTGTGACCTACCACGAATCATAACATTTATGGACAGAAAGATGAGGATATGAAAATAAGCGTCTTGCAAGTCCAACACCACCATCCAGTCTCCTGGGTCCAAGGTAGAAAGGACCTGAGCCAAGGTAGGATGCAGGCCCTTGTCCTTCTTGGGCACCAGAAAGTAGCGGGAATAGAAACCCCAGCCTACTTCTGGTGCAGGATCCCTCTCTATCGCCCCTCCCCCGGCCAAAAGAGCCTTAACTTCATCCCAGAGAAGTGCCAAACGATCCTCCATTAGAGGGCCAAATTATGAAGGCATGGCCGGAGGGTAAGTCTCAAAGGGGAGGGAGTAACCCCTTCGGATGATCTGCAAAACCCAGCTGTCTGTCGTGATGGATTCCCACTGGGGCAAGTGATGGCTTATCCTGCCACCAACTGGTCTGAGGTGGGATGGCGGACTAGGAAGGTTTGGAGGCTGAAGCCAGGGCAGGGGTGGACTGGGAAGACCTCAGGTTCCCTGTCCCACGAGCCCGTGGGATTCCGCATCACCCGCCGGGCATAGGCTGCACAGCATGCGTGGCACAGTGGCTAGGGAGGGGTCGCGACAGGGATCCACTTCAGTGTCCACGAAAGTGGCAAAAGGTAGACTGGTGCAGGTGAGGGGCAGTGGAAAGTCCAAGGGACCGAACCGTAGCCCAGAAGTCCATGAATCTCTCCAGTGCCGAGTCCACCTTATCTCCGAAGAGATGATGGACATCATCCAAAAAAACAGAAGTTTTTAATCAGGTGAAGCGTTGTAATGCCACTGTCGACGCAACTGATCTGCTTATAGAGTCGGTCGTGTCCAGCCCACATTTTATGGAGAACTTTGCCGCATCCCTCCCTTCAGCAACAACCTGGGAGGTGATCGCACGGGCCTCCTCTGGGATCTGCATTAAAACTTGTGCGACCGTGCCCCAAAAGGAGTGGGTATAACAGACCAAAAGACATGCAGTGTTCACCGACCGCAACATCACACTGGAGGAAGAAAAAACCTTCATCCCAAGTTTATCCACCCTTTTTGATCCGGGGGAGCGAAAGGAAATGCACCAGATGATGAGTGTTAGAAATGGGGTTTTTGGTTGGCAGTCAGGTTGCCCTCTGTCCAAGCAAGAACCCTCACTCTAGTCAGGGTAAGTCACACACAATCCAAAATCAGCCTGTGCCCACCCTCTGGTAGCTTGGCACGAGCAGTCAGGCTTAACTTAGAAGGCAATGTGTAAAGCATTTGTGCAATAAATCATACAACACCATAGTATAACACCACAAAAATACACCACACAGTGTTTAGAAAAATATATAATATTTATCTGGGTATTTTCAGGTCAAAACGATCAAAGTTGCAATATGAATTTGTAAAGATATCACTGAAAAGTGATATAAAGTGTCTTAAGTCTTTAGAAAGCAAACAAAGTCTCTTTCAAACACAAAGTACCTGGTTTCTGGTGGAAAATCTCCTCAGAGGGCCACAGGAGAAGAGATACGTGGAAAACTGGTGTGTGCGTCGATTTCTCCTCAGCACACACGGACTTGCGTCGTTATTTTCCACGCGGGAAGTCGTGCGTCATTTTCCGGCGCGCGGACAGTCTCTTGCTGTGGATCGCGAGGAGTACCAGATGTCCCGGGTCTGTGCGTGGATTTTCCTGCTTGTTTTCCGGCTGCGCGTCGTTCTGCGGGGCTGCGCGTCAAAGTTTGGATCTCACGCAGGCGTCGCGTCGATTTCTCCTTGGAAGTCGGGCAGCGTTGTCCTTGCGAGGCCGTGCGTCAAAGTTTTGATCTCACGGCAGGCGTCGCGTTGATTTCTCCTGGGAAGTCGGGCGGCGTTGTCCTTGCGAGGCCGTGCGTCAAAGTTTTGATCTCACGGCAGGCGTCGCGTCGATTTCTCCTGGGAAGTCGGGCGGCGTTGTCCTTGCGAGGCCGTGCGTCAAAGTTTCGGTCGTCCCGAAGGCGTCGCGTCGATCAGCGTTGGTGTGCGCCGTTTTTCTTGCCGCGGAACAAGCTGTGCGACGAAAATTTCGGCGCACGGAGCGTCCAAGTGGAAGAGAGAAGTCTTTTTGGTCCTGAGACTTCAGGGAACAGGAGGCAAGCTCTATCCAAGCCCTTGGAGAGCACTTTTACAGCCAGACAAGAGTTAAGCAAGGCAGCAGGCCAACAGCAAGGCAGCAGTCCTTTGTAGAAAAGCAGACAGGTGAGTCCTTTGAGCAGCCAGGCAGTTCTTCTTGGCAGGATGTGGTTTCTTCTCCAGCAAGTGTCTGATGAGGTAGGGCAGAGGCCCTGTTTTATACTAAGTTGTGCCTTTGAAGTGGGGGTGACTTCAAAGAGTGTCTAAGAAATGCACCAAGCCCCTTTTCAGTTCAATCCTGTCTGCCAGAGTCCCAGTAGGGGGTGTGGCAGTCCTTTGTGTGAGGGCAGGCCCTCCACCCTCCCAGCCCAGGAAGACCCATTCAAAATGCAGATGTATGCAAGTGAGGCTGAGTACCCTGTGTTTGGGGTGTGTCTGAGTGAATGCACAAGGAGCTGTCAACTAAACCTAGCCAGACGTGGATTGAAGGGCACAACAAGATTTTAGTGCAAAGAAATGCTCACTTTCTAAAAGTGGCATTTCTAGAATAGTAATATTAAATCCGACTTCACCAGTCAGCAGGACTTTATATTACCATTCTGGCCATACTAAATATGACCTTCCTGCTCCTTTCAGATCAGCAGCTGCCACTTCAGTGTATGAGGGCAGCCCCAATGTTAGCCTATGAAGGGAGCAGGCCTCACAGTAGTGTAAAAACGAATTTAGGAGTTTTACACTACCAGGACATATAACTAAACAGGTACATGTCCTGCCTTTTACCTACACAGCACCCTGCTCTAGGGGTTACCTAGGGCACACATTAGAGATGACTTATATGTAGAAAAAGGGGAGTTCTAGGCTTGGCAAGTACTTTTAAATGCCAAGTCGAAGTGGCAGTGAAACTGCACGCACAGGCCTTGCAATGGCAGGCCTGAGACAGGGTTAAGGGGCTACTGAAGTGGGTGGCACAACCAGCGCTGCAGGCCCACTAGCAGCATTTAATCTACAGGCCCTAGGCACATATAGTGCACTCTACTAGGGACTTATAAGTAAATTAAATAGCCAATCATGGATAAACCAATCAATAGTACCATTTACACAGAGAGCATATGCACTTTAGCACTGGTTAGCAGTGGTAAAGTGCCCAGAGGTCAAAAGCCAACAACAACAGGTCAGAAAAAATAGGAGGAAGGAGGCAAAAAGTTTGGGGATGACCCTGTCAAAAAGCCAGGTCCAACAATGAGGATGCCTGAAGGACCCAGCATGTGAAAGACATGGAGCGTTGGGTCATGAATTTAGGGTAGTTTGGGGTGGGCCGATGGCAGCGAGCAATTGTCCTATTCACAGAAGGCCCTGTGCTGGGTCTGGACCAGGTACCCAGTAGGACATCAGTGAGGGCTTTGTTAAATGGAAGGAGGGGTTCCGAAGCAGAGACTCCTGGCTGAAGCACCTCCGTCAGGAGATTAGTCCTGACGGCAGTAGTAGAGCGCTCAATGCAGAGGACCTCAGCCTCCCTACTGCCACTCATGGAATGTGAAGCTCCCTCCGCCATAGCCACGGTAGGAGGAGACAGCATTTAAGTGTCTACAGAGGTATCGAGACTGCTGGTGTCACCCAATTCCTGAGCCCAGTCTACGTTCTGCTTATCTTTCTGGTATTCTTAAGGGTCCAGCGACCCCTCCAATCCTTCCTCATATCCATACCCTAATAAAAAAGGGTCTGAATCCAACCTGGGGTGGCCAGGGCCAGTCGAAGTTGGAATCTGCGTCAAACGACGTCTTTCCAGCTCGGGGTCATCAGGAATAAGGATTGGGTCGTCGTTGATTGTGGGCTCAACTGAAATCGGGAGCGTCGACGACTTTGCCAGCACCGGCACTGGGGAAAGTCTCAATGGTATGACTGGAGCCGACGCGGATCCAGAGGGACCCTCGGTGGCCAGAGCCAGTGCTGCCGGCGCAGAACCTGAAGGGCCCTCTTCCAACCCCCAGGTCCCAAAGGTGCCGCAGAGCGGTCGGACTGCCCAAATATGAGGCACATAGCCTCATAAAATTCTTTAAGTTGGGTAGGGGTTGCTCCGAATCCTGGAAACTCGGGGAGGCGTGCAGTGGACCCAGAAAGAGGCTCTGCGGACGGAGGCCTAGAGCGTTGACACTGTTCCTGCATCGTGTAACCAAGCGGCGGGGTGAAGTCAAAGAATGCCTAGCCTTCCTCGACGAAGACCTCTTACCCGAATGTCCCGATGATTTGGAGGAAGACGAGTGGTGATAACTCCGTGGCTGGTCTCGAGACTTTCCCCTCGAGCAAGACCGGGGATGATGCGGAGTCGAGCACTGGACCGCCATGAGCTTTAAGGACTGCTCCCAGAAAGCATTCGGGTGCATAGCCCGGCACTCGAAGCATGACTTCAGGTAATCGTCATGCTCCAGACACCACAAACAGACCTGACGCGGATCCGTCACCATTCGGTGACAATCCGTGCAAGGCTTGAACCTGGTCTTTGGGGACATCCTAGATGCACCAAAAGTCACCAGAAAATTCGACAAAAGTGTTGAGGCCAGTCAAAAAGTGACAAGGGTAGAGCTTCACCGGATCAGCGTGTGGCGCGGAAAGAAAAAACTGACGTCACAGTGCCAATGCAGCACCTATATTCGACCCAGATGTCATCACGGCGACCACAACCCCAATGTCGGACACGGAGTTGACCAACGCCACCTGTCGGTGTGCAAGGGTACTGCTCGAAGAAAAAATCTCCAGATCCAGTCTGACACCGGGGAAATTCTAAGATAAGGAATCTGCAACTAGAAGTCTCTATCAGATAAATCACAACACACACCTCCAGTGCTGTGCGCAAGCAACCTCTTCAGTCTAGCTTATTAGCTGCCGGCACTGCAGTAAATCATGTGTCTGAACAGGCACACAAAAGGGCTAAAATGGCGTCCAGCTCCAGCATTAACTAACTTGCATATGGGAAGCGGTCTCAGACACCACAAGTTGAGTGGATCCCACCCCTACCCTGTGACGAGTTGGGAAAGGGCGGGGTGACAAAGCTCTTGTCTCCATTCCCTGATTGACATGGAGGCTTAGCAGGGGAAGGGGGGACCCTCAGACCCTCATGCACCTACTCACAGACCCACTAAGACTCACACACCCACTCTCAAACACCCTGAAACTCGCACATACCCAATCACAGACCGACACAGACACTGATGCACCCACTAAGACACAGATCCACCCACTCACACAATCCGACAGACACTCTAACAGTCACTCCCACCCCCAGATACACCCACTTACACCTATTCTCACACCGTGAGACACAGGCCACAGCCAACTCTCATGCGCACGGCCAAAGTCCCTAAGTGTGGTTAGGGGGTGTTGGCTGCAGGGTTTGGACGCAGGTCAGGCCTTGCAGGCAACCACTGCCGTGCACAGCACAACACTATACCATGGATCATTTCTATCTATTATGAAAAAACTACAAAGTATTCAGAACTCCGCAGCCAGGCTACTATTACATGTAAAGCCACAAGCCCACATCTCCCCTGCCTTGAGAGCACTACACTGGTTACCCGTTGCCAGAAGATGCACTTTCAAGCTGCTTTGTATCACCCACACAGCTATACATTTATCAGAAACAAAATAATCAAATACATTCAACAAAGAAACCTCCTCTCAAGATTGGCACGCCGCCTTAGAACACCACTGTACAAGAAAAAGACTATAGGTGGTACATCCTTCTCCGTTTAAGCTGCAAAACTATGCAGTTCATTACCCCCAAGTATAAGAACCACAGATAACTATCTTGTCTTCAGAAAACTACTCAAGAATTGGTTCTTTCCTTCATAACCACCATATTCAAACAACTATGGACTGCATATGCTTATGTTGATAAATATTTTTTTTCTGTTTCTGCGTATATTCTAGTTATATATAGTTCTTTAGAAAGTATGTATCGCTACTATGCCATAACAATAAACTACACACACTCCTTAAACCTGTTTAACTAAGTATATTTACTCATGGTTTAAATATGTATCTGTATGTACATATATGTGTGCATATGTGTGTGTATTCATGTGTGTATATATATATATATATATATATATATATATATATATATATATATATATATATATATATATATATATATATATATATATGTTGTAGGAAAATAGCTCACTGTTGCAGTTACCCCCCACTTTTTGCCTGATACTGATTTGACTTGGAAGTGTGCTGGGACCATGCTAACCAGGCCCCAGCACCAGTGTTCTTTCACCTAAGATGTACCATTGTTTCCACAATTGGCACACCTCTGGAACACAGATAAGTCCCTTGTAAAAGGTACCAGTGGTACCAAGGGCCCTGTGACCAGGGAAGGCCCCTAAGGGCTGCAGCATATGTTGTGCCACCCTAAGGGACCCCTCACCTAACACATGCACACTGCCATTGTAGATTGTGTGTGTTGGTGGAGAGAAAAGGGCAAAGTCAACATGGCATCCCCCTCAGAATGCCATGCCTACACAATACTGCCTGTGGCATACTTAAGTCACCCCTCTAGCAGGCCTTACAGCCCTAAGGCAGGGTGCACTATACCACAGGTGAAGGCATAGCTGCATGAGCAATATGTGGCAAAAATAAATCATTCTAATGCTCTATTTTGTGGTAGTGTGGTCGAGCAGTAGGCTTATCAGAGGGTAGTGTTAAGCATTTGTTGTACATACACACAGGCAATAAATGAGGAACACACACTCAAAGACAATTCCAGGCCAATAGGTTGTTATATAGAAAAATATCTTTTCTTAGTTTATTTTAATAACCACAGGTTCAAGATTTACAAGCAATAATTTAAATGAAAGGTATTTCACTTAGGTATCTTAGGAACTTTATCATCACAATAGCATGTACAGTTTTGGCAAAAATGGCAATAAGCTATTTTAAAATTGGACACAGTGCATAAATCAACAGTTCTTGGGGGGAGGTGAGTATTTGTTAGTTTCACAGGTAAGTAAAGCACTTACAAGGTTCAACGTTGGGTACAGGGTAGCCCACCGTTGGGGGTTCAGGACATCCCCAAAGTTACCACACCAGCAGCTCAGGGCCGGTCAGGTGCAGAGGTCAAAGTGATGCCCAAAACACATAGGCTTCAATGGAAATAGGGGTGCCCCGGTTCCAGTCTGCCAGCAGGTAAGTACCCGCGACTTCGGAGGGCAGACCAGGGGGATTTTGTAGGGCACCGGGGGGGACACAAGCAGGCACAAAAAGTACACCCTCAGCGGCACAGGGGCGGCCGGGTGCAGAGTGCAAACAGGCATCGGGTTCGCAATAGGATTCAATGGGAGACCCAGGGGTCTCTTCAGCGATGCAGGCAGGCAAGGGGGGGGGGGCTCCTCGGGGTAGCCACCACCTGGGCTAGGAAGAGGGCCGCCTGGGGGTCGCTCCTGCACTGGAGATCGGATCCTTCAGGTCCTGTGGGCAGCGGGTGCAGTGGGTTTCCCAGGCGTCGGGTTCTTTGAAGCAGGCAGTCGCGGTCAGGGGGAGCCTCTGGATTCCCTCTGCAGGCATCGCTGTGGAGTCAAGGGGGGTCAACTCTGGCTACTCACGGGCTCGCAGTCACCGGGGAGTCCTCCCTGTAGTGTTGGTTTTCCACAGGTCGAGCCGGGGGTGTCGGGTGCAGAGTGGAAAGTCTCACGCTTCCGGCGGGAAACGTGTGGTCTTTAAAAGTTGCTTCTTTGTTGCAAAGTTGCAGTCTTTGTGGAACAGGGCCACTGTCCTCGGGAGTTTCTTGGTCCTTTTAGATGCAGGGTAGTCCTCTGAGGCTTCAGAGGTCGCTGGACCCTGGGGGACGCGTCACTGTTGCAGTTACTCTCAAAGTGGGGAGACAGGCCGGTAGGGCTGGGGCCAAAGCAGTTGGTGTCTCAGTCTTCTCTGCAGGGCTTCAGGTCAGCAGTCCTTCTTCATCTTCAGGTTGCAGGAATCTATCTTCCTAGGTTCTGGGGGCCCCTAAATACTCAATTTAGAGGTGTGTTTAGGTCTGGGAGGTTAGTAGCCAATGGCTACTAGCCCTGAGGGTGGCTACACCCTCTTTGTGCCTCCTCCCGGTGGGAAGGGGGTAACATCCCTAATCCTATTGGGGGAATACTCCATCTGCAAGATGTAGGCTGTAAGGTCTGCTTGAGGGGTGACTTATCTGTGCCATAGGCAGTGTGAAGTTGGCTTGGCACCCTGAGGGGAGTGCCATGTCAACTTAGTCATTTTCTCCCTACCAGCACACACAAGCTGGCAAGCAGTGTGTCTGTGCTGAGTGAGGGGTCCCCAGAGAGGCATAAGACATGCTGCAGCCCTTAGAGACCTTCCCTGGCATCAGGGCCCTTGGTACCAGTTACAAGGGACTTACCTGGATGCCAGGGTGTGCCAATTGTGGAGACAAAGGTACAGGTTAGGGAAAGAACACTGGTGCTGGGGTCTGGTTAGCAGGCCTCAGCACACTTTCAAATCATAACTTGGCATCAGCAAAGGCAAAAAGCCAGGGGGTAACCATGCCAAGGAGGCATTTCCTTACATCATGTCTCTATCAATCTATCCTCCATTCCCACTCTGACTCATCCCAAATCGATTCTACTACTTTCATCTCATAAATAACTCTGCCTGAGCTCTTCCCTCCGCTTCCACATCTAACTCACCCAAACCTCACTTTACTACCACGATCTCCCAAACAACCCAACTATATTATCCCTCATTTATCTCACCATGCTACTATGATCTCCCTAACCTCTTCCACAGACTCTTCCTTCCTCCATCCTCCCTTTACTCATCCCAAGTCTAAACCCTATTACCATAAACTCCCAATTAACACTTCTGGATTCTTCCCTCCTCCACCCCTCCATTACTCAGAGTCAATCTAGCAAACTAACTCATTTCCGCGGCTCAAATTAACTCATAATACTAAAACTGTCCTCATATTTCCCTATACTAATCCACCACTAATTATTTTTGGGTTCCGGAGTAGCGTGCTACTCGCCGAAAAGCGCTTCGATGCCTCGTCAGGGGTAGTACGCGCTATATAAATACTATTACAATTAGGTGCTTATAGGGGGGTGGCCTCAGGCCAGGTCCTGCATACAGCCACCACCGCACGTGGCCAAAGGCAGTGTTTGGCTTAACGTATAGTAATTAAAATTACTATACCTTAAAAAAAAATATATAGAAATTTACTGAAAAAAAACAAAGGTTACACGAACATTATAGTTAGGAAATAGAGTTGAAAAAACATAGAACGTAACTTAAAAAAACAAAGGTTACAGGGATGTTATAATTAGGCTCACATTTTAAACGTACAAAACCATAGAAATTAAACTGTTATAGCTATCTCAAGTAACTATAACTTGTGCCTAAGGTAACTATAACTTGCGCACTCGTCATGCACTGCTAATTACCCAACAAATTACGGCACTCATGACATCTTTGATAACATCATCGATAATATCAATGTAATATTTGTAGTAAAAATGTTGACAAAAAAAAACTGTGCATGGCAAGGGTACGATTTATAGTTACCTTAGTGCACGAGTTACAGATACTTGAGATAACTATAACAGGTGAATTTCTATGGTTTTGTATGTTTAAAATGTGAGCCTAATTAGAACATCCCTGTAGTCTTTGTTTTTTTAAGTGAATATATATATATATACACACACACACAAATATATATATTTAGTAATGCCATTTGCTCTTTCCATTCGTTCTCTTGAACATGACTACCCTATAGAAAATATTAACAGTATCTTATGTCTTTCTGGTGTCTTACAGCACCCATGTAAAGCATTGTTGGCATTCCCTTTACTTGGTGGACAGGAAGTGTTCCCCCTGACCCAAGGGTCTGTTTCCCACAGCTGCTCAGGCCCAACCATAAAACCATCTGCCATCCACTATCTAGTAGCTCCATGATTTGGTTTCTTGCCAGAGGAAAACATTCTGAAATCAACTTCAGACTGTCAAGAGAATGTTGTTTCTTCCTCTGCACTCTTCCCACTTTCACTGGATATTATTAATGTAGTAAATACTGGAAATGGCTTTAGGTTTCAGATGTAACAATTAGATTATGTATATTTTACTTCTTGTACGCACACTAGACTATGAAATTGCTTCTATTAGCTGATGGGATTGCAGATCTTGGCGAGTTACAAATAGGTACGAATAGCATACCACTATGTGATATAAAACACTGCCTTGCTGTTATCATTAGTAGAGCGCAGAATCTGTAATTAGCATGAAATCGCAGCGCCTTTCAGGGCATAAAGAGTGGAGTTAAAAAGGCACAGTCTTTCTTCTGTGTCCTACTCCGTCAGCTGACAATGGAAAGCTGGGAAACAGACATAACTTCTTGTCTTGGGCCCTGTCTACAGCAGGGTCCTGCTGAGCATCAGGCTCCTGTCGGCTGACGTGTGTATTCCCAGGCAGCAACCAGAGCATGACAAAGGGGTGAATAACTTGCCTCCTTGAAGGGTGTTTGATTCTTTTCAGTGCCTCATAGGCACGCGAGATTGAGGACTCACAGCCATACGTCTTCCTTAATTTCCCTGGGCGATAAAGTGGTGTCTAGGTCTCAGTGTGTATGATCGACAGAATTACTGGCTTGCTCAACAATCATATTCCCGACACTAAACATCAAAAATCCCCTAAGAGCAATGAGGATGTGTAGAGTATTGCAACATTTATTTTGCACTTACTACCCCATGTGAGCAGCTGAAGCACTTTCCGACACGGGCAGAAAGCTACACCAGTCGAGTGATTGGAAGGGTGCAGTATTCGATTTCCACCTATGTGGGATTATGTTATGGGCACATCGCTTAGCAATTTGATAGATAAATGTTTGAGAGCTAGGAGTACTGTTTATGGTGTCAATAAGACTATCAGTCCGTATCACCCAAACCCATAGAACGAGACACATCTTTATACATCTTGCAAAAGCACAACACGCTCACTATTACAGTAACATCAGCCCCCTGTAATGCCTTCCCCATACATCGCACAGTAACACCTCCCTGTTTCACACTTTTATTACAATCATGGTCAGAACAGAATGCTTAGGTCTGGATCCGATTGGCTCCTCATCTACCTCAGTTTCGTGTTTTTCCACTCACGTAGTCCATCTGCTGCTTTCAATTCCCCGTTCCCTTTTTCTCCTGCAGCTCCTCATTCCCTTCCCTTAAGTCTCAGTCTGCAGCTCCCTTTCAAATGACACATACAACACTTCTCTCGTTCTTCAGCTTTCAAATCACTTGCTCAGTTCTCTTTTAACTTTTTTCTTCTCTCATATTCCTCTACTTCTATCACCTCCAACATAGTTCCTTGATTCTTCCCAAGAAAAAGCTTACTTCTGGTGCTCGTTTCTCACCACTGATGTTTTCCATCCCACTTTCTCAATACTTGATTATGCTTCTTCTCTTAAGCTCTCTTTTCTACTACTGCTTTTCCTCCTCATCACTCACGTCTGAAGCCACCTTCTCTCATCTTATCTCTCGCAAGGCTCTTTCAGTCTTCGTAAGGGCCCTCCACTGTCCGTTCACTGTACACTAGTGTTGAGTGACCTGTCTCATACTGGATGTTTTATGTATGTGCTCCTGCCCCTGCGCACCCGAAAAAAGGACAGGGCAACATAACAGCTCTATCTTAGCCACCCTGACTTGTTCCTGCTCCTCTGCGAGAAAGAAAACAATATTCCAATCTAACTGCTTCATCTGAAAAGTCGAGGAATAAGTTCTAAAATCAGTCCATCAACCTAACCGGGAGCAGAACATGTGGAGTTGTTTTTATATTGTCTGGTGTGGAGCTGGAACAGGAAACCTTTAGTATTTGGTTCATACCAGTCTCTTATTTCCACAGAAACTATCACCAACCTATTCTTTCTTTTACCCCTTGAGGACAGTTCTTTCTAGACGTCATTCTCAAAGCTTATTTTGCCATCTGTTCTTCTGTTGATCTCTTTTAATTCGTCATCAAGTAGAACTACAAGTTCAGCCTCAGATGCACGCCCATGTATACTATTATTATGAGGCAAAGAGGCAACTGATCCTCTGCTCCTGCAGTCTATTAATATCTTGTTGTCTTCTGGTATTGCCCAGCTCAAAACCGTTATTGCTTGTGTAGGAAGCTGACTCTGTATATACTATATCAGAATGAGATACGGTGTGCACAGAGTCCAGGGGTTCCCCAGAGGCTTGATGGAGACAATAAGAGAAAATACTAATGCCTTATTTGTCATAGTGTGGTCGAGCAGTTATGCTTATCTGAGGGTAGTGTCAAGCATTTGTTGTACACACACAAGCAATAGAAGAAACACACACTCAATTACTTAACTTCAGACCACTAGGATTTAGGATATAGAAAAATACTTTTTGTTAATTTATTTCTAGAACCACAAGATTCAGTTTGCAGATAAGCAGTTAAAATGTAAGGTACTTTGCATAGTTATAATCAGAACTTTGAATGTAATCAACAATTGTAGGAAGCTGGCTGGATATATACTATATCAAAATGAGATATAGTGTGCACAGAGTCCAGGGGCTCCCCAAGAGGCTTGACAGAGGCAATAATAAATAATACTAATACTCTATTTGTGGTAGTGTGGTCGAGCAGTTAGGCTTATCTGAGGGTGGTGTTAAGTATGTGGTGTACATACAAAAGCAATAAATGAGAACACACACTCAATGACAACTCCAGGCCAATAGGTTTTTAATGTAGAAAAATATTATTTTCTTAATTTATTTTAGAACCACAAGATTCAAATTGCAGGTAGGTACATTAATTGTAAGGTACTTTGCATAGGTATAGTTAGAAGTTTGAACCAAAACAGTAATATACACAGTTTTGCATAAAATAGCAATAAGCTATTTTAAAAGTGGACACTGCAAATTTAAACAGTTACTGGGGGAGTAAGTACAGTTTGGTTCATACGGTAAGTAAAGCACTTACAGGTTCAGTCTCCGGGGCACAGGTAGCCCACCGTTGGGGGTTCAAGTCAACCCCAAACAGCGAACACCAGCAACACAGGAACGGTCATGTGCAGAGGTCAAGGAGGAGCCAAAATAAAATTGGGTGCCTATGGAGACAAGTGGTGCTCCGGTTCCAGTCTGCTGGCAGGTAAGTACCTGCGTCCTCCGGTGGCAGGCGGGGGGGCGGGGATATAGTACAGCACTGGGGGCTCCCAAGTGGGCACACAAAACACACCCTCAGAGGCACAGGGGCGGCCGGGTGCAGTGGGCAAACAGGGCGTCGGGTTTGCAATAGGTTTCAATGGAGGGACCCGAGGGTCACTCTAGCGGTGCAGGCAGGCACAGGGGGGGGGCTTCTCGGGCGAGCCACCATCTGGGCAAGGGTGAGGGACACCTGCTGGTCACTGCTGCACCAGTGGTCGGTTTCTCACAGGTCTGGGGGCTGCAGGTGCAGCACTTCTCTGCCGTCGGATATCTTCGTCCCAGGCAGTCGCTGTCAGGGGATACTTGGGCTTCCCTCAGCAGGCGTCGTCGTGGGGGTGCAGAGAGGTCAGCCCAGGGTGGACACGTCGTCAGAGTCCCCTGGGGGGTGCTCTCTGGGTTGTTGGTTTCTCTGGACATGGGCCAGGGGTGTCGGGTACAGAGTGCTGGGGACTCACGCTTCTGGAGTGAGGTGAGAGTCCCTTTAAAGATGGTTTCTTCTTTCCTTGTTTGGACAGGTCCGTTGTTCACAGGAGTTCTTGATCCTTCTTAGGTGCAGGTCAGTCCTCTGTATCAGCAGAGGTCGCTGGGCCCGCAGGATGAGTCGCTGGTGCAGGTTCTCTGAAGTTGAAGACAGGCAGGTAGGGTTTTTCACCTAGGCAGTCCTCCTTTGTAAGTCGTCAGAGATCTGTTTTCCTAGGTTCAGGGTAGCCCCTAAATACTAAATTAAGGGGTGTGTTAGGGCTGGAGGTCAGTAGCCAATGGCTACTGTACCTGAGGGTGGCTACACCCTCCTTGTGCCTCCTCCCTCTGGGGAGGGGGGCACATCCCTATTCCCATTGGGCTAAATACTCCAAAACAAGATAGAGGATTTTCCAAGGAGGGGGTCACTTCAGCTCTGGTCACCTTAGGGGTGGACCTGGCTGAGGGGGTAACTCCTCCTTGTTTTCCTCATTACTCCCCCGGACTTGCCGCCAAAAGCGGGGGCGGGGCATCTCCCCTAGCTGGAGCTGGGGTGCTGTTACACCAGACTTGGACTTGAGCCTTTGAGGCTTACCACCAGGTGTTACAGTTCCTGCGGGGGGGGATGTGAACCACTTCCACCCAGGACAGGGCTGTTTCTGACCACAGAGTGCACAAAGGCACTCACCCCATGTGGTCAGAAACTCATCTGAAAGTGGCAGGCTGGCACAGACCGGTCAGTCCTACACTAGCAGTTGCGCTAACATACAGGGGGCATCTCTAAACGTGCCCTCTGTGTGCATTTTCCAATAAATCCCACACTGGCATCAGTGTGGGTTTATTATGCTGAGAAGTTTGATGCCAAACTTCCCAGTATTCAGTGAAGCCATTATGGTGCTGTGGAGTTCGTAATAAAAAACTCCCAGACCTTATACTTAATATGGCTACACTGCACTTACAATGTCTAAGACTGGACTTAGATACTATAGGGGCATATTGCTCATGCAGCTATGCCCTCACCTGTGGTAGAGTGCACCCTGCCTTGGGGCTGTAAGGGCTGCTAGAGGCGTGACCAACCTATGCCACAGGCAGTGGTTTGTGGGCATGACACCCTGAGAGGGGTGCCATGTCGACTTTGTCTTTTTCTCCCCACCAGCACACACAAGCTGCAAGGCAATGTGCATGGACTGAGTGAGGGAACCCCCAGGGTAGCATAATACATGCTGCAGCCTTTAGACTTCTTCCCTGGCCACAAAGCTCTTGGTACAATGGATACCTTTTACAAGGGACTTAACTGTGTGCCAGGGCTGTGCCAACTGTGGAAACAAAGGTACAGTTTTAGGGAAAGAAAACTGGTGCTGGTGCCTGGTTTGCAGAGTCCCAGCACACTTTCAATCAAAGTTGGCATCAACACTAGGCAAAAAGGTGAGGGGGTAACCATGGCAACAGAGGCACTTTCCTACAGCTTGTCTTAATGAAAAAGTAGTACTGCAGTTCTGACAAACCTGCACATGTGCACCCACTCTCGTTTTCCTTCATTTCAATGCCCACGTCCTTGAGAGGGCTGTTACAATGCTCCTCCAAGGATTTCTGTCTGAGAATAATATGCTGGAACCTCTTCATATTGGAATTCATCCTGGCCTAAGTACAAAAACTGTATCTTCAATACTGGGTGATTTTCAGACAATGGTTGGTGAAAGTAGTGTTGATGGCAGTGCCTAGGTCTTAATAGCTCTTTCAGATATGTTCAGCACTGTCAATCTACTTCTTCTTCAGTGACTTTTAGATAATAACATGAGTAGTAGTCCAGTTGAGTTTTACAAGAAACAATACTGCACCCAGCAGCACTCAAAGTTATCTGTTGGTGGATGAGCTTAGACTGTCTGAAAGAAACCCTTCAAAATCAGAGTCTAGTAACGAAGCCTTCACCTAATGAGTGGGATTTCAGACTGTGGCTTCCATTTAAGGGTCATTGTCTACTTTCAGTGGAAGTCGTAAAACATTTAGAAATCTTAGTTGACTCCGACTCATCACCAACCCAGCAGGTTTTATCAACTCAGGGCTAGATTTTGCAATGCAGGCTTCCTCTCAAAAGGTTAACCAGATTACAAGATACCCTGAATGTAGCCACGAAAGGCTCTTTAACTTGAGGTAATTCAACTCTGCAACAACACCAAGCTTAGGGGGCTTCATTCACTCCTGATACACATCAACCTATACTTTAAAGCTGTATATTTTATATGGCTGAACCTACGTTTCTAGCAGAGATATTTTCATAACAAGTGCCATGGAATAAACTGCAGTCAATTTCTGTGAGGCATTTTTCAGTTCCCAAAGCTAGATGCAAAAAAGAATCATAACACTAAGAGCCAGCTTGTGAAAATCCCTGTCTGTCTTACTAAAAACAGCAGCAAAATCACCTCAGGTTTAGAAGGAAAGAAGGACACTTAAAAAGCTTACTTAAACCAGCAGTAAGATAATAAGTTGCTCTGCAGACAAGTAGTTCTATAAAACCCACAAGATCTTCTTAAGGGTGAGTTTGCGCTTTAAAGTACAAGTTACTTACCATCCCCAGTGGAGGGCTGCGAATCAAGATCACACCAAGTTCTGCAGGACCGAACGGCCAAAGTAGCCGTCCCTGCAGACCTGACTGTCCAGGCAATAGTGTTTGGTAAAAGTGTGCAGAGATGCCCACGTTGCTGCCTGACAAATGTCCAGGACTGGAACGCCCCATGCTAGCAGCAGTAGCTCTGGTGGAGTGAGCACACAAACCTTCAGGAGGTTGCTTCTTAGCCAGAGCATAGCACATTTTGATGCATAAGAGCACCCATCGTGAAATGGTCCTCTTCTGCACTGCCTTCCCCTTCTTAGCACCTACATAGCCCACAAAAAGTTGATCGTCCACCCGGAAGTCTTTGGTACGATTAAGGTAGAACACCAACGCTCTTTTTTGGGTCCAGACAGAGGAGTCTCTCCTCTTCATGTGAGGGATGTGGGGGTGCATAAAAGATAGGCAAGGTGATGGACTGTCCGACATGGAAGGGTGTCACTGATTTAGGTAGGAAAGAAGCCCTTGTGCGAAATACCACTTTATCAGGATGTATTGCCAGGAAAGGTGGCTTAGATGAAAGAGCCTGAAGCTCACTTACTCTGCAGGCAGAGGTAATGGCAACTAAAAAGACAGTCTTGATGGTTAAGAGCTGTAAAGGGTAGTTGTGAAGTGGCTCAAACAGGGCACATATAAGGTAAGTTAAGACCAGGTTTAGATCCCATGGGGCATGATGAATGGGATAGGAGGAAAGAGATGTGTGAAGCCTTTAAGAAACCTTCCAACAATATGAGATTTAAATAAAGAAGGCTGATCTGGTAGCCTCAAGAAAGCAGAGACAGCAGAAAGATATCCCTTAAGAGTGCCCAGGGTGGAGCCCTGCTTGGCAAGGGAAAGAATAAAGAGGAGGACTTAAGAAAGAGGAGCAGATAGAGGATCGACAGATTTGTCGATGCACCATGCCACAAATTTCTTCCAACAGCAGGTGTATACGGTTTTGGTTGAGGGACGCCTGGCTGCCAAGATAACGTTACAGACTTCAGGTGGCAGGTCAAAATACGTCAACTGTTGCAGCTCAATCTCCATGCAAGGAGGCAGAGTATGGACAGGTTCGGATGGCGGACCCTCCCCTGCTGCTGCAACAGAAGATCCTCCCGAAGAGTCAGTCTGATTGGAGGAGCTATGGCCATGCTCAACAGCTCCGGATACCAGACTCTTCATTCCCAGTCCGGAGCCACCAGTATAACTTGGGCCCTGTCTTGCCTGATCTTCTTCAGAACTCAGGGCAGAAGTGGTATGGGCGGAAAGGCGTACAGGAGGCCTGAGTCCTGCCTTGGAAACTCCAATGTGCAAAACAGCTGACACTGTGCGTTATCTACAGAGATGAACAAGTCTAACCAAGGTTCTCCCCACTGAAGGAAAAGACCTTGCACCACCTCTGGACAGAGATGCCATTTGTGATTGAACACGCATCGTTGGCTGAGTTTATCTGATCTGGTACTCAAGGAGCCCGCCAGATGTTGAACCACCAGGGAAATGCCCTGATGTTCCAGCCAAGTCCAGACTCCATGACCCCACTCCACCTTGTTTGTTGTTGTTACCTCATGCCGGTGGTGTTGTCTGTGAACACCTGCACTGCTTTCCCTTAGAGAGAGGGAAGGAATGCTTTTAATGCTAGTCGAATTGCTCGGAGCTCCAGATGAATGATATGGTGCCAGGTTTCCGCCGGAGACCAGAGGCCTCTGATCTCCACCTCTCTCATGTGGCCGCCCCATCCCAGGAGTGACGCATCTGTCATGACTAAGATCTGGTTGGGGAAAGGAGAGGGATCTGCCTTTGACCCAATCCTGATTATTTAACCACCACTGCAGGTCTCTCACAGTTCCTTCTGAGATCTGGACCTTGTCGGAGAGATTCCCCTGATGCTGCAGAGACCGCATATGCCATCTGGCATTTTGAATTAGCAGGATGCAGGAGGCCGTGAGGCCCAGCAGCCTCAGCCATTCTCACCGAAATCCAGGATAGAGGCTGAAACATCAGTATCATAGCCCGAATATCCTGGACTCGCTTTTCGGGAGGATATGCCCAAAACTGTATCCAGAACAGCTCCGCTGAAAGGGAGTGTCTGATAGGGAGCCAGGTGTGACTTTGGTACGTTGCTAGTGAACCCCAGCGAATGCAAAAGGTTCGCCGTAGTCTGGAGATGGGGAACTGTCTGGGGCGAGTTTGCTTTCAACAGCCAATCGTCGAGGTAGGGGGAAGACTGGGACCCAAACCTGCGCAGATGAGCTACCACCACTACCATCACTTTTGTGAAAACCCAAGGGGCACTGGTAAGACCAAAGGAAGTCCAACGCTACCATCAAGTCTCCGGGACCCAGGGCAGATAGGACCTGAGCCAATGTAAACATTTTGAACTTCTCCTTTTAGAGAAAGAGGTTGAGGGACCGAAGATCTAATATAGGACAAGGAATGGTTTCTTACCTGTAACTCCAGTTCTCTCGTAGGGGTATTTCCATGATAGTCATAAGCACTGAATAGTTCCGCGCGCCTGCGGGGACCCCGGAGCACTGATGTGAAGTATATTCTTAAGTGCAAACACCAGCCGTTTGAAGAAAAGGTCTGTCAAAAAACACTTAAGAATAACATTGTGCAGCCTATGTGAACAGCTACACAGGCCAAATTGTTGAAAAGAAAATCAATAGTAGTGTAAATTCATGTTCAAACACCTATTTATTCTAGAAATGTAATAACAAATACATTCTCATACTTTATTTACACCTCTGATGAGAATAAAACAATGCAGGGCAGTGTAGCCCATAGGCTGCCATTATACAGAATGTAAATAGAGCTGTGCCTTTAAGAAAGCAAAGTCTTCCTGTATCCCATCATGCACAGCAACAGGCAGTTGCCTCAGTTCTTTTTGAAGGCTTTTAACCTGGAACAAGCTTTGTTGGAGTACCAACATCAACCATATTTATGGCAACTTTTTCTATGTGAACTCCACCGGGGAGGAGGGAGGGTTGCTTATGACTATCATGGAAATACCCCTACGAGAGAACTGGAGTTACAGGTAAGAAACCATTCCTTCTCTCGTAGGGGATTTCCATGTATAGTCATAAGCACTGAATAGAGTAGCAAGCCCATCCCCATAACCGCGGTGGAGCAGACAGAAAAAATAGTGCCAAAACACTAAAGTTATGCAAATAAGTTCTTAAGCAAGGCCTGTCCAACCTGTGCATCCGCCCTAGCGTCTGTATCAAGGCAGTAATGCTGAGTAGAGGTATGGACAGACTTCCAAGTGGCAGCCTTGCATATTTCTGCCAAAGGTATATTTCTCATTAAGGCTGTAGTAGCTGCCTTCCCTCTAGTAGAGTGGGCTTTTGGCCTACCACCGAGGGACTTGTTCGCTAACTGATAACATAACATTATACATGAAACAATCCACCTGGATAGTGATTGCTTAGACGTGCCCAACCCTGTTCTAAGTGGGCCATAGTTAACAAAAAGCTGTTGTGATTTACGTAAGCATTTTGTCCTGTCCAAGTAAAATTTCAAAACCCTCTTTACATCCAGAGAGTGCAGCGTTCTCTCAGCAGGAGTAGCTGGATTTTGAAAGAAAGTTGGAAGTGAAATGGTTTGATTCACATGAAAATCGGAGACGACTTTCGGTAAAAATTTTGGATGAGTTCTCATTACCACTTTCGCAGAATGAAAAACCGTGTAGGGTTCCTGAGAGCAAAGGGCTTGGATTTCACTGACCCTACGCGCTGAAGTGATTGCCACCAGAAAAGCAGTTTTCCATGTGAGATGTTGAAGCGATGCCTTATGTATTGGCTCGAATGGAGGTAGCATCAGGCGCGATAGGACAACATTCAATTCCCATGGAGGAGACGGCCTTCTAATGGGGGGAAAAAACTTTTTTAAACCCTCCAGGAAGTCTTTAATAATTGGGATTCGAAAAAAGGAAGGTTGTGATGGGCTCTTCCTGTATGCTGTTAGAGCCGCCAAATGTACCTTTATTGATGATAATTGTAAGCCCGATTTTGCCAATGTTAGGAGGTATGGCAGAATAGACTCTTCTCCACAGGATATCGGGTCAATGTTGTTGTCTAAACACCACACACAAAATCTCTTCCACTTGCTTGCATAAGTGGATCGTGTGGAAGGGCGCTTAGCTTCTCTCAGGATTTCCATACAGTCCTGAGGTAAGTTCAAGTGTCCATATTGCACAAGCTCAGGAGCCATGCTGCCAAACTCAGTGATGAGAGGTTGGGATGAGCTATCTGCCCTCCGAACTTCGTGAGAAGGTCCGGACGATAAGGGAGCCTGATGTGTGGTTTGAGTGACCGGTGAAGAAGGTCTGGGAACCACCATTGTCGTGGCCATTCCGGAGCAATCAGGATCATTTTGGACTGAGCATGGGAAGCGGTGGAAAGGCGTAAAGAAATGCTCCTGACCAGTTTATCCACAGGGCATTCCCCAGTGTCCCTGGATGGTAATATCTGGAGGCGAAGTTTTGGCATTTTTTGTTTTCTGGGGTTGCGAACAGGTCTATAGAGGGGGAACCCCATAGTGCGAAAATGGAATGAACGACGTCGTCGTGTAGAACCCACTCGTGGTTCTCGTCCATTACTCGGCTGAGAGCATCCGCTTGCACATTCTGGATGCCCGGCAGGTGAGTTGCTACTAGCGACATGTTCCTGGCTAGAAGCCAATGCCAGATTGTCTGAGCCTCCCTGGATAAAATCCTGGACCTGGTGCCTCCTTGTTTGTTTACATAGTACATGGTGGCCACGTTGTCCGTCTGAAGAAGGAGAGTTTCCGCTCTCAGAGAGGGAAGGAAAGCTTTGAGCGCAAGGTGGACCGCTCGAAGTTCCAGCAGGTTGATGTGATAGAGACTCTCTTTCTGTGACCACTTGCCTTGGACTCGAAGATGTCCCATGTACGCTCCCCATCCGAGCAGTGACGCATCTGTTACGATGGTTTGAGCTGGAGGCTGTCGTTGGAACGGAATCCCCACCAAGAGATTGTCGGGTAGACACCACCACTTGAGGGACTGTAAGGCGTGGGGAGAAAGGAGGACTTTGTTCTCCCATTCGTTCATTAGTTGACTCCATTGATCCTCCAGGTTTTCCTGTAATGGTCTCATATGGAGGCGAGCATTGGGAACGAGATGGATACAAGACGCCATCGAGCCCAGTAGGGAAGCTATTACTCTTGCAGTGGTCTGTGGAGCCTCTTGCAGTTGTTTGCACTTTTGGAGAATCGATAATCGTCGTTCCTCGGAAGGAAACACCTTTCCTAGATTTGTATCTATAATGGCTCCTAAGTAATGCAACCTCTGAACCGGTGTTGCTGTGGATTTCAGGAGATTTACTTGAAGACCGAGTTTCTGTAACAGCTGTAGAGTCCATTTGAAATGTTGTTGCGTCTCTAGATAACTGGAGGCATTTATGAGCCAATCGTCTAGATAGGGGTAGACAAAAATTCGATGCTTCCTCAAATGGGCGGCTACCACCGCCATGCATTTGGAAAAAGTCCTCGGCGCTGATTTTAGGCCGAAGGGCAGAACCGCAAATTGGTAATGATGTTTGCCGACGGTGAACCTTAGGAATTTTCGATGTTTCTTGGCCACCGGAATATGAAAATAAGCGTCGCAAAGGTCTACTGCACAGAGCCAGTCGCCCTGACGAAGATGTGGGTAAATTTGGTGCAAGGATAGCATCCTGAATTTCTCTTTGCGAATCCACTTGTTTGCTGTCCTTAGGTCTAAAATGGGACGAAACTCTTGCTTGTCTTTTTTTGGCACAAGGAAATACCTCGAATAAATCCCCTTCCCTTGCTGGCTGATCGGGACGAGTTCTATGGCTCTTTTTTGCAATAGGATGGTGACTTCTAACTGAAGAGTTTCGAGGTGTCGGTTGGTTGTTTTGGGTGGAACAGATGGTGGAGGACTGGTGAATCTGAGAACGTAACCATGTCTCACAATATTCAAAACCCAGGCGTCTGATGTGATGCGTAGCCACTCGTCCAGATGATTTGAGATACTTCCCCCTACCGGAGTGGGTAACGGAGGAGGGGGAAGCGAAGATTCAGGGCTTAGACGCGGGCACCTGTCGAGGTGTCTGGGTCTGAGGTGTTGAACGACCCCTTGTCGACCTTCTGGAGAAGCCCCTCTGATGCTGCTGCTGCTGCTGTTGCTGAGGGCGTGAAGACGTCCAATGTGGAGTCTGATACCTGTGGGTGAACAGTCTTCTTTGATATGGGCGGAATCCTTTTCGCTGTTCTTTAGGTCGCTCCATGCCTACCGCTTTCAGGGTATCCAGCTCCGACTTCATTCTGGCCATCTCGTCATCGGCATGAGAGCCGAACAAAGTGGAGCCTGAGAAAGGTAGGTTCTGTATCCTCTGCTGTGCTTCGGGTTTAAGCGATGTAAGCCGCAGCCATGCATGTCTCCTGAGCGCTATACCATGAGCATAGTTATGTGCGGATAGTGTTGAAGAATCCGCCGCAGCACTTATAATCTGGTTAGAAACCATAGCTCCCTCGCTCACGACCTCTAGGAAATCTTCCCTTTTGTCCCTAGGGAGATGCTCCGCGAACTGCAGTATAGAGTCCCAGAGGGATCGATCATATCTCCCTAATAAAGCAGTGGCACTGGCTGCTTTCATGGTGATGGATGCCGTCGAGCATACTTTTCTTCCTGCAGCATCGATCTTTCTGCTCTCTTTGTCTGGAGGAGCAGAGGAAGACGGTGACGTCGAATGCGATTTCTTCGCTGCCACTATAACTACCGAGTCTGGTACTGGGTCAGACCTCAAGAATAGAGGATCTTGCTCTGGTGGACGGTACTTTTTAATGAGTCTGGAAGGAGCAGACTTTGTTGTAGCCGGCGTGAGAAAAATGTCCATTGCTGGCTCAATAAGACCCGGAACCAGTGGAAGTAAAGGTCGTGAAGATGTCTTTTGATGCAAGGTCTCAAAGATCACTGATGTCGATGGGGCCGGAGCTGCTAGCGGGATATTCAGCTTGGTTGCCCCTCTCACTAAGACCTCCTGAAATGTGTTGACATCATCTATGGAGGACACTCTTGGGGACGGTGAGTCCGATAAGGTTGGAGAGTAGTCCCGTGTGGACGATGAAGAATGTCCATGATGTGATTCCTGACGACGGTGCCTAGAGGTAGATGTACGCCTCGACGAATATCCAGAACGCCCTGCAGATCGCGTTGGGGTCCTCGGAACAGGCTCTGGAGGAGGCGCCGGAAGAGGAGCCGTAGGTGTTACCGGCGTCTGTGGTAACGGCGACTGCCTTTGCGAGAGCTGTGGCGATGCTGGAAGTAGGATAAGCGAGGCCGAGGATTCCGAGGTTGTATAAACCCTTCTAGGCCTCTTAGATGGTCTTCTCGACGTCGAAGCACTCCTCGACGTCGAACTGCGGTGACGGCGAGTGCCTCTAGACGTCGACTCGTCTCGCCACTGCGAACCTCTCGATGACGACCCTCGACGTTGGTGCAGTGACGGTGAACGCCTCCGACGGCGAACACTCTCTCTCGACGGCGATCTCCCTCGCCGTGTCGACGGCGAGCCCGACTCGGATCTCCTTGGCGTGGACTGTGTTCGCCGTGTCGACGGCGACCCAGATCCTCTTGACGTCGGGTGTCTTCGCCGCCTCGACGGCGAAATAGCTGTCGACGGCGAACGATGTCTTTTTCTCGCCGGCGAACCACTCCTCGGCGGCGAACATGTTGGCGCCGTTCCCTGCTTCGACGTCGACGCTCTCGACGTCGTCGGAGATCTATGTCGTTTTTCAGCAGGTCGGGAAGGAATCATGGAGGAAACAGGTTGAGCCCTGGTAGAAGCCTGACCTTCTCCTCGCTCTGTAGTGGAATGGCCACTTTTTCTCCTGTCCTCTCTCGCCTGAAGTCGGATCTTCTCTCTATCACGAAGGGTTCTTCTAGAGAAGGTTTTACAAATGTCACACGACTCCGGTTTGTGGCTGGATGGAAGACAAATTATACAGACCCTATGTGGATCTGTTTTAGCCTTCTTTCTGCCACAAGAAGGACATTTATCAAAAAGTGAAGGCATTTCTAACTAGAAAAACCTCAAAATTCTGTCAGAATTTAACAGAAATCAGTAGAAAATGATCACTCAAAGGTAAAAACGTCGAGTGAAAATGAAATTCAGAAGATATTTCAATGAATTTCTGTCACAAAAAGCTTTGTGAGGTAGAGCTCAATGCTTCAGGGTCCTGTCAGCAGGAGCCGGAAAAAAGAACTGAGGCAACTGCCTGTTGCTGTGCATGATGGGATACAGGAAGACTTTGCTTTCTTAAAGGCACAGCTCTATTTAAATTCTGTATAATGGCAGCCTATGGGCTACACTGCCCTGCATTGTTTTATTCTCATCAGAGGTGTAAATAAAGAATGAGAATGTATTTGTTATTACATTTCTAGAATAAATAGGTGTTTGAACATGAATTTACACTACTATTGATTTTCTTTTCAACAATTTGGCCTGTGTAGCTGTTCACATAGGCTGCACAATGTTATTCTTAAGTGTTTTTTGACAGACCTTTTCTTCAAACAGCTGGTGTTTGCACTTAAGAATATACTTCACATCAGTGCTCCGGGGTCCCCGCAGGCGCGCGGAACTATTCAGTGCTTATGACTATACATGGAAATCCCCTACGAGAGAAAGACCTTTGTCCTTTTTCGGCACCAGAAAGTAGCAGGAATAGCAACCAGGACCTACTTCTGACAACGGAACCCTCTCTATAGCTCCTTTGGCCAAAAGGACTTGGACTTCCTCGTGGAGAAGTGCCATATGATCCTCCAATATGCGATTGTATGAAGGTGGCATGGCTGGAAGAGGTGTCTCGAAGGGGAGGGAGTAGCTCCTTCGGACAATCTGGAGAACACACCTGTCCGAGATAATGGATTGCCATTGGGGCAAGTGATGACGAATCCTGCTGCCAACTGATTACTGGTGTACCCGCGGACTAGGAAGGTTTGGAGGCTGAAGCGGAGGCTGGGGTGGACTGGGCGAACCGCTGGCTCCCTGATCCCCAGGGGCGTGGGATCCCGCATCCGCGGCCGCGTAGGAGCTGTACAGCATGCACGTGTCGATGGCCAGGGGAGAAAGGAAGCACTTGGGTGCCCCTTCCATAGCTACGAAAGGGGCAAAAGACGGACTTGCTAGGGTCTAGGAGCAGGCACGTGGCCAAGGGACCGGGCTGTGGCTCAAGAATCCTTGAAGAGCTCGAGCGCTGAGTCCACCTTGTCTCCAAAGAGACATGTGCCATCAAAGGGCATGCCCATCAAGGATTGCTAGCCATCCCCTGAGAAGCCAGATGTTCTCAGCCAGGTGTGGTGTCTCAATGCCACCGTTGATGCAACCCATCTGCCCAGAGAGTCGGCTGCATCCAGTCCACCACGAATCATGAACTTTGCTGCATCCCTCCCATCTGTTACGGCTTGGGAAAGGATAGTCCGGGCCTCCTCCAGAACTCTAGGCAGCACTTGCGCGACCGTATCCCAGGGAGTATGGGAATAGCGGCCCAAAAGGCATGCGGTGTTCACGGACTGCAGCGCTAGACTGTTTGGAAGAAAACAACTTCTTCCCCAAGTTGTCTTTTTGATTCCCTATCCGGGGGTGTGGCAGGGAATGCGTCAGATGAAGAGGAAGCCTGGATGACGAGGCTCTCAGGCGTGGGTGTTGGCTGAGGAATTTTGGGTCTGTCGGCGAAGGCCGATGGTGGCGGGCAATCGTCCTATTCACAGGAGCCCCTGTGCTTGGTCTGCACCAAGTACCCAAAAGGACGTCCATCAGTGACTCACTGAAGGGAAGAAAGGGTTCTGATGTGGAAGACCCCCAGATGAAGCACGTCGATTAGGATATTAGGCCTAAACTCCACAGAAGGTAGCTCAAAGTCCAAGACCTCAGCCGCCCTTCTCACCACCATGGAGTATGAGGCACCCTCCTCCGTAGCCACGGTAGGACGAGAGAGCATACCAGTGTCATGTGAGGTGTCTAGACCACTGGCATCACCCAAATCCTGCACCCAGTCCATGTGGGGGTCAAGCTGGTATTCTAAAGGGTCCAGCGTCCACACCAAACTCTCCCCGTATCCATACCCATACGCATAAGGGTCTGGATCAACGCTGGGCACAGGAGAGCCCATAGAGAACGGAATCGATGTCGAGCAACGTTGTTCCAGCTCCGGGTATGAGAATGGGATTGATGTTGATTGTGGGCCCAACCAACATCGGGAGCAATGACGTCTTACCCGATGCAGGGGAAGGTCGTTGTGGCACGACCGCCGACGGGACAGATCTGCGATTGGATCCGGAGGAGCCCTCCGGAGCCATACCCGAAGTCAATGACTTCGAACCCAAGGGGGCCCCCACCAACTCAACTGTCTTGAGGCCTTCCTCTTGAACGAGACCGTGAGCGCCGCGGAATCGAGTGTCGGGCCAGCATTGAGCTTTAGGGACCGCTCCCTCAAAGCTTTCGGGTTCATGGCCTGACACTCAGAGCACAACTTCGGGTTGTGATCGCGCTCCAGGCACCAAAGATGCACGAGGTGCGGATCCGTCACCAACATCATTCGATGACAGGAGTCGCAGGGCTTAAAACCGGTCTTGTGGGATCCCTCAATGCATCCACAACCTTGTCAAAAAAAATTAAACAAAAGTGTTGCTGTGACTGAGGTAGCTCTCTCCTGATCTGTGCGTAGGCTGGCGCGGAAAGAAAAGAACTGATGTCAGGGTGCTGAGGTGGCAGCTATATACGACCGTGACATCATCACAGCGAACACAACGCCAACGACGCCCGAGGAGTCGACCGACGCCACATGACAGCGTGCAGACGTATTGCTCAAAGAAAAATCTCCGGATCAAGACTGACGCCTGGGGAAATTCCAAGGTAAGGAATCTGCAACTAGAAGTCTCTATCAGATATGTCCTATTAGACATTCCAGTGTAGCAGAAGACCTGCAAATATTTCTGTTACACCATCTATGGCACCCAAAAATGTGTATTTAGCCACAGCCCTCATTAGCAGACCCTAACTGACAGGAGTCAAACTGGAGCCCCACTTCAAGCACAGCTATGGATTTCATATGGTACTTCCTTGGATGCCAAGCTGTGTGATTTGTATTTCTCCTAGGATGGGACCAAACCTGAAGATCTGCCCAAGACCCTGCTCAGGTTCTGCCTTCAGTGCTGTGCAGTCAGCTGTGAGGAGATACACCCAGCCTGTACAGCAGCTGTCGAGATCCCCCATATCCTTTCAGAGAACCGGCACCAGGGGCGGTATATGTAGGTGCTGTAGTAATGAAGTAAATAATTACATGTTAACTGATAGTCAGTGATTGTTTAGAGAGCACACTCCCCAAAACTACTAAAAATAACCTTTAAGCATGCAGGCTGCCTTTTTAGCATAACACAACACTCCCTAGCCACTGTTCGTGTTAGTATGAACATAGGCCTCACTAGTCTTGGGCTACCTAGAGTACCTACTCTAGGGTCCATCTGACCTAGCTGGGTTGTTTTAATAACTCAGCAACCAGCCAGTCTGTGTACCTAGGAAGTAGCCCATAAATTCTCATGGATCCACCAGTTATCGAGCCTGTTAGAATTAAGAGTTATTGTGTTTCACATAGAGCTTTAATCTCTTAGTGAAAGGCTGGGTGAAAACATATGGAAACTGGCACAGAACAAACAGTTTCTGGATACTACTCCCCAAAATCTCATAATCCCCTTTATATCCCCATCCCTGGAATTACAGCCTCCCCTTCCCCTGTTGACAGTAAATCTGGGACTAAGACTTGGCCCATGCAGACAGCAAGATCCGTTTGGTGAACTTGGACATATTTAGATTGGATTATCATTTATTTGCTTGTGGATGGAGCCGTACAGACCCCACCACCCTCAAGCAGGACACCCCTTGAACCAAGGAACATTGATCATACATAGGTATCCCCTCTGGAGCTGGAACTACGCAATCAAGTATTGAGGCAACATGAATTTTCAGGAACTTTTAAATTGTGTCTTGTAAACCTTGGCATCATGCTTGGTCTGCCAGTGGCCAAGGAGTTTTTGGAAGACTGACAGACCATAAACTGTGTGTACCAGTTGCCTACACTGACCCTCTCCCCCCCCAAAAAAAAAAAAAAAACAGGAGGTACCAGGAGACCCATCTATCCTTAGGGTTTGAATCATTTTGACTGTGTCCAGGAAGAACTTGGATAACTGGACTTTCACATAACTTTTTATCAGCCTTTGTTGAAGCTGCTTTATGCCTTTAAAAAGAAGCATGATGAGTACATATTTTTTTTAGAGCGGTCGTTAACCCAGGGGTTTCTTCAGACTTTGATGCTTCTGTGTTCTTAACGAACGGCACCATGGGACAACTCTAACGACATCATTTGTAAAGACTGGCTTGCTCTAGAACGTTGCACAGTGGTGATCATTCTTCTCATAACATTTGCCTTGTTTTCTTACCAGCTTTGTTCTGTTGAAACAAGCAGTGAAAAAGGAACCTGAATTCGTCTGCAAATTATAGCACAGGGCCCCAGCCATGAAGGTATTTCCTCAAACTCTTGAACCATTTGGAGTATATATATGTGCAGGACAATGATCGCACATTTCACATTTTTCCTGTGTGACAATTAAAAGGTGCTTATCGAAGAATAATATTTATTAATACCCCTGACTGAGCATTCATATTTATTGTGAGTGAACTGACTGCGGTAAATTGCAGCTATTGTAACCTTCATGCCATAACCATTAGCTAGGCCATGACTTCTCAACTAAGCTACCTCTTACAGTCAAGGAGAGTTTGAAGCCTTATCTATGTTTCTCCATGAAGCACCCAGAATACAGGTCAGTAAGTAATACATGAAGCCTCTCCTTTCCTACTGCAGAGTTTGGGAAAGAATGAAACTCCCTAAAGATTAGCAGTTTATCCAAAACCACTGGTACTCCCACACAAGGCTGAGTTGGAAAAAGCACACGCTGCTACTTTCGATTTCAGCACTATAGAATGTTGAGTTTAAGAAGCTACCAACTGTGGTGAGACATTGGGCGCAGGGAGGCACCAGGTGCCGCAACACATCACAGAAATGATAGAAGTTAAGAGATGGGGAGGGGAGGAACTACAATATGGCGGCCATGAAGCTATACATAATGTCTACCAGTGGTTTTATGGAATCAAGACTGTCTGCTATTAATGTGGTGTCTATGCCAAATGCAAGAACTGTAACGTGTAAAACGCTCCATTGTGCTGTTTCTGAAAATTAAGTGAACAGTATCCAAAAAAAGAAGCTACCAACAGGGGTCTGTGTAGTGTTTAAAATGAGCAAAATCTAAGGGGTAGAACTTAACAGATGTTTCCACGGTACAGCTCCACCACCTGCAGTGGTTCTATGTCTCCTCAGATAAAGGAGCAAACATACATAATGTATTGATAGGTCAGATAATGATGCTTCCTACAGTGGTAGACTACAAGCTCATGAATCACTAGAGTTGCCGCTGTGTACGGGCCATAGGGTAGATTACATATAGAATTATAGATGGGTAAGTGTGAATAACGGGAATGTGCCTCACCAAGGGTAATAAGTGACATCAAACAGACAACAAGAGTGAAGCTTGAGTGGTCTATGACATCCTTCAGAAACCCCAGGTGAAACACATCTCCCATTATTGACATTTTAGCCATCTATTATTTTATGTTGTATACAGCGTCCCTGGTCATCTGCCCCCGCTTCCAAAAGAAACATAGGGGGAAGAGGAGTAATGAAGAAGGCATATATAACATGCCCTGCTCTCAAAATGCTGAAAAAATCGGCCTCTTGCCTTCTATTCCCACCACCGGTGCTTAATTTGTGCTTGTTGTTGCCGGTGCTCAGCACCGGCACTTATTTTTGAGGGCCGGTGCTTATTCTTCTGCCCCAAGCATTTGCTGCGTGCAAAAGACACATATGGGGAAAAGGGAGGAAGAGAAAAACGAAAAAGCGTCACAATGGGAGAAATCAGAAAGCTGCAAAAGTGAACTGAAGGGGAGGGAGTGGCTGTAAATGGATTGAAGAGGCCCGAGATGGCTTCAGGATTATGCTGCCTTAGTATTCCGTGTTCCCACATTTAATTGCAGCAGCCCCAGGTTTAAGAGGATGGCTTTGAGCACCGGCACGTTTTTATTTACAAATTAAGCACTGTCCACCACCCTTTGAAAATTCCCACTCCTGCCCAAGTCAAACATAAAATTAAAATGCCTGACTTCCCGACACCCACCCTCGTCACCTTTGACATATACCTCCGCAATTGAAATGGAAAAATATCTGACCCCCTGTCATCCAGCGTTACCACCCATTACGTTACCCTTCCTCTGTCTACACTGAAATATAAACACCTGGCATCCTGGAACTACTCTCGGTGCCATATTCTCACACAGAGTGGGGAGAAGGTACAGCGCCTACAGGGGCCCTGGGAGAGCTGCTCGCTAGCATGGTATGTATGCTCCTGTCAGCGCGGGTAGTGCTGGCTTTAGGACGACCCAATTGATGGCGCTACTCCGTGCGCTGAGCTCGGAGATGGAGGTATTTTTGGGGGGGTGGGGGGGAGTCTGCATTTTAAAAGGTCTTATGGGGTTAAAAGCACCTGCTGCAGAGTTATGTATGTGCCCTGCAATTTTTAAGGCATAATAAAAATGTTAAGATTTTCTCGTGTAAACATGTACTTGATAGAGAGATCTGAGTTTTCTCCTTTCCGAGTTTTGACTCCTTATAAGTAGTACAGAGGGTTAACGTGGCTGCTGCAAATAAAGAGTTACATGGAAATCACAGGATTGTGTTTTATGTACCTAGCTCATTGGGTCACTGTTTTTTGTCAGAGTTCCGTTTTTGCTGCTTGCAGTTCATAAGTTACAATCCTTCTAATATAGCGCATTGAGCTTTTAACTGCCTTCAAAGAGGTGCATGTAAACTGCAAGGCATAGATCCTTATATTTTTAACCAGTTTTTCATAATCCTAAGGTTGCTAAATGATTTTCTTTGGGTAAAAATACATCCTTATTAGCACAGCCAACTCTGTCCTCTGTTTTGTTTTAAATACTAAGGGCCTGATTCTAACTTTGGAGGACGGTGTTAAACCGTCCCAAAAGTGGGGGATATACCACCTACCGTATTACGAGTCCATTATATCCTATGGAACTTGTAATACGGTAGGTGGTATATCCGCCACTTTTGGGACGGTTTAACACCGTCCTCCAAAGTTAGAATCAGGCCCAAAGTGTGTGCCTCTCCAGACTAAGCACTCTTAGTGCCTAACAGTATGGATGATATGCTGCTCTTATATTTTGTAGCCTTATTTAATATTTCCTATTCTTTGATTTACACACTTGCATAATTTATTGTCTCTGCATAATGCGTGTGTGATGTAAAGTACTCTGATACCCTACATTATTATTAATAGTGTTATAGAAGAAATTAAACATGTGAGAGAGGGGGTAAGGAGAGATGAGGGGCACCCTTGGAGGGCGTGGTAGTGACGGAATCCATCCAGAGAGAGGTCAGTGGGTGGGGCCTACAAAGACTGTTGCATAGGGCACCAGCAGCACTAAAGCTGGCCCTGGGCGTGGGTCTGCAGAGACCTGACCTAACAGGAAGGTGAGTGGCTCAGGCACAGAGTAAGTCGCATTCTCCAGACAATGTATCCAGGAAATGTAGAAAAAGTTAACTGAAACCACCAACCACCATTCTACTACTATGCTCAGGTCACTGGATACCCAGGCGAGCAGTGAAACAAAGGGCATCAGAACAGTGGGTAACCATTTGGTTCGTCACTGTTGTGGTATCACTGTTATGCTATCACTGCAATAATTTGGATCAGACTGTTAATGACAAAGGCTTTTTATGGAGGCCATAAATGGCATATGGAATAATATATGAGCAGCTCTAAAAAACATGCTCGTCTTTCAAGAGACAACACGAGTGAAGCTTGAATTATCTATGATGCCACTTAAAAGTGTATGTGGGAAAACTCCACATTAAACAACTTTTAAAAAAAATTGTTTTATTAGGTTCCAAGCAAATTCACCTAAGTACAAACCTGTACAATTCAAAGCTGTCAACATTCACTTCTGATGTTAATGTTTACAACAAATATTTAAAATAGGTCAGTGTGAGGAAATGGGGTGTATTATATGATATGGTTGTGTAACCCTCGCTGTGTAATACATCCAGGCAGATGTTGTTGCCACTAGGAAGGTCATCTTGATTGTAAGGAGCGTAAGAGGACAGTTGTGCAGTGGCTCAAAAGAAGAGCACATCAGAAAGGTTAAGTACTAGACTGAAGTCCCACTGAGGCATGATGAAGGATAAAGGTGAAAATGTGTTAAAGAACTTTCAAAAACCTATTCACAAGAGGGGGTTTCAAAAGGGATGGCTGATCTAATAATCGCAGAAAGACTGAGATGGTACAAAGAAAGCCCTTTAAGGTGCCCAAAGCAAAGCCCTGCTTACCAAAAGAAAGAGTAAATAGAAAGACCTGAGAAAGGGGAGCTGTAAGAGGGTCAACCAGGTTTTTCTGCACAGAATGCCCAAACCTGCCCCAGCGGCAGGTGTATACAGTCTTGGTGGAGAGACGCCTGGGTACCAAGATAACATTGCAGATGTTGGCTGGAAGCTTTTGCCACTCAATCTCCACATATGAAGGCAAAGCAGGAGAGGGTTCAGGTTTAGGTCCGGAGGGTATGGCTGCAGTCAGTGCCAGAGTTGTCACTGGGCGGTGCCCTGCTGGTTCCATGTTGGATATGGGGATGGCATCGCTGTAGGCCACCAGCGTAGCAGGGAGCGGTGACATCAGGACCAGCACTGGGGAAGGTCGAGGTGGTATGACCTGTGCCGGTCCGGGTCCATCCAAGGGGCTCAACTGGCGCCATGAGCGGACCCAGCCCTGGGGATCCAGTAGGACTCACTCAAAAACCTGTGGGGCCTGAGGGCTGCCCAAACATAAGGTGCATGGCCTCATAAAATTATTGGAGCTGGGCAGGGGTCACTCCGGCTCCGGGAAACTCACAGAGGTGCGGAGATAGGCCAGGCACAGGCTCAACCACGGAGTCAGGCCTCAAGTGACAATACTCACTCATCTAGCTGGATGACTTTGACAGACGGGGTGAAGTCGAAGACCTCTTCAACTTCTTACTCTTCTTCTTCTTCTTGTGGAACTTACCAGAGTGGGATAGCTTTGACTGTGATGAAGATTGAAGGCTCTGTGATTGATCCAGGGACCTTCCTCACGACCGGGATTGAGACTGTAGCACGTTAAGCGGCAAGGCGCTTGAGAGTTGGAGGATCCCTCCTTCAAGGCCTTCGGGTACATGGCGTGACAATCGATGCAGATCTTGGTGTTGTGGTCGTGCTAAAGACACTAGAGGCAGACAAGGTGTGGGTCGTTCACCAACATTTGCAGGTGATAGGTGCGGCAGGGCTTGAATCCAGCCTTTCTTGTGGACATCCATGCCACACAAGGAGAAGTGTCTCAAACTTTTTCACTGACGTTTTTCGACTTTTGTCAAAGTGCCTGGAGGTAACTCTTTCCCGATCTGCGCTGACTGGAGTAGAAAGAAAATAACTGACATCAGCGCACTAGGGTGGTGCCTATATAGGCACTGTACACATTGCCTTGTAAAGCCAAAAGACACCACCTACCGGCGCACAGTGGTACTGCTCACAAAAACTTTTTAGATCCAGTCTGATGCCTGGCAATAACTCTAAGGTAAGGAATCTGAGGCTAGAAGTCTCTTATCAGAAGCAAGGGATATAGGATGCTGAAGATACTTAAAGATGCTGAAAATGCTGGGCAAATGACAGTGGTCTTTCTTGGGCTACTCCTCAGTCCATGGTCATGGTGGGGTGATGCTGGCCACAGGGGTCGACATCCCATGAAGTCTTGTCTGGGTCAGCAGAGGTCCAGTCGCTACTGTGATACCAATTGTTCAGCACAGCGGTCACAGTGGTTTCCTTCTTTTAACAATAACTTTCCTTCTGGGCCCTAAAGCTGTGCTATGTCAACACTCCCAGGTCCAGCAGACTGAGGTAAAACTTTTGAGGATCGGGTCCTGGTCTCTTGGGCTGCACAGTGGTGAGGAGGCTTCGGTAGCTTTTGTGGCTTCTGCTTCAAGCTGGAGTTGGGGGATGACTTCTCTGCGAGCAGGACAAAGCAGGCACAGTCCTTTCCTTCGCTAGCCCAAGGAGCAGCAGGTCCAATCTAACTTCAGTGCAGTCTCCTCTTCACCGGTTCCAGGGTCAGCAGGGCAGTCCTTCTTCGGTCCTTATCTTCCAGCCAACCAAGATCTGTGTTCTGGGTGCCAGGGGTGCCCACCCTATGCTGAGAACGCACCCTCGGGGAGGTTGCGGTCACCGGTCAATGAGCTTCTAGGTTCCGGCCTGCCTGAAGACAATTTCCTGAGAAGTGTGGCATTTAGCTATCACAGAAAGCTCCATTCTGACCACTCTAAAAATGGCAGAACTCCTCTCTCATCCCAAAGAGCTCGGTAGCCCCCCTAGAAGTGTGGCTACCTGTTGGCTACACACCCACAAGAAAACTGGTTTGGCCAGTGTTTTCCTCTCTCCGTCCCCAACGGCAACCTACTAGAACAAACGAGCAGCACCTTTTGAGTGTGGTTATCATTTGCCCTTCAAAGGAAGGTTCCACTTTAAAGCACACCTTTTTGACTAACACCTTGAGGGGCTTCCTTCCAGGAGGAGGTAACACCTCCACCAACGCCAGACCTCTACTTTACCTATCCTGGAAGCAGTTTATACGTTTCCTCATGAAGGCAGAAGGCTTTCTCGTGGCCAGCCTCAGTAAATAGTCACTAGAAACGTGGGGCTTAATATAACAAGCTGCTTGATAACTTTAAGTGGCAATTTTTGTAGTCCCATTCAGAAGTTAGGGCAGTTGTGATGTCACATTGTAACTCTGTGCTTGACAATGGGGCAACCAATTTCCCTTGCAGAAACAACAACAATTTGGGGTTTTTGTTGCTAGAACATGTTAAAAACATTTCTACCTTTCTAGTATGTTGCACCCTGACTTGGTAAGTGGTAGGACTGCTACAGGGATGACTTACACACATTTAAAAGCGAGTTTGGGCTTTGCCATTGCTTAAAATGGCAAAGTTAAGTTAGCAGTTTTAAATTGCCCTTCGAGTCTGCTGAGGCAGAATGGGAGTCACTTTTTTCCACGTCTCCCTCAGGATAGTGCAAAGAGTGCTGAAGTCCCTGAGATCATAGGTACTGCGGGTACCATGTAGTAGGGACTTTCAAGTAAATTAACCTATGCCAATTGGGTGAAAGCCAATCAAACACAAAGGTTTAAGGGGCAGGGGACTGTCACTAAGATCTGGTTAGCAGGCCTCACTGCACTTGAGTCAAAAAAACCAGCAGCATCTGTCCAAAACATTGGGATTGATCATACAAAAGGAGGCAGTTCCTTACAGTCAGTATCAAAGAAGTCCATAAAAATGCAACTTCTCCCTCAACCCTACCCATGAGAAAAACCTTTACATTTCTCGAATTATCCCTAATATTGTAGTCTTAATGGTTAAGAGCAGTACTCAATACCCACACTAAATTCCCGGAGGAATACAAACAAAGACCATCATCTTTTGAGGTTTAACACGCAATACTGTTCTTGTATGAGAAGAGATTTAATGCTATGAGTCAGGAAGGGCAGGAAACACTAGGTGGACTAGCCGGAAGGTAACTGCACAACAGCTCCCATATTGTTTTCAAGGTGTTGTACTGGTAATTAAGGGCAAACAAGAGGTTCTCTACAGCCATAATGTGCCAGTATCATTGTGCCACGGAGGGAAGATTCCTCCAATTCCAATAAGTTGCTAAGGTCTATTTCGAAATTCTGCATCAACTAGCAGCCTATTTTAGTTTGGTGCTCAATAAGAGGGGTGTGAAGGACGATAAGCTCAGAGGCAATATTACTGGACAAGGGGTAACCCAGAATATTGTGTCAGAGTTCTTCTTAGTCTGTTTTGAGAGATAGGCTATTCCATCTAACCATATAGGCCCCATGAGGCTTTGGAGTCCCATCTATCAAAAATGTACAGATGCTAGATATAGTAGCAAGGCCACCTGCTACCATGGAAATGAACTTCATGAATGGGTATGATCCCTATTAGCTGCCTCCTTTATGTATTGATGTTTGACCCAAGTGATCTGATCTGGCCTTTAGTGAGCATATCCCCAACCATGATATATTCCCCTTCCCTCCGGTTATCACAGAGTCATTGCCTTGCTGCTGGAGAAAAGGAAGGACTGCAATGGGTGGGAGCATGGGAAACGTGGTTAATCACAGCTTCTGCTGAATGACTCCAAAACTGCAAGCTTGGTTTAAGTAGGAGTGCTGATATGAGAATTAGCATCATGTTTTGGCTTCCAAGCCAGTACCCAGAGAGTTCCCTACAATGCTGCACTCCATTTGGGGACCACAGTTTGTCCACTGTTCAAAGGGTGAAGTCTACCATGATCATTGGGTGAACTGCTATAGTATACATCAGAAAGTCCAGGATGTCAGCAACTCTTGTACAACAGAGAATCCTGTCTTGCCACTCAAGGGTGTTCTACTCACCAAAGAAACTAGAAAATTACTTTATGTCTTCAAAGAAAGAGTGCTTAACAGAGACTATGAAGGCTAGAAAAATAAAAGTACCCCAGACAAGATATTAATTTTAATTGCTATTATATTCCCTAGCAAGGAGAGATAAAGGGAGACCAGAGAATGAGGTCATGCAGTAATTTGGGAAACTGGACTTGTAGAGGTTGTCCACTCATGGAGCAATGCAAATGCCATGTTATGTGAAAGAGTGTACCACCCAGGAGAAAAGTTCCTCTCTGAGCATCTCACATTCAGTTAAGTTAACTGTAAATGCTGCCATTACTACAAATGCTTCAAACTGAAGTATCAGTAGAGATTGGGAGATCTCGGGCAGATGTCAACATGGTGTCATCAAGGAACAAAGACTTTCCGTGCATGTATGGTTCAAACTGGATGCCTTTAATGAGTCTGATGCTAAGGGCAATAAGAGGGGGAAAGAGGAAACACATATGTTGAGTCCCTCTCTGAATTGAGAAGTTCTACGATTTAAACTAATCTTAGAGATGAGAGCATAATATCTGACCATAGCCACGGCAATATAGTCTTGGCCCCAGAAAAATCCCTCTTAAAACGTTTGTAAGAAAAATCACAGTCCACCCAATTGAAGACCTTCTCTGCATCTAAATATATCAAAATGGCTGTTGACCTTTGTGATAAGGCAGACAACACATCTTATATTATATTACCATGGATCTTGCAGCCCCTCCTAAAACCTACCTATCAGGCTAGATAAGCTCCAGCAGCAATGCTTCGAAAGTGGAATCCAAGACCTTCATGAATGATTTGGCATCTAGATTAATCAAGACTATTCCTGACAACTACAATTGTATGTGGTGTATTCTCTCCCAGTTGTCTTATCCTGCTCAGATCAGAAGTGAAAGGGTAGAGTGTCATGATGAAGCCATACAGAAGATAGCCTCTCTACCTCCTCTGCTTTGCATTAACTTTAAAATGTACCTTAGGTCCTGCTAATATCCCTTCCACCATCTGGGGATCTCTTCCCTACTACATGCAGCCTGTTTTTTGCTGCTCTGATATCGTGGCAGTTAAAACAAAACTCAGTTTTTCACTGCTCGGACATCACAGAAACAGTGAGTAATCAAGTTTAAAATATGATGTTTGCGCTAAACGCTGTCGGTGAAAGGCTTACACAACAACTTGTTTATGCATAATATTTACTAAAACAGTTTTGCCATTTTCAAGCGCTGAAAATGACCATTATCCAACTTAACATTACTAGGTACACTGATAGTCTCGCAGGAATTGATAGACAATGTAAAACAAAAAAATGACAGGTATCTGAGGACTTCGTTTCTTCTATTCTAGTATACATATTGCAGATGCGCATAACCCCACTTTAAGGTGCTGTTATGGGAGCTAATCAAAACCAAATTGTGGACAAACTTTTCAAACCCCTTTACCTAGAGATTGCTTTGATGGCTGACGTCTATTTTCAGGAAGTAAGCTTTTATGCAGTTATGTTTTATGCCTTTCTTTTTCAAACGTGGAAGCCCGAGGCAGTATCACATTTAAGTCGGGCTCCCCCTCGTCCACTATGCCCTGTGGTCTCGAGCATGAAAGCTAGTAGGTGGTGTACTTAACGAGTAGACCCCTCCCTGCCAAGAGTTTAAGTGCCATTTCCACAATGCTCCGGGGCCCAGCTGCGGTCGGCAATTCCCTTCATGTCTCTGCCTGAGGCTCCCAGCACGCTCCAACTTTATCAGTCGAGTTTTGAATTCAGCTTCGACAAAATTGTGGGAATGGAGGTCTGTTCTCGCTCCGGACCCACAGCGGAATAAAGGATTACAAAATGAAATGCCACTAACTGTAACAAAGCACCTAGTTTGTTACCACAACCAAAAAATTCAGGAGGCAGGTATCCTCACAGTGTGCAACGTTTTGGAATAAATACGGCAACTTGACCGCGAAAGCAACTTGTCAGTTCACCTCATTCATACACCGAACTGAATGTAACAGGATTACGTTTTACACCATGGGATACACTGTTTCCTAATTCCTGACAGGGTAGTTGCTATACCATGAGGGATGGGCGGCAGAAGGCCACCAACCTGACTTCAAACGTCGTGCCATAGCCGCTCAAAACCTGTAAGGTAGCAGTGATGGTATGGCATGTGTATTTATAGAGAGCGTCCTGCACCTGATAAGACACTGAAGTGCTTTTTAAGTCGAAGCCTACCAAACAGTGCAGCTCAATTTGCTAGAGGCTTCTTGGGGACATTCTGATAGCTGACCTAGGAATGCAGTCTGCCCATTGCTTCCCATTGGCTTTGTGGTTTGTAACACATTTGCTTGCTATTTGCTGGCTATATTTGTTTTAGGCTGTCCAGCATATCTTTGTTCCTCTTGTGGACTATAGCCTGTTCAATGCCCTCTTCCACAAGTGCTTGCTTTCTGTAATCTAGTCTTTAATTTGTGTTCTTATCTTGACACATTTCCTGTCTCTTCAAAGACAGAGGTATAATATTCCAAGGGGGTTGGGTTTTTACTTTTTTGAACACCTGCACTAGTCTCCCCTTGATGGAGGGTAGAAAGGCTTTAAATGCTAAGTGGATCACTTGAAGCCCCAACACGTTGATTTCGAGCCTAAATTCCACCGTAGACCAGAATCCGCTGATCTCTGCCTCTCCCAGATCCCAGCCCAGCAGTGTCTGTAACTACAGTTACATATGGTTGGGAAAGAGAGAGGGGTCTGCCGCTGAGAGATTCCCCCGATGCTACACCCTCTGAATCTTCAGGTTCGACTGTAGAGCCTGCATATGCCAAAGGGCATGCACTGCTAGCAGGATGCAGGAGGCCATGAGGCACAGCAGTCTAGGAGACAGTCTAACCGAAACCCAGGAGAGAGGCTGAAACATTGGTATCATAGCCCTGGACTTGCTGTTCAGGAGAATAAGCCCCAAACTGCAAAGTGTCCCGAACAGGTCTGATGAAAGGGAGCGTCTGAGAGGGAGTCAGATGTGACTTCGCCATGTTGATAGTGAACCCCAGTGAGTGCAGGAGGTCTGGGGTAGTCTAGAAGTGGGAGGGACAAAGGGACAAGCCCGTCTTCAACAGCCAGTCGATGAGATAGCAGAAGACTGGTGCCCCTGATTCCCGCGGATGAGCTGCAACCACCGCCATCCCCTTGGTGAACACCCGAAGAGTGCTGGTAAGGCCAAAGGGAAGCACAGCTGATTGAATGTGCTCATGGTCCACCGCAAACCGCAGGTAACGCCTGTAGGATGGCAAGACGGGAATGTGAAACTATGCATCTTGAAAGTCCAACGCTACCAACCAGGCTCCCTGGTCGAGGGCAGACAGAATTTGCGGGCAAGCGTGATGAATTTCTCCTTTTTCAGGAATTGAGAGGGCGCAGTTCTAGGATAGGACTAAGGCCTTGGTCTTTTTTGGAACCAGAAAGTAGTGGCAATAACAACCACGTCCTACTTCTGCTGCCAGTACCCTCTTTATGGCTCCCTTGGTTAAGAGACCTGCCATTTCCTGGTAGAGTAAAGGTATGTGGTCCTCCTCCATCCTGTTTCAAGTAGGTGGCATGGGTGGAGAGGAAGTCACAAAATAGAGAAAACAGCCCCTTTGGACAACCTGCCGAACCAATCAGTTGGATGTTACCGACCTTCAGTGGTGCAGGTGATGGCTTATCCTGCCTCCCACTGGTTGGCCATGATGATCGGAGGACAAACCAAAGGGGCATGGAGGCTGCGACTGCTGGGGGGTGGTGCAATGTCTGAGCGGGTAAAGACAAGGCGAGAAGCCTCTTCCCTGGCCATGAAAGGGAGAATTGGGTTAGTGAGGGGTCACAGAAAGGCCTAATGGACTGGCTGTGGCCCTGCTGTCTTTGATACACTCTAGGGCTGAGTGCGTCTTGACTCCGAAGAGACAGGAGCTATCTAAGGGCATGTCCATGATTAAGGCCTGAACATCCCCTCCAAAAGCCAGCATTTCCCAACAAGGTATGGCACTGAAGGGCCACCAACAATTAAATCCCTCTTCCCATTGAGTTGGTTGTGTCCAGCCCACACAACTGGCATACTTAGCTGCATTTCTCCCATCAGTAATGGCTTGCAAGAGTATGTATGGCTCAGGTCTCCTACGACACCATAGGTAGCACCTTGCGCAACCGAGTCCCAGATTGTATGATAATGTAATCTCAAAAGGCACTGCATGTTAACCGAATGCAGTGCCAGACTGGCAGAAGAGAAAAGAAGGTTATAGTAGCGGACAGGTGTCCTATGCACAGGAGTCCCTGTGGAAGGCGTGGGCCAGGCCCCAAGTAGGACGACTGTGAGGGCTTCATTAAATGGGACAAACAGTTCAGATTGGATGACTGCTGGTTGAAGCACCTCTGTCAAGACATTTGTCTTGAAAGGCATGGACGGCAGTTAAAGGTCCAGGACCTCAGGCACCCTCCTTCGCAGCCACTGTGGGAAGAGAAACAAAGCCAGTGTCTGAAAGGTATTCAAGCCGTAGCATCTGCCAGATTCTCATACCAGGTTTTCCCAGTGTCATCTAAAGGCTGGAATTCATAAGGGTCCAGTGGGCCCTACCATTCATCCACAATTCCAGTGCCACAGAATTAAGGCAATGGCTTAAATTAAGGAGGATCTGCACCCAGTCAGCACGGGAATTAGCTTTGGGCGCCACTGCTCTAGCTGTGTTTCTGAGTTGGGGGATGGTGGCACCAGGGGCGTTGGCATTGGAGCTGGTGTTGGGTAAGGTGGAGGTCGTACGACCCATGCTGCTCCGGATCCATGTGGCCTGACTGGCCCCAGGGACAAACTCACTGGCAGAAGACCAGTAGGGGCCCCTTCAGAGCTCTCAGGGCTGAAGGTGCTTATGAGGAGTTTGGCTGCCAAAGTTTGAAGTGCACTGCCTCATAGAATTCATGTATTCACCTGGGGGTCGCTCCAGTTCCTGGAAATTCTGGGAGGCGCGGAGATGGTCCTGGCACAGGCTCTTCGAAGGAGCAAGACCTAGAATGTCTAATCTCCCTCATCTTGTAGCAAGACTTTGACTGACAGGACAAAGTCTAAAACCTCTTCAAGTTCTTACTCTTCTTCTTATGGGACTTACTTGATTTCCCCTGACAACTTTGGCTGTGATGACAGGCGCCTGGAGTGGCTCTGTGAGCGATCTCAAGACCTTCCTCTTGACCAAGATTGGGCCCGTTGAGAGGCAAGGAGCTTGATTGACCACTCCTTCAAGGCCTTGGGGTACATGGCAAGGCGACTGGTGCACACGTTTGCGTCATGATCGCACTCCAGACACCAGAAATATAACAAATGTGGGTCCGTTACTGACATTTGTCACTGACAGGTGACATCGCCTAAAAGCAGCTTTTCTAGTATACATACCTGACACACCAGGAGACGTGTATTTAAAAAAAATCAAAAATCAAAAAAAAAAAAAAAAAAACGTTGAAAAGAGGTCAGTCAAAAAAGATTGGGGCAGCTATTCTCTGCATCAGTGTTGACTGGTGCAGAAAGAAAAAACTGATGTCAGTGTGCTGGGGGTGGAGTCTATATAGGCACCTCGCACATCACTTTTGGCACAGGCGACGTCAACAACACCACAAGGAACCTAACGACACAACCTACCAGCTTGCTAGTACTGCTTACAAAAAAATTCAAGGTCCAGTCTGATGCCTGAGGATAATTCTAAGGTACGGAATCTGTGGCTAGAAGTCTCAATTAGATTTAAGAAATCACACAAAGCTAATTATTTTGCAATTCTGATGAGTGGTGGAAACAAATATTTTAATATGATCAAAACTAACCAATAAACTAGGTTATGCAAATTTCCACACATTATTGTTGGTGCGCTGTATAGTTTTATCAGTAAAACTATATGTCTGTGCAAACATAATGGTCTTTTCAATTGAATATGTTGTTTGTAATGGCAGCGCACTACCACACTATGCATAATGCACTCTACTCCACTCCACAACACTCTGCTCCGCTCTATGCCGCTCCACTCTACACCACTTTATGCCACTGTACTCTATACCATTCCACGCCTCTCCACTCTATCCCACTCCACTCCAAGACACTTGATGAAACTCTATCCCACAACAATTTACGAAACCTTACTCTATACCAATCTACGGCACTCCAATCTACACCACTTCATGACACTCTACATCAACTCCACTCTATGCCGCTGCACTCTACTACACTCCATAATGTTCTACTCTATGCCACTCCACTCTGCAACACTTTACTCTACTCTATGCTAAGCCACTCTTCTGTACGCCACACCATTCTACTCCATTCTTCGGTATGCCACTACACTGTATGACATTCTACTCCAAGACACACTACTCCACTCCACTCTAAGCTAAGCAACTCGACAACTCTAAGCCACTTCACTCTACGAAATTCTACTCTATGACACTCGACGCCCCACTCTATGAAACTCTATTCCACTCTATGCAACTTTACTCTGCTCTGCAACACTTTACTCCACGTTATGCCACTCTACTCAATGACACTTTCCTCCATTGTACACCCCTCCGCTCTGTGTCCGTCCGCTCCACGCCCCTCCACCTACGCCCCGCTGCTCATAATCCAATTTAGGGAGCAAGAGAAATACCCTTTTGTTCTACTTAGTCCTAGAGTCATTCAGTGTAGCAGAGCGAATATGCACAGCAAACTCAGGGAAAACAATATGATAGAACAAGTAATACACACAAACATTCCAATTAGAGTAGAAGTTAACTATGAATCAGAAAAACTGTACAGTAATCAATCCCGCAAGGTCAGAGGCAGGTCTGGACTGGGGCTGGTTGCCTGCTGCTCTAGTAACCATGCCTACCACTCATCCCTAATAGTAGAAAGGACATTAGGCCAGTGGCCCAATCTAGATGTATGGAGCTTCAGTTATTTCATGGAAAGTGGCAGGTCTCAAGCAAATCTTTGTCCAATATGCCACTATCATTTTAAAAAAAAGGAGATAGTGTCTGTCGGCAATAGTCATGGACGACCAGTCAACTCTAAATAGAAGGGTATTAAGAGCCACACGTATCGGCCATTAAAGATAATTATGGCAGGCCAGCAGGAGGACTATGAATTTATGTCTCTGCTGTAGTCAATGTAAAAATATTGGTACCAGACACTCATAATGCCTCAACGCCTCAAAGCCCTAACCCTAATCTCGAGCTTTCGGTTAGCACTTCAAATTGTGCAAGGTTTACACACCAGAGGCACCTCTGAAGGTAGAGAAGCCACCTCACCTATGAAGAGGCTGAAATGGGATAAGGTATCTCGAGGGTTATTTCTAAAATTGCAAAACTATGCAATAGTAAGCATCCTACTAGCCAACCTATTAGGAAGTAACCACCCACTGTTAAACTGGCCAATAGTAATATTATCACATAAATACTTATAAACCGCAGGGTAAAAACAAATGAACGCCAGAAGAATTAATGGCCCAGAGTCAAAACGATGGTACGACTGTGTGATGCAAAAAGCCCTTTAGATTAGCAACAAGACATTGCAAAAAAGCCAGGCCAAATAAGGACACCGTTGTTAACTTACAGCAAGCTAGGAAGGTGGATCGCAATACCCTCTAGCCAGAAAAGATCAAATGCACATAAGGTCAGTGGTTTCTAGTATATACCTTACTGGGTCACAATAATCGGGCAACATTTTGGGCCTACATTAACTTACTAAATGAATCAAACCACCTAGGGAATGGTGTCACTGAGTGGGTGGATCATGTGCAGGCCCTCTGGGTAAACGGAACAATCCAGGAAACAATAAAATTATTTAAAGTAAGACACCTTAAACAAAACAATAGGGTAGTTGGAAGCATGAAAGCCTCCATCAGGAGAGCTTTAAAATTGGCCAGAGAGAATGGCGCTCCTGGCCTAAATGGCTTACCAAAATCTGGTTAAAGCTGATGCAGAGTTTTAGGCGCATTTGTTAACCCCTCACAATCAATTAGCCTTTTTTTAATACACCAGTGCCCCAAAAGGGATGAGGCTTAATTCTCTTCCCAATACCCAAGAAAGGCCAATCCAGCGAACACTAGGTTTAATTGCATTGCTGGATGTTCACGTAAAAGCATATGCCATATGCAGTCTAATTCCCTTCTATCAGACAGGATTCCTACAGTAATCATCAACAGATAACAACGTAGTACTATCATACTTGGCACACTGCGCATCACTCACACCGCATCCACTTCTGCATCTTTTGTGGATTACACCGCTGTCTTCAAACATAGTAGATTGACAGCTTTTATGGGTCACATTGACCAAGTGGAGTGTACCACTACTCAATACTCTCTACTCCAACACCGGGATTTGTATCAAACCAGGTAAAGGGGATACAGTCACACAACAAATACATACCAACTAAGGCCTGAAGCAGGGGTGCGTCCTGGCACCTTTATTGTTTGATCTCTGTACAACTGACCTTGGAAGTGCACTGGAAAGTTTCCTGCCCAATTTGGATTGGGATATGTAATCGCAGGATAATTCGATACACCAATGATTTGTCATTTTAGACCAGTCAAAATCTGACATGGAAAGTTCGCTGAAATGAATCGAATAACTATAATATAGCTAATGAGCAGACAGTTAACGTAAAAAAAAAACAAGGTGAAGGTTTTCAGAAGAAAAAAAACAGAAAAGGGTAGGTACTCTTGGTCCCTGTGGCAGTTAAAGATTACCTACACTGCAATGTATGACTATCTTGGACTTGGGCAACCCAAGTACACATATACATCAGGAATAAAGCCAGTATCTAATGTTCACCGTGAGTAAACTAAACTCATACTTATACAGTCTATCGTCAGAGGCTACTATAAGAGTCATCAAAGCTGAAAACAACGATCTCCTATGTTCACCATGCCTTCCTTGCTAAGCTTTCACAAGTTCTGGACAAGCTGCAATGTATAACTCACAGACGGATATTTCATATCCCTCAGTACACACAACAAGTACAGATTTACTTAGAGATTGGCTTTCTCAGGCAGAACAAGGAATGCAAGTCAACCGTTAATAAATATCATCACCCAGTGAGAAAGGTAAAACTTGACACAATGAGAATGGTAATCCCGAAAAATTCACAATTCAGCGGACAATCCATGGGCATCACATTTAGCAGTAGCCATCTAAGCTCTAAAACTCATTAAGACCAACCTTGATGTATATGTGTATCTACCGCGCACCCCTTCCTCTTGCTCTCTCTAAGCAGATTTAAGAAAAATAAAAACAGCTGCAATTTTTTTACCCGATTTGCAAATCGTATGAAATAGAATCTATGCAGCTGACTGTCTAGGTAATAGTGTTTTATGAACATGTGCGACGACATGAAAAGAGTGTGTCGATTTGAAAGGAGTACACCTCAGAAAAGTGAGGACTAAATGTAAGTTCCACGTTGCATTACAAAGAGTGTTGGTGGAAACACATGCTGCAAACCTTTCAGAAAACTGGAAATTTGGAAAAGGACGGTTGGTCTGGCATAACTAAAAAGGTTGAACAAAAGCTGACCAGGAGCAGGAGCCTTTGACTGTGGCCAGAGCAATGCCTTGCAGAGCCAAAACCAAAGCAAACAACATATTCAACGGTTGTGCCTGCAAAAGGTCTACCTGCAGAGTACTGCACCATGCCATAAACTTGTCCCAGTGCCCTGCATACACAGATTTGGTGGAAGGGGGCCTGGAAGCCAAAGTGACATAAACAGCCTCAGGAGAATGATCAAAAGAACTCAACTGTTGTTGGTTAATCTCCATGCAGGGAGGTCCACTTTGCTCAGGCCCGGGAACAAGACCCTGCCCTGCTGCTTGCAGGTAAGATCCTTCCTCAGTGGAAGCCTGATTGTTCAGATATTCAGGCCCAGAAGTTCAGAGTACCAGTCTCTCGTGGCACAATCTGGTGCCACTAGGATGACTTGAGTCTGGTTGTTCCTGATCTTTTTCAAACTCGGGACAGAACAGGGAAGGCATACAGGAGCCTCATGTTTGCAATATCCTAGGGAGTATATTTGCAGATATTCCAACATGTAAAACCTTTTACATTGAAGTTCAAAGTGAAGAAAAGAACTAGCTAGGAAAAGGTGCCTTGTGCCACTTTGGGGTGTAGACTCCAATCGCAATCTTTCAGATGCCGTTGCCTGAGATGGTCCGCCCTGAAATTCAAGGATCCCGACAGATGGTTCACGACCAAGGAAATGTCTCAATGCTCCAGTCAACTCCTGAGGCACAGATGCCAAATGACAGTGGTGTTGTCCGTGAGAACCTGCACCAGCTGTCCACTGATTGACTTGAGACAGACAAATGGCCTGCGACTCCAACTTTCTAATGTGGAGCTTAACATTGAGTCTCTTCGTCTCCATCTTCCCCAGATGACCTCCCCAATCAAGCAGTGACGCATCCATCACCACTGTAAGGTACAGATGGGGCACAGAGGGGTGCCTGTCACAGAACCAACTATGTTTCAGCACCCACCACTGCAGATCATGAGCCTTTTCTTTCCTAATCTGAACTGTCTATCCAGAGGATTAGTGGGGAAAAAATTGAGGTTAACCTTACTGGTAGAAGCCTGAGCCACAAGGCTCTTTGGAATAAAATGCTTAGGGAGGAAATCACGGTCATCAGGTGACAGACAGTGACATCTGACCACATGCCTATTTGCTGGCAGGCAGGAACCGGGCTTTTACAAAATCCCAAATGAGGGCCTCATTTAAGGGGAGCAAGTGCTCAGACACTGCAGGCCCAGGCTGTACAAATTCTGTAAGGACATTTGCCTTGGTCTCGACAGAGAGGAGCTACAGACCCAGGACCTCAGCTGTCTGTCAAACAACAACCGCAAATGACACTCCTCAGATGGTGGTGCAAGTGGCAGGTCCAAACCCATATCATGGGAGGTATCACGCCCACTGGCATCTTGTAAATCCATATAAAACTTGTCATTATTATAATGAAGGACGAAAGGCACCATCCCTACCACCCTCCTGTAGATTATCATGTTCAGCATCAGAGCCAAAGAGACAATGGAGCCTCTGTTGGAATGACTGCCCTAGTAGAGGCACTGGTGCAGAATCAGGCTGTATAACAACCAATTGTGCTTTAGTAATTTTATAGTGCAACACCGGATGTGAAGCTGGAGGCTAACAATTAAGTTGGTATTCTTAGCTTGATTTGTTGGAGTAGGACAAGTAAAGCAAATAGAACAGTGCAGATCAGGCTTCTCCAACAAGTAGCTCGTGAGCTACTTACAGCTCTCGCTGGAAGTGGCTCTCCTCTGTGCATCCCAGCGTCCTAAATTAGACATTTTGCCTGGGTGAATGAATATGGGGGTCATTATGAGTTTGGCGGACAGAAAAGGCCACCCGCCAAACTCCTGCAAGTGCCAGTTTCCTACACAAGCACCCCCTAGCCCACAGGCCAGGAGACTCCTGGGAGACTGTTCTTAGTCTGTCACGCGAGGAAGAGTAGGGAAACAGGCTGTTCGTTGTAGGGCCTACTCTGCCTTACATCCTCCTGTCTAGGTCATTCCCTCTGGGGAATTGACCTACCCCAACAGTGATAGGACCCAGTCTGAATTGCTTCTTGTCTGTATCTTTAGTGCCTTCACCCATCTTTTTTATCTTGGGACTAGAGGTATCCACCTCTGCTAATCCTGTTTTAGCCAGGGTCACCCCCAGCTTACCCAAAGAGGTTACCCGCAGCTGGAGTAACCCCACCATGACCAACAGGGTCAGGGGGACTATCTTGCTATTTGGCATGGGGTCAGACCACCATGCCAAGGACAATGCAGCCATAGAGGCTAACACCCAGCAGAGGCCACTGACGGCTGTCAGTGCCCAGAACCACACCTTTAGCTCTTCACCAACAAGGGAAGGGGCTAAGTTACACACTTCTTTGGGTTCAGGGTGATTGCCTGCTGTGGTACAGTGGGGGTTTGCTACATCTTGTAATAAACACACTCCTTCCACTCTTTCTTCTGTTAGCTGAGGAGCCACCCACTCACGCTTAACAGTTGCCTGACTAGTGAGGATGTCTTGTGAGTCGGGTTGGACTTTACCAGTGCCACTTTTGGAGTTCTCCCCTATTGGAGGGGAATCTCCTTGGCTTACTGGAACCTTGGCTAAATGTTGTCCACCTTTCCTGCACTGTTTCCTCTTTTTTCTCTTCTGGGGCCTACCTTTAGACACTGCAGGGGCAGTACCTCCAGAATCCTTGGGAAAGGGGTGGTACTGGACCAGATCCTCTTTTGGGCTCCGACTAATCTCTGGGTAGTCATTTCCAAAGAGACAATCAAGGCGGAGTTCTGTACTGACTACCACCCTTCTCCAGCTAAAAGTCCCACCCACTTCTAGGGGCACTAAAGCACAGACCTATTAGTGACCTCTTCTGGGCTAACCCTTACTCTGGCAGTCTTACCTGGGATGCACTGTTTTGATAGAACCAGCCTGTCATGCACAACAGTGTGACTGGCACAAGTGTCTCTCATGGCAGTGGCTGGGATTCCATTCACTAGTAGGTGGTGGAAGTGTCTACTCCCCTCTGGAATCTCCATCTCACCTGTTGGGCCCATTTTCCAGTTGAAGGCTATGAGGACCTCCTCATCTGAGGAGTCATCCCCAATGGCTATACTGATCACCCCTGGGGTTTTGTTTTTGGGACAAGATGTGTCCTTGGTGTCGTGCCCTGTCTGTCTACAGTTGTGGCACCATACCTTAGTGGCATCCCAGTTCTTACCCTGGTACCACTTTTGTTTTGGGATGTGTCTTGGGGCCCACACACCTGGAAAGGTTTTTGGGGCATACTGAGGAATCTTTCTCTTGTTTTGGTCACCCCCAGTGGACTGGAAGTCTTGGTTACTCTAGTCTTCACCCAGTGGTCTGCCCTCTTTCCCAATTCTTGGGGAGAAATTGGATCTAGATATTGATGCAACTTTTCACTGAAGCAATTGTTTAAAATGTGTTCTTTCATAAACAAGTTAGAAAGACCATCATAGACATGCTTATCCAGTTACCAAACCATCCAGTGTTTTCACTGAGTAGTCTACAAAATCAACCCAAGACTGGCTCGATATTTTGTGAGCCCCCCTGAACCTAATTCTATACTCCTCAGGTGTGAATGCAAAGCCCTCAATCAGGGCAGCCTTCATGTGGTCATATGATTCAGCATCTACACCAGTGAGTGTGAGAAGCCTATCCCTACACATACCAGTAAACAGTTCCCAAAAGAGAGCTCCCCAGAGACTTTTTTTTTTTATCTTCTGGTTCCACAGGCCCTCTCAAAGGCTATGAACCACTTGGTGATGTGATCACCATCCTCATGTTTGGGGACAATCCCTTTGGGGATTTTAGAGGTGTCAGAATACTCTCTGTCCCTAGTTCTTATGTTGCTGCCACCATTAATGGGTGCTAAACCCATTTCTGTTTCCCTTTCTACAACCAGGAGCTGTTTCTCCAAGGCTAATCTTTTGGCCATCCTTGCTAAAAGGATGTCCTCTTCAATGAGGCTGGCCTCAATGTTCACAAATGAGCTGCACTTCTCTGTGGAGGATCCAGATCCGGTGAGTACTGTCTTTGGAGACAGGGATTGGGGAACCCTGGTCTCCCTAGTTAGGGTAGGAGGGGGGAGTTCATCCTCCTAACTTCTACCCCATCTGACAGGAGGTCTTCCTTCTCAGTAGGGTGGTCCCTTGCATACTCTGCCAAGAGCTCCTGGAGCTTGACCTTGGTAGGGTTGGAACCTGTTCTGATTTTCTTGGGGCTACAGAGATTCCTTAATTCTCTCATCTCAAGATGGAGGTAAGGGGTGAGGTTGAATTACACCACTATGTCCTGTGAGCCACTCATTTTGTTACTAAAGTTGGGATCACTTTTTAGAAACTAAAAACTACTTCTAGTAACTAAATCCTAACTTAACAATAACTTTTAAATCTAAAAAGAGATGCTAAAGGGACTTAATCAAGCCCCTAGCAGGACTTTTAGAAATTTAGAAAAATATGACAAATTCAAAAATCAGTTTCTAAAACCAATTTTGGAATTTAGTTGTGTGATCAGGTACTGACTGAGTAGTCCAGCAAATGCAAAGTCGTAGACCGCAATGCTGATCCACCAATGTAGGAAGCTCGCTCTGTATATACTATATCAAAATGAGATATAGTGTGCACAGAGTCCAGGAGTTTCCCAGAGGCTTACCAGAGGCTAAAGTAGATAATACTAATGCTCTCTTTTGTGGTAGCGTGGTCGATCAGCTAGGCTTATCAGAGGGTAGTGCAAAGCATTTGTTGTACACACCCAGACAACAGAAGAAGCACACACTCAATGACACAACTCCAGACAATTTTTTTTAATATATCAAAAATACTTTTTCTTAGTTTATTTTTACAACCAAAAGATTTGAGTTGCAAGTAAGTACTTCAATAAATTCATATTTCACACATGTATCAACAGTACTTTGTTTGAAATCGCTAAGTGATACAGTTCTTGAATTATTGGCAATAATCTGTTCTAAAAATGGACACAGTGCAATTTTCAGAAACTGTTTCTGGGGGGGGGGGGGGGAGAGAAATGTTTGTTCGATTTGCAGGTAAGTACAGCACTTACAGCTTCAGTCTCTGGGTTTTAGGAAGGCCACTGGATGGGGTTCAAGTTAACCCCAAACACCCACCACCAGCAACACTAGGCAGGCTGGATGCAGAGGTTAAAGATGACCAATTTTAACGTGGGCTCCTATGGAGACAGGGGGTACTCAGAATCAGGTCTGCCTGCAGTAAGTACCAGCGATTTGGATGGCAGACCAAGGGGGATTGAAGGAGCACTGGAGGGGCCCTCTGGAGTTCTTGGTTCTTTTGGGTGCAAGGCAGTCCTCTGGAGCTGAGCAGAGGTTGCTGGGCCCGCTGGACATGTCACTGTTCTTTTGCAGGTTCTCTGAAGGAGGAGACAGGCTGGTAGGGCTGGGGCCAAAGCAGTTGTCTTCCTTATTCTCTGTTGGTGTTTCAGCTAAGCAGTCCTTCTTCTTCTTGTAGGTCACCAGAAATCTGGTGAGATGGGTTCAGGGAAGTCCTTAAATACAAGATTTAGGAGCATTACAGGGGTCAGAGGGGAGTAGCCAATGGCTACTGTCCCTGAGGGTAGCTACACCCTCCTTGTGTCCAATCCCTTAGGGGAAGGGGGCACATTCCTGTCCCTACTGGCCCCTGTCCTCCAAACAAAGATGGAGGATTCTGCAGGGAGGGGGTCACTTCAGCTCTGGGCACCCTAGGGGTGGTCCCAGCTGAAGTGGTCATTCCTCCTTGTTTTTCCTAAGTTTTCCGCTGAACTTCCAGCCAAAAGTGGAGCTTTGTCCGGGGGGTGGACATCTCCACTAGCTCGAATGCCGTGGGGCACTGTAACATAAGGCCTGAGCCTTTGAGGCTCACCACCCGGTGTTACAGTTCCTGCAGGAGGGAGATGTGAAGCACCTCCACCCAGACCAGACCCCATGGGGTCAGAGACAACTGAAACAAGTGCCAGTTTCCACCAGATGCTATATATATGTATATACAAAACTAAATTGAAGTGTGTATTCAAGAGGAGAATGTGTGTGTGTTAAGAACTCATAAGCCGATGTTTCTATAAAAATTGTTGAATTTCCAAAATATAATTAAAGTTATTGTGTTTGGAGGACTTACTAATGATATAACTAAGTTGGTTTAAGGGGTATTGCATCTATGGATTTTATGTATTGCTCATGCAGAGACATTCTACATTGACAAAGCGTTTTTTACATACATTACTGTTGACAACAGTGCCTAATGTGTTAAGGTGACTGTTGCTGGTAATCTTGTATATGATGGCTATTAGTGCAATCTTGTCTGATGAGTAGCTCTTAAAGATTTTTATTGAACATAAGTAGCTCTTATTACAGTAAAGGTTGGAGACCCCTGGTGTAGACAATGGTGGCTTCAAATGAAGTGCCGACAAAAAGAGGGCATGGATAATACAAAAAACACAGGAGTAGTATGCTCGAGTTCAGCATATCTTTGTGTTTAAGGTTTAAAAAACCGAACTTAAAAAAGCTCCACCCTTCCTGTTAATATTCAAATTTCAACTTTTCTATATTTGATTGTGAAAAAAATTATAATATTTCTATTTTTGCCTATTTGCGTGATGTATACTTTTTCCTGTATTTTTATGTATTGTTTTGATGTTCAAATCACAGAAACTTCTTAGGATAGGGGTCCCCAGCTTTTAATAATGATTCAGCTGTGGGCCCTGGATTCCAGTAATTATTTGGTGGAGTTCTACAGAAGTCAAAATTTTAAGAACTGCTGCCCTTGAAAATTCGAATTGACGGTCTATCAGCAATACTAAGAGCTACCCTTACGACGATCACAAACTGGGGTTATTTTTAGGACTCTCCCATCAGAGAGCATTTAGATGTCTGTAGTTGAAAGTATCCTGAGGACCATACCAAAAACCTAGTTGACTTGGAGCCCGCCTATTGTTTTCCATAGGCTGGCCTTCTTTTCACTCTCCTCTGCTTGCTTCTTATTCAATGGTTTTCCAATCTCTTCTTCTGCTTGTCCCTTCTATTGAGCATAGCCTCTTTGCCATCATTGACTAGCTGACTTGCATCCTTCCACTGCTCTCATTCACTGAACTTATTTTTCTTTTTCTTTCAACACTTTATGAAAGTGTATGTGTCTTCTACCTCTCTTCCCTTTGTGCTGCTACCAAGCACTACTCCATGTTGCACCCACATCTCTCTCCCCAAGCTCGTCCATTGCTTTCCCACTCCTCTTTGACTTACTATTGTAAGGCCTACCCTGGACTAACCTCAAGCTCCTCCTTTGCTCCCTCGCCTCCTCCCTGTTGCTTCATCCCCATCGGCACCTTCGCTGCTCAGCATCGGCAAAAGTCATTTTGCGTGACTAGGAATGCTAACAGGTCAATAAGGTGACCCCTGTTTGCTTTGCTAATGTTTGCTTTACTAGTCAATCTCTTCTGCATCCACTGTAATTCCACATGGTGAAAATGTTTTTTATTTTATTTCTTCACTTCTGTGGTAGTACTACTCCTTGTTTTTGTAGCCAGTCTAGAGGTAACCAGCCGTTAGTTATGTTTCCTGTCACCAGTGGTCTAAGCTTCATTCAGGCAAATTTAATTCTGCTTCACCCAGAAAGAGATACTCCTTGATCGTGGACGCTGTTTAGCTGGAGGTAAATCAGTGTTCCAGTTGAGAATATCAAGGACTGCATTCCATATTCCGAAATCACCTGCACCGGAGGGGGCATGTAGAACCAATGATCAACCTCACAGCTGATTTGCTGAGGACGGTTAAAACCATTAGGTATGGCTAGTATGCATTCATTCTATTAGACTTGTTACAGTCTTCATTAAACCCATTATTTGCCAGACTGTGTACAGTAACTCCATCACTTACTGGCTTTTGTATGATGAATATATAAATTATAACACAGCTCAGAATACATCCCATAAATGTTTGATAAGTGCGCATAAAATCATGTTGGCTATCACATCTTTGAGTAACATCAAATGTGTCTAAAAAAACAAAAGACCCTAGAGAATAAACTGGGAAACATTATACAAACACACAACCTTAAAACCTCCTGAGAAAACAAGGACTAAAAGCAGATAAGAGAGGCCAAGTTTATAGGCCGAGAACTAGCAGCCATGGCTCTGTACACTAGTGAACTGTTTGGTCTGCGATTCTAACAGCAATGCGTAACAGCTGGTCACCGACATTGGAAACATCATGAGTTTCTCTCATTTTTCCCCCTACTTGTTTAGACTACAGACTATATTAAATTAAGGAAAAACAACTCCATGAACCGACATCACGGGGGATCACACTCCCACACACAGTTAATCACCAGGCTTTATGACAGCCTATTTATAAGTCTGGAAGAGAAATCATTCTTTATATTAGCAGTTCAGAGTTCCTCTTTAAAGTTAGTTCTGCACTATTTCTTTGCTCCTGTATAAACAAATCCCACACTGCCATGATTTAATCAGCCGAGTGTGTCAGCACTCAGTCTTTTCTGCTGCTTTAAGGTCACTGTTTAGGTTTTTTTTAGTTCTATTTTTTTTGCAGATGTTACCATTGACAAAGGTTTGATTTTTACACTAAGACATTCTTCCGAATTCTTTTAGGACATTTATCACACAATATTCCCAAAACCCGCAAGAACGTATTCAGAACGTTGCTCTCTACTTTAAAAGAATCCAGGCCTTAATGAATCTTCAAAATGCCATGTTTATTTTCTTGACATATTATGTAGGCTTAAAGGCCGAACACTGTTTGGATAAAACAGAGCTGAAACAAAATTACTACAGCCTCCTCGTGACCATTCCCATCGCCAGAACTATCCCGCTAGTTTTACTACAGATGCATGCCAAAAGTACACCGCCTACGACTAGAAATCTACTCCTGGTCTACTTTTGTAACTTTCAAATGAAAGCAAATATGTTCCATGAACCCTGCAGGCAAGCCTAGAGCTTTCTAAGAAACAACAGAGTATATCCTGTAGGACAAAGCAAACTAGAAACACACAGCATACATGAATAAGCACGTCAAATGTTGGCCACTGCCAACCTCTTCAAAAATCCTTTTCAACCCATCATATATCTCCTGGAAGCATGGGTGCGGAGTGTGGTGCAGCGCCCCATGGTTTGTGGAGTGCTGATCAGAAGGTGAATGAGAATATTGGCAACACTTACAGAAGTCGTGGAAAGGCCATCATCTTTGCCAGTGCGATGCGGCCAACGAGCGGGAGTCCTCCCCAGAGTAATGACGATGAGCATAGTGAGGCAACCAACCTATCTAAATTGCCCTCGCCGACATACCTTGGGTCTTTGTAGATACAGAAACACATGTACTTGAAGGTGTGCATCGCAAATGGGATCACATAGGGTCCCTCTCCTGCCCCAAAAAAGTTGTGAATGCTCCTGACAAAGGGAAAATTCAAGACTTCTATCTATTCATGTGGACCCCCCTCCCCGAGAGTACATTGAAGAAATCGAGGAGACGTATACCTGGCGTCAGACTTTAAGAGACATTGTTCAAGTAAATCATGATGTCGTCTTTGTATAAAGATATCATATGCTCCCGAGTCACCACTCGCAATCCATATTCGCTGCCTAACATCCACAATTTGCACACCAGGTGCTAGCATTAACAGCCTGTTGGGTGCCCCTGAGGAAGTGCCACTGCGCCAATTATTTCCATCAAACTCTTACCTGCGCCATCAGGACTACATACAGGATCTGAATTAATGCCAACAGGTCCACTCCAAACCCCGTGTAACCGAGAACTGCAAAGAGGTACGACCAGAAGAAGCTGTCAAAGGCCTTCCCCATATCCACCAAGACTGCCACGGCCCCTGGGGTATTCTGCGGAAGTCCGTCTAATATGTGAAAGAGGCGCCTAATATTCCTCCATGGAACAAATCTGCATTGGTCAGAGTGTACCAAGGACAATAGACAGGAGTCTATGCAGTCTGCAATGATTTTCCCCAGGATCTTACAGTCCAGATCTAGAAAAGGACAAGCGTAGATACGCATCTCTATCTAGAGGCCCTCCTCCACACCTGGTTTAGGAATCATCACTAAGAGGGTTTTGCAAGAGGACATTGGCAGATTTCCCTCTGTGCAAGCCACAGCACAGAGTCGGATCATATGCTTTAGGAGGCTTGCCTGAAAGAACTTAAAGAATTCCAGGGGAAATCCGTTGTTGTTGGGTGTCTTGTCCTTCGCCTGGTTTTGGATCACCAGTGCTACCTTGTGCTCCGTGATAGGGCCCTCCATTTGGAGACTGCTCTCTGGAGTTAATGTGGCTAGAGGCATACTGTCCAGGAAAGAAGTCGTCTGGTCTTGCCCGCATTTGGTACCCGACTGCACAGAGTGTTGTAATACTCTGAGAACACTTCCACTATTATCTGCCTGTGCAGACGTTGGTCCTCCGGTTGTTGGATGGCAGTGATCGCAGGTCGGTTCTTCTCTGCTCGTAGACCCATTAGTAACTGCCCTGCCCGGTCCCCATCCTGTGTCTTTGTGACATATATTGCAGGAAATCATGCTGGGCCAGTCTAGAGCTCAGGTCAGTATGCTCTGCCCGCCGTCAGACCCAAGAAAGGCAGACTCCAACTCTTTAAGACACCCACATAGTTCTGACTGGTGCCCAATGGGGCATCTGGCAAAGTTTACTAAAGGAATGGTGAAGGAAACCTATGGAGAAGGAGACAGAAGATGGGATGCGTATAGAGTGTTCAAGACCAGTCATTGGGGAAAAGGGTTGTGACCCAAACTTTAGATCTGGAGTTGGTTTCCCTCCTATTTAAACTGGAAAGAGACTCAAAGAATAAATTAGAAATCTGTCACAATAAGTTAACTGAATTGGGACTACCAGCCAGTATCTTAGATATGACTGTGGAAGCACACCTGTAAGGGTTGAAAGGAGATGTAAATCTACGTAAAGGTTGAAGCCAAAGAGCTATTTGTTTTGTGGTTAATGCAAATGCTGAACTGATATCTCAGTGACACAAGGCTATATTAATTAAAATAAACCCGAAGTTGGGAGGTATGGGAACTAGGGAACTCTCTGAGGAACCAAATAGTTTGTCATTTGGGAAGGGTCTAGTTAGAGCTTTAGGAAATATGTATCAACTTTCACTGCTCTAAAAAGGGCTCAGACTAATATGAGCCAAGTGTTCTTCAATAGTGTTTTCGGAAGAGCTTGCATGAGGGGACTGGCTACTACCTGAGGAATGCTGAGGTCCCAATAATATTATAAAGGAAGAAGAACCAAAAGGGGATTCCAACCAGCAATGGTTTCTTCTCCCTAGAATGGTAGAACAGGAAGAATCTGAGAAAGCCGTGGAAGAGACCAGACAGTAGGATCATACGAAGATGTCTTGGTTTTTCCCAAAGAAAGGTGGGAGGAAAACTAAGGTTCTTCTATTAGATATGGCAAAAGTTGACAAACAATCTTTGGGCTCCGGAGACCATCAAAGATATTAAAATACATTTTGTCAAAATTATTTTTCAGGAGTCGGTAACAAGGTGATTAGTCCTAGACATGGAGCACATCATATTCAAGGATGTAGAGGTAACTCAGATTTAAAAAAATGACAGCATAACGCAGACACTCACCAGGAAAAGGCTATACGAGTACCATTGGTGCCCAGTGATAAAATCTATGCAGTTTAAACAGTCATTTATTTACAGGCCTGTCAAGATGGTCCGTACCCATCTGTTGAGGGACATTTTGAAACAAAAAAAAAGATTGGTTAGTTAAGTTGGATTTGAAAAATGCTTATTTCACACTCGTAACAGACAAGGAGAGTCAGATATATCTTCGAATCAGATGAAGGGGTGTGTTTTATAAATTCATTTGCCTTCTTTTCAGATTATTTTTTAGCACCAATGTGTTTTTCAAAGACTAAGTCCACTAGTAGCTTTTTTAAAAGAGAGAGAGGAATACATGTACTCAGTTTTCCGAGCTACATCCTGGTAATATCGCAAGATCACGCAGGATATTAATTCAACTGAATTAAGCAAATAAATTAATGGTGGATTTGGGTTTCATTATAAATGTGGACAAATGTATTCTAATACCAGGAATTTGTGGCACTTCAAGTGAATATGATCTTGGTGAGTTTATTAGTGCTGGAAAGAAAAATAAATTTGATAAAAGGGAGATTTCTTTGATTTTGAAAAATGAGGTATTGTGTTTGAAGGTTCTAACTTCGGCGATTGGTCCTCTGTCTTCATGCAGGCAGCTTTTCTAGGTCCCTTACATTACAAGGTACTACAGATATGGATGACAACAATCTTACGAAAAGCATTGCGGTATACAAACAATCTGTCAAAGGAAGCAAAATAAGAATTCATTTGGTGGTTGGACAATGTAAAGGTTTGTGATAGAAGGGCAACTTTTGGCACAGTTCCAGATTTTATTCTAGAGAAAAATGCGAGCAACTTCAATTGGGGTGCTTTTTGTAAAATCAGAAGACCAGCTGCCACCGACAATAAGAGGACCACTTTCTGCATATAAATTCTCTGGAGATACTGGCACTGGAATGAAGTGTTCATGTTGTTCTCACAGTTGATGTGCTGTGCACATACTTGGAGTCTGCATTGTCTAAAGAGGGAGTTATGTGGTGTATGAGCAGGCATTTTGCTCAGACAGAATAATTTGAAACATTTCATGGATTATCTTGTAGGCAGCACATGTTTGATGCGGATGGACAATGTGTCCATTATGTGTATATCACTCATTGAGGTGGAAGCATATTGAATAAGTTGACGGACTTGGCAAATACAAAAGTTCTTCTTCAAACACAACACTTCTTTAAGAGCTGAATATTTGCTAAAAATGAAGAATAAGGTGGCAGATTGGAATTTGAGACATCTAATGGACTACAGCAACTAGATGTTGAATCAGTTGTACTTCCGGAGAATTAAGCAGACATGGTGTCCAGCTGATTCTTACTTTTAATCAGGCCTACATTTCAAGTGGAAAAGTACTTCAGTTGGAGGCCAGATCCGAAGGCCTATGCAGTGGATGTTTTTGAACAGAGTCTTTTCAAAGGATATGCATTCCCTCAGTTTGCAATGATCCGGGGGTTCTGATGAAGGTGAGAAAAGAGGGGTGTCACTTAATCCTGAAAACTACTTCATGGGCATCTCATCCTTGGCGCTCAGGGGTGTCGAATTTAGCAATAGAACAACCTTTTCTAATACCAATGAAGCAAGGCTTTTGGTAGGACTAGATGGGGAATAACACTCTCTAGCTGTGTCAGGAGAATTGAGCCTTCTTGACTGATGCTAGAAGGGTATCTGAGGGATGTTCAGAGCTTTTGAGAAAAGCTAAGGAACACCTCAAAAACTTTGGCTCCAGGAGCAAGAAATTGGTACGAGGGTACATGGAGAAATGGGAGTATTTGGTGCATGGAGAGAGATCTGAATCACTGGAGGCTCCTATAACTCAGGTGCCAAATTTCTTAGGAGAATTATACCAGGAGGTTCTTTTTTTACAGAATGGAGATTTGTTATAAAGTAGCTATTTCAGCAAGTCATTTGTTGGTGAATGGGCAAGTGTAGGGTAATAAACTTATTTTTATCATGGCTATGGAACAGTTTACTTATCTTGAAGCAGTTGACTCAAACTTTGGTCAATTTGTTTTGTTTAATTTCTATGCAGCTCCATCGTCACTTCCGGGGTGAAACAAAAGTCAACACTGACCAGCACGACACCACCTACCAGCGGCCAGGAGCAACGCTGTTTAAATCTTAAGGATCTAGTCTGGAGCCTGCAGTCAGCAGTATCCATTAGGAAACGCTGCACTGTTACCCCAACGAATTATGAGGGTTGCCCTTCTGAAGGACATAATTAATGCCCAAATATGTACAATAATTTCTGGGGACATTAAGGAATTCTCTTGTACGAACGCTGGTTGGCATCCCGTGCAGTTTGTAAAAATGTCTAATTTTCTTTCAATGTAAGACAAAGAAATAAAGTTTAGGGTACACAGATGGGAGGCTACTTGAGACCTATAGAATCAAAGTTAGTAAAATTCAGATATAAAAGGCTATTGCATGGGTTCTTCCCTCTCCCATAGTACAGTCTGCTTGTTTACTGAACAGTGGAAAATCAGAACATAAATAAATATATCTAGGGATATTTGGCTAACAGTACACCTATTTAGACACTAAACAGGCTCACCTTCAGGACCTGAACAGTATGTAGCCAGTCCCCAAAAAAACCCCAACATAACAGACTCTGTTGCTTCAAAAGGATCCACCACTAGGCACATAAGGAATCCTGCAGTGGCAAAAAACCTGCTCATGTACCACACAACTTCGCCGTTAGACAATGAAGTCTCCAAGGATGTACAAAGCTCATCATCAACCATGGGAACAACATGAACACTTCATTCTATTCACTCTATGTTATTAGGGACACAGAGTAATGGTCTTTATAAAACTGTCTTCAAACCATCTCGCAAGACTGTGCTCTACCCCTATTATTTACTGGAAAAGAACGTCAAAGCTCCAAAAAGGATGCCCAAGTGGGCTTCAAACACACCTAAGCATTTGGCGACCTGTTAAAAGAAGCAGAGTACCACTCACTAGGTCCAATTAAGGCATGTTCCTATATTAATTCCACAGCTGTGTTGCACAAAATTCTCTCTAAGGTCATAACATATCTACAAACAAAAGGAGACTAGAGGATTCACAAAGTGAGGGTTCCCTTGGGACTGGCTAACCTATCAAGAAATCATTAGCACTGCTTAAGCTGGATTCAAGATAGTCATCACCATATACCCAATTGAACTTGGTTTTGATGTTACTGCACCTTGCTCACACAGATTCTGATTATGGCCTTGTTCCAATAATCACCATATAGGCTTGTCAAAATGTCAGATAAGCTTGTCGTACCCATCTGCCATTTTGACAAGGCAGACTGCCCTCCTGGGTATGTGCAGGCTGACTGAGCCCCATTTAAGGGAGGCCGATATGTATCTATGCTGCTGGTGTGCCAAAGGCAAGTGCATCTGCACCTGTTTGCATAAAGCACATGCCAGTCACCTTTGCTCTCCCAAATATATTCATGTTTAATCCCCCACTTTTCTGGACATACAGAGATTACATAATGCTTACTTGCCTGATGAGTCATATCAGGGTAAAAAATCAGTTAGAATGTTGAATGATCATTCTGTCTTCCCATGCCCCTCATTATTTCCTAATTTCTAGCTCAAATTCTAAAATGAACTCTGTGTGTGATGCTCTGTGATCAGTGCTGCCTAGTAAATGTGCACTCAACACCAGACTATGGGGAAGAACTATTTTTCTTAATCATCAGCAATGGTCGCATTCTATTACAGATAAGTGGCCAAATAACCTTTTCCCCAAACTCAGATCAATACACTTTCAGATGGCTTTCAGGAAGGCCTTCAAGGACAAGTTACTTACATATGGTATTGCTCTTTCTGGTGGATACTCTAACCACAGATTCCTCACCTTGTGAATTTCCCAGATGCCACACTAGATACAGAAAACTCAAAAACAGTGCTTCTGCTCTTCGGGAGGTGATGTTGGGTGACTCTGCATGAACGCTGTTTTCCTATATGGAAGTCAGGAATGAAGATGCATGTAAGTGCCGCCCACGCAAGCTGACATCAGTGTCTTTCTTGAACTCATCCGCACCGTCAGATGCAGAGCCCTTCAGCGAATTTAATGATCCAGTGTGCAGGTTCCTAGATTGGGATCTTTATAGATGGAAAAGACCATGCTACATAAATGGGAAGGTAGTAGAGAAGTGAGGAATCTGCAATTACAGTATCCATAAGAAAGAGAGGTAATAAAGGAAACTAACAATTCTTCTAACACATACTTTTAACTGCAGATTCTCCAACTTGTGAAAAGTTACTAAAGCAGTACCTCCTACGGTGGGGGGTCTGTGGAATGGCTCAGAGCAGGCAAAAAAGACAGACCTGACTGTTCAAGAAGTAGTGCTCAAGAATATGTGCACTGATGCCACACAGCTGCCTGACAGATATCCAGGACAGGCACTCAATATGCTAACGCAGTGGTAGCAGCCTTGGCACTAGCGGCGTGAGCCCATACACCTTCTGGAAGATGCTCCTTAGCCAAATGATAGCATATCTTAATCCAGAGGACTATTCTTTGAGGGAAGGTCCACTTCTGCACTGCCTTGCCTTTCTTCACCCCTAAGAACCCCCAAACACCTGACTGTACCGCTGAAGTTCTTGATACGATCAATGTAAAATCTGAGTGCTGTCTTGGGGTAAAGATAATGAGTTTCCCTTCCCCTTTTGAGGGATGGGGTAGAGCAAAGAAGGTCGAAAGGGTGATGGCTTGTCCAACAAAAAAAGACGTCATCATCTTCGGAAGGAATGTAGCTTGTGTCCTTAATAGTCTGTCTAGAAAAAAAGGTGGTTTAAGGACGTGTGAATGTTATTGCAATCAGGAAAACCGTTTTTAAGGTGAGCAGGCGCAATGGACAACTGTGAATTGGTTCAAAAGGGTATACATCAGAAACGTGAGTACTAGATGCAAGTCCCACTGTAACATCACAAAGAGGTGAGGGAAAAACATATGCTGTAATCCATTGTAGCCATAAAAGCACATAATAAAACCACAATTTACAGGTATAAATACATATCATCAAAAAAAAAACAAGATAAAAGGTATCACCATGAGACAGTCATTCTGTAAAAAAGTGCATTGCACAAAACCATAAACAGTGAACTGCAACTCTGACACAACATAGCCTGGGCGGCACCCACAATCTTAGCCTTCCAATTAAAAAACCAACACAAATGTTCACCGCTGATGTAATCAAAGTTGAAAGAACACTGACAATACAATACTGAATGCGTTGAAAACCTTAAAACCTGATTAGGATGAGGCATACATCTTCCTGATTTTTATAACCCAACGGATATAACTTATCACTGAGTGACAGGTGGATTCCAAGCCTAGATGCTGTAAAAAACGAAAGCCATTTTTGTAAGATATAAAAACTTGTGCATGCAAAATTGGGCGCAGGAAGCGTAATCTCAGGGTACCATACAATTTACAAAAAAGCATAAAATGAACACTTGATTGTGAGGAGGTCAAATAAGATGGATGTAGAAGTTGGCTCTATATATACTATCTCAAAGTGAGGGAGTCCAAGGGTTCCCCTTAGAGGTTGATAGTGGCAATAATAGATAATACTAATGCCCTATTTGTGGTAGTGTGGTGGAGCAGTGGGCCTATCAATAGGTTTTTATATAGAAAAAGATTATTTTCTTAATTTATTTTAGAACCACAAGATTCAGAATTCAAGTAAGTACATACATTGTAAGGTACTTGACATAGGTAAATATGGAACACTGAAGTAAACCAATAAGTTACACAGTTTTGGCAAAAATGGCAATAAGCTATTTTAAAAGTGGACAGTGCAAAATTCACAGTTCCTGGGGAGGTAAGTACAAGTTAGTTTAGCAGGTAAGTGAAGCACTTACAAGTTCAGTCTCCGGGGCATAGGCAGCCCACCGTTGGGGGTTCAAGTCAGCCCTAAACACCCAGCACCAGCAACACGGGGCCAGTCAGGTGCAGAGGTCAAAGGGGGGCCCAAATAGCAAAAGCGCCTATGGAGACTAAGGATGCTCCGGTTCCAGTCTGCTGGCAGGTAAGTACCTGCGTCCTCGGGAAGCAGACCGGGGGGGTTGTAGAGCACTAGGAGGGGGGTCACAAACAGGCACACAAAATACACCCTCAGCGGCACAGGGGCAGTGTGCAAAGTAGGTGAGGGGTTTTACGTTGGTTTCAATGGAGGGACCCGGGGGTCACTCTGGCGATGCAGACAGGGCACAGGGGGGCTTCTCCGGCCGGCCACCGACTGGGCAAAGATAAGAGCCGCCAGCTGGTCACTCCTGCACTGGTAGTTGGTTCCTCCCATGCCTGGGGGCTGCAGGTGCAGTGCTTCTTCCAGGTGTCGGGTTCTTTGTTACTGGGCAATCGCGGTCAGGGGGAGCCTGTGGATTCTCTCTGCAGGCATCACCGTGGGGGTGCAGGGAGGCCATCTCAGGGTGTCCACGTTGTGGGAGTCGCCTGGGGGTCCTCGCTGCAGTGTTGGTTTCTATGGACACGAACCGGGGGTGTCGGGTTCAGAGTGTTGGGGATTCACGCTTCAGGAGTGAGGCTGGAGTCCCTTTAAAGATGGTTTCTACTTGGCTGTTTAGACAGCCGCTGTCAGCGGGAGTTTCTGGTCCTTTGGATTGCAGGGGAGTCCACTGAGTCAGCAGAGGTCGCTGGTCCCGCTGGATGCGTCGCTGTTGCAGGTTCTTTGAGTCTGGAGACAGGCCGGTAGGGTTGGGGCCAAGTCAGTTGTCGCCTCCGTCTTCTCTGCAAGGCTTTCAGGTCAGCAGTCCTTCTTGTTCAGGTTATCAGGAAATCTGTGTTCCTGGGTTCAGGGTCGCCCCTAAATACTAAATTTAGGGGTGTGTTTAGGGCTAGAGGACAGTAGTCAATGCCTACTGTCCTTGAGGGTGGCTACACCCTCCTTGTGCCTCCTCCCTTTGGGGAGGGGGGCACATCCCTAATCCTATTGGGGGAAATCCTCCAAAGCAAGATGGAGGATTTTCTAAGGAGGGGTCACCTCAGCTCAGGACACCTTAGGGGCTGTCCTAGCTGGAGGGTGACTCCTCCTTGTTTTTCTTGGGCTGTTTCTGGGGAGCGGGCATCTCCACTAGCTGGAGTGGCCTGGGGCGTTGCAACACCAGGCTCAAGTCTTTGAGGCTCACCGCCAGGTGTTACAGTTCCCGCAGGGGGAGGTGTGAAGCACCTCCACCCAGGACAGGCTTTGTTCCTGGTCACAGAGTGTACAAAGGCACTCACCCCATGTGGCCAGAAACTAGTCTGGGAGTGGCAGGCTGGCAGAGACTGGTCAGCCTAGCACTAGCAGTTGGGCTGGCATGCAGGGGGCATTTCTAAGATGCCCTCTGAGTGCACTTCTCAATAAATCTTACACTGGCATCAGTGTGGATTTATTGTGCTGAGAAGTTTGATACCAAACTTCCCAGTGTTCAGTGTAGCCATTATGGAACTGTGGCATTCGTGTTTGACAAACTCCCAGACCATATACTCTTTATGGCTACCCTGCACTTACAATGTCTAAGAATTGGTTTAGACACTGTAGGGGCATAGTGCTCCTGCAGCTATGCCCTCACCTGTGGTATAGTGCATCCTGCCTTTGGGCTGTAAGGCCTGCTAGAGGGGTGACTTACCTATGCCACAGGCAGTGGGTTGTGGGCATGGCAACCTGAGGGGAGTGCCATGTCGACTTAGTCTTTTTCTCCCCACCAGCACACACAAGCTGCGAGGCAGTGTGCATATGCTGTGTGAAGGGTACCTATGGTGTCAAAATACATGCTGCACCCCTTAGACACCTTCCCTGGCTACAGGGCCCTTGGTACCAAGGGTACCATTTACAAGGGACTTATGTGTGTGCCAAGGCTGTGCCAATTGTGGAGACAAAGGTACAGTTTTAGGGAAAGAACACTGGTTGCTGGGTCCTGGTTAGCAGGGTCCCATCACACTTTCAACCATAACTAGCATCAACAAAATGTTAGGGGGTAACCATGCGAACAGTGGCATTTTCCTAAAATGGACAACAGAGCAGGATGGAGGACGAGCACCACAATAAAGGAAAAGCAACTAAAAAGTGCAAGGTGCATAACCTCAGACCTGTGAGTAAAATATAAATTTGGGGTGTATAGTCCATAATAAGTAAGGCTCCACCAAGTTGGTCGTTGAGATTGGTAAATATTAAAGTACTGAATCCGTGGTACACAATGTGGCCCTTCTGGCTACCCAACAGGACTGATAAAATAACAACTTTATTGTAACTCTAGTTTGAGAGTCAATACAGGGGGATAACTTAAAATAATCAGACATGCCAATATCTTGAAAGACCTGCTTCACTTAAGTGAGCCAGGGAATTCGGGCTGTGTTATCTAACCTCATTCAGTTCTCCCAGACCAAACGGGAAAAGCCGGACTCAGGAAAGGTCCATACTTTGATCCACAAAAACAGAGGAGTTATTTTCACCAGGTCTTCCAATAAGGGGATTCCCAACTCTGCAATCAATCATTCAATCAGTATTTATAAAGCCCGGCAATCACCCAATAGGCTATCCAGGAGTTTGCAGGTCCCGGAGGCTTATTTGAACAGCCAGGTCTTGAGGGCCATTTGGAATTCCGGAAATGAGGTGATGGTCCGGAGGTGTGTGGGGAGAATGCTCCAATTTTTTGCTGTGATGTGAGAGAAGAAGTGTCCTTCACTTCTGCTTCAGTAGATGCGAGGGAGCATGGGCAAATGAAAGGGAGGCAAAGCGTAGTCTTCAACAGTTGGTGGAAGTTCAGGTGGTGGTTAAAGTACGCGGGCCCTTGGTTGTGTACAGCCTTGTGTGCATGGGTCAGCAGCTTGAATTGACATCTCTTCTGTACAGGGAACCAGTGGAGTTGCCTGAGGTGAGATGTGATGTGCATTCATCAAGGAAGGCCAACGATGAGTCTGGCTGCAGCATTCTGCATGGTCTGAAGTCTCTGTAGGAGGTGTGTGGCAATTCCTATGTAGAGGACGTTGCCGTAGTCCAGTTGGCTGGTGAGGATCACCTGTGCCATGGTTCATCACGCAAGTAGGGGTAGCCACTTGAAGATCTTACTTAGCATGCGTAAAGTGAGGAAGCAGGCAGAGCAGATGGCGTTGATCTGTGATTTCATGGTGAACTGGTTGTTATTGATGATTCCTAGGTTTCTGGCATAGTCAGATGGTCAGAAAGAGTGCATGCTGGTCCTAGGTCTGATAGGCACCAGGAGTAGTTCCATGTGTTGCTGCTATTGCCAAAGATCAGTACTTCCGTCTTGTCTATGTTCAGCTGCAAACAGTTGTTCAACATCCAGTCAGCAACGCTCGTCGGTGAGTGAGAAGATGAGTTGGGTGTTGTTTGGTAGGAAAGTATGTTGAGACCACGGGATCTGACTATGTTGGCCAGCAGGGTCATATATGCGTTGAGCGGCGTGAGGCTGAGGGATGAGCCCAGAGGGACACTGCAGGTGATCTCCTTGAAATAGGCACTTTTTAAAGCGCAGGGCCCTCAAGCCTCCTGGCCCCTCCTTGCTGCAGGATACATTGGGAAATGTAGTCCAGCTGCTTTCGGCTGTAATCATTTTAGGAAATGCATCCCAACAGGTGATTTTAACCAGTATGGTTGGTCTGGAAAATGTAAAAAGTCCAAAAGGGTTGATAGGCAGCTTTTAACTGTGCCCGGATTAAGATCATGCTGGGCCAAAAACAATGCAAACAACAGTGCAACCAACAGTTTTGACTGCAAAAGCACCATCCAGCTGGCACTGTGCCAAGCCAGAACCTGGTACCAGCGTGCCTCATACAAAGGTTTTATTGAAGGGCACCTGGCTGCCAAAGTGACATCAACAAATCCCAGGAGGAAGATCAAATGGGGTCATCGGTCACCCCTCAATCTCCATACACAGAGGTGCAGGTTGCATAGATTCAGGTGCCAGATTCTGCCCTGCTATTGCAACATAAGATCATACCAAAGTGGCAGCCATGCGTAGGATGGATTCCCAAGGCCAGAAGTTCCAACTACACACTCTACTGGATCAATCTGAAGTCACTAGAATGACTTGGGTCTGGTTGTTCTTGATCTTCTTCAGTAATTAGGGCAGGAGAGGAAGCAGCAGGAAGGCACACAGGATTCTCGTACCCCACCCTAGGCGGAATGTGCTTCAGAGAAAGAGCTTTCTTGGGAACTCCAACCAACAAATGTGCTGACATTGCGTGTTCTCGGGTAATTGTTCAAGCCAGGGTTCTCCCCATTTTCAGAAGATGCCCTTTGCTACCTTCAGATGTAACTGCCATTTGTGATCCACTAGGCTTTGCTGGCTGAGTTCATCTGCTTTGGCATTAAAAAGATCCCACCAGGTGGTTTACTACCAGGGAAATTCACCAATGATACAGCTCGGTCCAGATGCATAGGGCTGCTTGGCACAGGATCAAGGATCCCACCTGCCCTGCTTGTCCCACATGGCAATGGTGTTGTTCATGAGAACCTGCACCAGCTGTCCCTTGAAGGAGGGCTTTAAGGCCTTGAACGCCAAAAGCATATCTAGCAATTCCAGCAAACTAATGTGGAGGCAGATGAGACCCAGTACTCTGATCTCCATCTCTTCAAGAGGACCTAACCAACTCAGTAGCGTGTAACCACCATGAACTCTGGGTGGGGCAGGGAGAGGGGTCTGTTGCTGGTCTAACAACACTTGAGCAGCCACAACTAAAGGTCATTTGCAGTCTTTTCTGACACCTGGATGGAACCTAACAGGCTCCCTTGGTACTGAGCCCACTGAGTCTCTAGGTCCATCTCCAAAGCTTTCATGTGCCATCTGGTAAGGTTTGCATTCAGGATAGTAGGTCATGAAGCCTTAAGCCCAACCTCACTACGACCCAAAAAAAGAGGCTGAAAATCTGGGTTATAGCTCAAATGCCCTGACTCTTTGGTCTGGTGGTTAGGTTTGAAAGTGTACCATATTCAGAAAGGCTCTGATAAAAGTCAGCCTCTGTGAAGGAGTCTGGAGTGACTGTCAGGCAGATTGAGAAACCCAACTGAGAACCCCCATGACATTAAACAGTTGTCATCCTCTGGAGGTGGTCTAATAGGAATAGCCTAGCCCAAACTGCTAAGTCAAGTACTCTATGAACCAAAACATAAGTAACCAAGGACCAATTTTGGCTTTCCTGGACTTCTTCAGTTGGCTGCAGCTTAATTTCAGTGGCACAGTGAGCATGGGACTGCCATCTGGGCATACCTTTGGCCACTTAGAACGTTACATCAAACACCCAAGAGTTGATGAGAGGAACGCTTGCAATCAGTCTAACCACTGGCAATGGCTTGGAGTAGCACTGAAACCTATTGTGTTGATGCCTACTATGCCACCTCAGATTATACCCAACCAAATGCAAATCAACCTCCGTCCTAATAAATTGGTATCATCCCAGCCTAAACTGCCAACCAAGATCCTCTCTGTATCTCCTACTGAGCAGGACCAATGCTGATTTTCATATGGCTAGGTCTAATCTGAGATGGCATGATGGCAAACAAATGGGTTAGAATGCTACTCCAGGCAATTGCCAGAGGTTAGTCTACTGGCAAGCATTCCTCCCACCACTTTTTCTGTTCTGTTTTAAAATGTTGCCATAATTCTGGTGCATAGCATCCCTTGAATCCCAAGGTATCTGTGCCTCTAAATCTTCTGCCCTAATAATCAATGTGCTACTCCTTACAGGTCTCTGAATTTCACATTCTACTTGTCTTTCCTCTCTCTTCCCTATCTCCAACTGTTTCTCCACTCACCTCTCTTTCACTTTCCCCTTTCCATATCCACTTCCACTGTCTCTCTTCCTTTCACTTTCTATCTCACTTGTCTTTATGCCAACCTCCCTTTCTTCTCCCTTCTGCTTGCTTCTTCTTACGTTCTCAACTTTTTTATTTCCTTCTTTTGTCTTGATTCAATATACCCTCGCACTCTCCTCTCCATCCTATCGACATTCTATCCTTCTCTTTCAACCAACCTCCCTTTAATCTTGGTCTTCTCTATTCTACTCCTCCAGTATACTTTTATATTTCCAACTTATCTTCGCTTTTCCCCTCATCTTTCTTTCCATTCTTACTTCCTAAATTCTGCCCCCTTTCTCCTATTTTATTTTGCTCCTAATCTACTTTCTGTCTCTTGCCCTTATGTGCGGGCCCTCACACTTTTTTTCTTGTCTGCTACCTTTCACCTATCATTTTTTCTTTCCTCCCTTTTCTCTTTTCTCCACTCCTCCCTTATTCTCTCCTCCTGTTCAATTGTTTCCCTCTCTACCTCACTTCAACTCCTTTAATCGATAACGTCTCAATTTCTGCCCATTCTGTCTTATTGCACTTAAATCTCCCCTGTATCTCAATGTCTTTTACACAATTCCTTTCCTTCTGCCCTCTAGCATTCCATTCTCTTCATTTTCTAACTCTGCTGACAATTTACTCTCCCCTGTCTCTACTTCGGTTTCTTCCATTTTTCCACCCTCTATAACTTTCCTTCCATTGTCTCTCTCTTTTATAACTGGTCCCTCTTGTTTATTGTTTCTCTAGCTAATCTCCCTTTTCACTTTAGCTTTCCTCTTTATCAACCAACTTCTTACACCTATCTCCTTTTGCTACATATCATGAAAAGAAGGGTCACACACCTCAACCATTTCGCAAGTAAAATATAACAAATCCAGTGTGTAATCCTCAGCCTTTTCACATTAGTGCGTACACACTTCTTTGCTCTGACTTGATGCTTATAAGGTCTTTAGCAACTGGAAATGTTACAATTTCGAAAAATGCTAAAATATACTTGCTTTTGTTTCAGAACTTAAGTTTTTCTAGAAGGTGATAAACTTGTTAGGACTGAGAGCGTATTTCAAAGTATATTTATTACCACTGTGTGCACATTGTTATAGCTGTGAAGCATTTTACTACTGTATTACTAGAGGAATGCTATTTAAATGGCACCATATGCTCACTATACATCATCTATACAGACTACACCATAGAATGGGTGGTAAAGAAAGAGCATCACCAAAGGTAAGTAACTTGTTCGTCTAGTGGTTACATTTAACTGCAGCTTCCTCAGCTTGCAGCAAGATACTAAATCAATAGCTCCCAATGTGGTGGGTCTTTGGAACAGATCAGACAAACATTCTGCAGGGATGAGCAGGCAAAATGCCTATCTCAATGGACCTGAATGTTGAGGCAGTAGTGCTTCATGAATGTGTGCAGTGATGCCCACGTAGCTGCCTGATAGGAGAGGTACTCCAGGACAGGCACTCTGCTTCCCAATGCAGTCTTGGCACTGGTGGTGTCAACCCTTGGAGCAGACTTTCTTGAGGCTACTTCTTAACCAATGTATAGCAGATTTTAATGCAGAGGAGAACTCATCAAGAGATGGTCTGTTTTTGCACTTCCTTGCCCTTCTTTGACCCAAAGTACACCATAAAGAGCTGGTTGCCCACCTGACGTTCTTTAGTATGATTGATGTAAAAACTGAATGCAGCTGATGGAATCTCTCTTCCTCTTTGAAGGGATGAGGTGGAGCAAAAAAGGTTGCAAGGGTGAACGCCTTCGGTAGAAATGCAGCTCGAGTCCTTAACATAAGTTTGCCTGGAAAAAAGGTAGCACAGGAAGTCTAAATGGAAAGCGCCTTAGGTTCACTCACTGTGCGAGCAGATGTTGTTGTAAACACAAAGATCGCTTTCAAGGCAAGGAGGTGCAATGCACAACTGTGCATTGGTTCAAAGGAGTACACATCAGTAACATTACAACCAGATTTAAGTCTCACTGTAGTATCATGATGGGCTCAGAAGAAAACATAAGCTGTAAACCTTCAGTTTGCAAGCTTTTGTCTTTGATGAACTCCAAATTAGTTATTACAGAAAGTCAGGTACCCCCACCTAATAATTATCTATTTGAACCTCAAAACAGAACACAAAATACACTTAAAAACAGACCAACCATTAAATATTATGTTTAATTCACAAAAAATGCAATAATCGAAAATCAAGTGGGAAGGCTGGAGCTTCAAAATCTAGTTCTAGTTTTAAAATACAACATGATATGCTAGACTCCAGCATCTCACTTTTTTGCTGCTAATTCATGCTGTCTTTTTGTCAGTACATACTAGCGCTTCAACTGAGGACAACAGACGTCGATACAAGATCGTGTTTGCTGTACTTGCGCTGCTCCCACAAATGAAGATAAATTATCAACTCAAGTCTTGGCCTCCTATTTCAAGTTCTTTTACAATGGCAGAGCATTCTGAAATTTTCAGTTTTGCTTTTTTAGCTATATATACTTTATTAATCTGTTAACGTTATTTAATTTTGTAGACAGTCGCAGAGCCATTAAGTAGTTGTAGTAGACTCCAGGGTTTGCGACTACCGATTATGAACTACTGCTATAGACCTTTTAGGAACCTCATCTCAACCAGTTATTTGAACAAGGACGGATCGTCCGGTAAACGTAAAAAGGCCAACAAGTAACCTTTAGTTGTGCAGATCAGAACTGTGCTCAGAGCAAGACCGTGTTGGCTGCCAAAATGACATCACCAACTTTCAGAGGAATATCAAAGGGGATCAACTGATGCTGCTCCATCCTCACATATGGAGGTGTGGTCTGCACAGGCTCAGGTGCACGACTCTGCCCTGTTGCTGTGAAAGAAGTCCTCCAGCAGTGGCAGCCTGATATGGGTGCTCAAGCCTAGATGTTCTGTGTACCACACTATTCTGGCCTAACACAGAGCTACTAGAATGACTTGGGCCCAGTCATGCTTGATTGTCTTCAGAATGCAGGGCAGGGGAGCAAGTAGCTGGAAGGTATACAGGCGTACAGTGACTCACTGTGGGTGGAATGTGTCTTCAAAAGAGAACCTTCTTGGAACTCCAGCATGCAAAAGTGCTAATATTGTGTGTCCTGAGGAGTGGTGAATCGATTGAGCCAGGGTTCTCCCCACTGTCAGAAGATTCCCGCTGCTAAGTGATCCACTAGGGAGCAGGAAGGAATTCAACACCAAGCAAGTTGTCTACAATTCCAATAAATTGATGTGGAGGAGGGTCACTGATATCTACCTCTCCCAGATGACCTAACCCAGTAGCAGTGTATCCATCTCTACCATCAATAGTGGGTGGGAAAGGGATTGGGGAATGCCACTGGTTCAATGGAGGTCGAGCCGTAACCACTGCAGGTCTTTTGCAGTCTCCTGCAACACCTTCAATTGAATCGGAGAGGTTTCCTTAGTGTTGGGCCCACTGAGACATCAGGCCACACTGCAAAGCTTGCATGTGCCATCTGGTGTAGTCAGTGAGTAGGATGTAGGAGGCTAGTAGGCCAAGAAGTCTCAGATCCAACATCGTTGAGACACAGGACAGAGGTCGAAACATTGGGATCATAGCCTGAATGTTCTCGACTTGTTGGTCTGGAGGATAGGCTCAGAAGTGCCCTGTGTTCACAATGGCTCAGATGAGAGGGAGCCTCTGCAAAGGAGTGAGGTGTTATTTCGGCTGGATCACTAAGAACCCCAAAGGTTGTCAAGAGGTTTGCTATTATCTGGAGGTGGTCCATGACTAATTGTGGCAAGCCTGCCTTCAACAGTCAGTTGCTGAGGTAGGAGAACACTATTACTCCTGCGCTTCAAAACTGGATAATGACCACCGCCATCACCTTGATAAACATTCAAGGGGCACTGGTGAGGCCGAAACAGAGCACAGCAAACTAAAAATGCTCCTGGCCCTCCTTGAACCGATAGCATCTGTGGACCTGAAGGACAGAGATGTGAAAATGTGTGTCCTGCAGGCCCATTACCACCAGCCAGTCTCTGGAATCCACAGCAGATAACATTTTGAAGTTATGCTTGTGCAGGAAGGCATTGAGAGGGTGAAGATCTAAGATATCTAAGCTGGGATAAGGCACAAGGAAGTAACAGGAATAGCACCCAGTGCCTAATTTGAAGGCCAGCATCCTCTCTATGGCTCCTTTGGCCAAATGAGACTACAATTTCTGACATAAAACGGATTTCTGGTTATCCAAGAAGTGGTCTGACGTAGATAGCTGGTGTGGAGGGTCATAAATGAATGGCATGGCAAAGCATAGCTCTGTTGGACCCATTTGTTGGATGTAATGTGTTGCCAACCCTGCAGGAAGTGGCTGTTCTTGCCTCCTCCTGGATGTGTATAAGTAAGGGCACCCTAAAGGGGCTTAGATGTTGTGGTCGAAGGGGTGGAATACTGAGATGAGGGCTGCCAAGTTGCCTGTTGGACCTACGGCCCAGACCTCAAAGGGCTGGGAGGCATGTTGTGTTGGCAGTGGAGCCAGACGTCAATACGCTGAGCTCCTGCCATACAGTCAAAAAGGGCAAAACTGTTGGGGGGATTGTGTGACTGTAGTTGAAAGGCCTATAGAGGGTACCATGGCTTGGTTCATCTTAAAACACTCTAGGGATATCACCGGAGAAGCATGCAGATCTCATTCAGGCATGGTGCTGAAGTACCACACCTGTTCCCACAGTCCCACCCAGTCAATCCATGGTGTCCAAGGCTGAGGGGTTGACGAAATTTGGCCACAACCAAATCATCTAGAATGGTCTGGGCTACAAAGCTCATATATCTTCCCGGGGTTCTGGGTACAATCTTACCCAATATGTCACAGAGTGCATAGGTGCAGCGACCTAGTAGACAGCTTGATTTAATGGACCTCAAGGTGAGAAAAACAGTTGTTTGCCAAATATAACCATACATTTCTACTCCCTGTCAGTGGGAAGGCGTTAGGGATAATGCTACTGGTATCACCAGATTTTCAGTTGTTGGATGCTGAGTTAATGAGTCAGGGTCTCCTACAGCAGGTCTACAATAGCGGGCCAGATCATGGCCTGGACCAGGTTCCCAGCAGTGTCAGTGAGAGCTTTATTCAAGGGCAAAGGTGGTTTGGGTGGTGCCTATCCATGCTGCAGGACCTCTGTCAATACATTTATCTTTACCTCCACAGTGGGGATGTGGAGGTAGAAGACCTCAGTGGCCCTCCCTGAACAGTGTAGAAAAAAAAGTGCTATCTTCTGTTGCAGGCTGAGGGGGCAAACTGACTCATTAACGGGCGAAGTGTCCATCCCACTAGCTTCATGTTGGCTCATGTACAAGTTGTCATCATCATCATAGGATAAAGCAAATTCTTACCCATCTCCAACATTGTTGTCTCTTTAAGGTAGACTCTAGTCCGAGCCAAAATGTTAGTGTAGTGTATGTGTGTGGCTGTGCAACACTGAAACTGTGTCGGAGTCAGAGGAATTCAGTAGAGTCTGTAGCACATCAAGATCTGGATGTGGCTTTGGTTGAGATCGAGGTGATGCTGGACAAGAGTTTGATGCCTCAGTAGGTTGTGGTTCCCCTGGCACTGGTGGCATCAGTGCCAGCATCGAAGCTTGAGAAACTGGTGCACATTTCAGTGCCAGTCCAGACATTGATATGGAACTAGAAGTGTGTTCTAGGGGCCAAAACAGCACCAAGGGGGAGTGGAGTGCCAGAAAAGAGGACAAGGGGGCCCAGCCAGCCGTTAGGCCCCGAAGTTAGTTCAGGGCATGTACCACCCCTGACTCCATGCCTAGACGTCACCTGGGGAGATGCCCTAACACATAGGGGTGAAACACGGTGCAGGTGGGGTGTCTGGCTGATGATGACCAGCACACGCGGGATCATAGGTTGGCGAACAAGGCAAGAACAGAAACACCTGTGAGGCTCACAATGACAGGGGGGGGGAGAACCCCATTTTGCGCTCGCTGGGAACTCCATAACTATGGGGAAGGCTAATAAAAAGCGGGACATGACGGCACAGGACCGGATGAGCGGCTACCTGGGGACTAACATGGAAGCACAGAAGGCTCACCCGTATTTGGAAAGCATGCTCCCAACTCCCACGCTTCAAGATGTGATGCTAGCAATCGCGGCATCTCTGGAAGCTCTGGAACAGGAGACAGATGCTATAAGCATGGATTTGGGCTTCTCCGAGATGATCACAGACGCCTGGCGGAACACGTGACCGCAAAAGAAAGGGAACTGTTGGAGTCGACTCCAACGGTAACGGAAGCTAATACAGACTAAACGATGTGGAGCAGCGCTTGAAGGTACTAGAAACCAGAGCAGAAGATGCTGAAAATAGTGGGCCTGCTGGAGAAGATAAAGAAAAATGACCTTCTGGGCTATCTGGAAAAATGGATTGCTCCAGAGCTAGCCCAGAAGGTCTCTCTCCATTCTTTGCCTTTGAAAGAGCACATTCGGTGCCGGCCAGAGCTCCCCCTCCGGGAGCGCCGCCACGCACAGTCACGGCAAAACTGCTACACTTTCAAGATCGTGTCTTTATACTACAAGCTCGCCCAAAGGACAACTTGGTGATTAAAGACCATAAAGTGTTAATATTCCCTGACTTACACAACAAGTACAGCGACAACGGGCAGCCTTTGGCACGGTGAAAAAGAAGTTACGTGACTTAGCAGTGGAATATTCTATGTAGTTTCCAGCCCGGCTCTGAGTGATCACCCCAGTAGGAGTTCAGTTCTTCCTCACTTCCCAGGAGGCTTGGTCGCGGAGGTATTGCCAGCCTGGACCGTGCCCTTGTGGGGGGAACAGTAGGCTGGGAAAAGGAGGCATCGTGCACAATCCTGGAGGAGGGGAGGGCAGATGAAGCGTGGCTCCCCGACAGCGGGAGAGATACAACAAGGAACTGAGGGCGGTTGAAGAAGTGGCCTCTTGAAGCGGGAAGGCATCTGGAGGACGTACACAGCCACTTCCAAGCACCAACACAAGCTCTGACTCGGACAATGACTCAAACATTTCGTTCCACTCCAGCGAGGGCCTACCGGTGTTGACCCCCCCACTCAGCTGATGATCCGATATGAAATATAATGACTATGGGAGTGGACTGGCCTTACCAGTTAGGGAGACGGTGTAGGAAAGTACCATCTTGCCTGGCATGTTACCCCCATTTTTTCACTGTATATATGTTGTTTTAGTTGTATGTGTCACTGGGACCCTGCCAGCCAGGGCCCCAGTGCTCATAAGTGTGCCTGAAAGTGTTACCTGTGTTATGACTAACTGTCTCACTAAGGCTCTGCTATCCAGAACCTCAGTGGTTATGCTCTCTCATTTCTTTCCAAATTGTCACTAACAGGCTAGTGACCAATTTCACCAATTCACATTGGCATACTGGAACACCCTTATAATCCCCTAGTATATGGTACTGAGGTACCCAGGGTATTGGGGTTCCAGGAGATCCCTATGGGCTGCAGCATTTCTTTTGCCACCCATAGGGAGCTCAGACAATTCTTACACAGGCCTGCCACTGCAGCCTGAGTGAAATAACGTCCACGTTATTTCACAGCCATTTACCACTGCACTTAAGTAACTTATAAGTCACCTATATGTCTAACCTTTACCTGGTAAAGGTTAGGTGCAAAGTTACTTAGTGTGTGGGCACCCTGGCACTAGCCAAGGTGCCCCCACATCGTTCAGGGCAGATTCTCCGGACTTTGTGAGTGCGGGGACACCATTACAAGCGTGCACTACACATAGGTCACTACCTATGTGTAGCTTCACAAAGTTAACTCCGAATATGGCCATGTAACATATCTATGATCATGGAATTGCCCCCTCTATGCCATCCTGGCATAGTTGGCACAATCCCATGATCCCACTGGTCTGTAGCACAGACCCTGGGTACTGCCAAACTGCCTTTTCAGGGGTTTCACTGCAGCTGCTGCCAACTCCTCAGACAGGTTTCTGCCCTCCTGGGGTCAAGCCAGGCCTGGCCCAGGATGGCAGAACAAAGGACTTCCTCAGAGAGAGGGTGTTACACCCTCTCCCTTTGGAAAAAGGTGTTAAGGCAGGGGAGGAGTAGCCTCCCCCAGCCTCTGGAAATGCTTTCATGGGCACAGATGGTGCCCATTTCTGCATAAGCCAGTCTACACCGGTTCAGGGACCCCTCAGCCCTGCTCTGGCGCGAAACTGGACAAAGGAAAGGGGAGTGACCACTCCCTTGACCTGCACCTCCCCTGGGAGGTGCCCAGAGCTCCTCCAGTGTGCTCCAGACCTCTGCCATCTTGGAAACAGAGGTGCTGCTGGCATATTGGACTGCTCTGAGTGGCCAGGGCCAGCAGGTGACGTCAGAGACTCCTTCTGATAGGCTCCTTCAGGTGTTGCTAGCCTATCCTCTCTCCTAAGTAGCCAAACCCTCTTTTCTGGCTATTTAGGGTCTCTGCTTTGGGGAATTCCTTAGATAACGAATGCAAGAGCTCATCAGAGTTCCTCTGCATCTCTCTCTTCACCTTCTGCCAAGGAATCGACTGCTGACCGCGCTGGAAGCCTGCAAAACTGCAACAAAGTAGCGAAGACGACTACTGCAACTCTGTAACGCTGATCCGGACGCCTTCTCGACTGTTTTCCTGGTGGTGCATGCTGTGGGGGTAGTCTGCCTCCTCTCTGCACTAGAAGCTCCAAAGAAATCTCCCGTGGGTCGACGGAATCGTCCCCCTGCAACCGCAGGCACCAAAGAACTGCATTACCGGTACTCCTCTCCTCTCAGCACGACGAGCGAGGTCCCTTGAATCCAGCAACTCTGTCCAAGTGACTCCCACAGTCCAGTGACTCTTCAGTCCAAGTTTGGTGGAGGTAAGTCCTTGCCTCCCCACGCCAGACTGCATTGCTGGGAACCGCGACTTTTGCAGCTACTCCGGCCTCTGTGCCCTTCCGGCGGAAATCCTTTGTGCACAGCCAAGCCTGGGTCCACGGCACTCTAACCTGCATTGCACGACTTTCTAAGTTGTCCTCCGGCGGCGTGGGACTCCTTTGTGCAACTTCGGGTGAGCACCGTTTCACTCTTCTTCGTAGTGCCTGTTCCGGCACTTCTGCGGGGGCTGCCTGCTTCTGAGAGGGCTCCTTGTCTTGCTCGACGCCACCTCTGTCCCCAGACGCAATTGGCGACATCCTGGTCCCTCCTGGGCCACAGCAACACCCAAAAACCCTAACCGCACGATTTGCAGCTAGCAAGGCTTGTTGGCGGTCTTTCGGCAGGAAAACACTTCTGCACGACTCCCCACGGCGTGGGGGATCCATCATCCAAAGGGGAAGTTTCTAACCCTTGTCGTTCCTGCAGAATCCTCAGCTTCTACTGTCCAGTAGCAGCTTCTTTGCACCCACAGCTGGCATTTCCTGGGCATCTGCCCATCTCCGACTTGCTTGTGACTTTTGGACTTGGTCCCCTTGTTCCACAGGTACCCTCGACTGGAAATCCATCCTTGTTGCATTGCTGGGTTGTGTCTTTCCTGCAGAATTCCCCTATCACGACTTCTTTGTCCTTTGGGGAACGTTAGTGCACTTTGCACTCACTTTTCAGGGTCTTGGCGTGGGCTATTTTTCTAACCCTTACTATTTTCTAATAGTCCCAGCGACCCTCTACAAGGTCACATAGGTTTGGGGTCCATTCGTGGTTCGCATTCCACTTTTGGAGTATATGGTTTGTGTTGCCCCTATTGCATCCTATTGAAACTATACATTGTTTGCACTGTTTTCTAAGACTATACTGCATATTTTTGGTATTGTGTACATATATCTTGTGTATATTTGCTATCCTCATACTGAGGGTACACTCAGATACTTTGGCATATTGTCATAAAAATAAAGTACCTTTATTTTTAGTATATCTGTGTATTGTGTTTTCTTATGATATTGTGCAAGTGACACTAGTGGTACTGTAGGAGCTTCACTTGTCTCCTAGTTCAGCCTAAGCTGCTCTGCTAAGCTACCATTATCTATCAGTCTAAGCTGCTAGACACCCTATACACTAATAAGGGATACCTGGGCCTGGTGCAAGGTGTAAGTACCCCTTGGTACTCACTACAAGCCAGTCCAGCCTCCTACAGACGTACAATCAGTGGGTGCTCCCCCGCGGGCCGAGCCCATCTTTTTCTACTGTCTTATATATGCACCCGTGATGGAGGACTGCAAGATGTTTTACGTAAAAAATGTTTGAAGCCGGGAGGGGGGTGGAGGGGCTGGATTTACTGGAGGTCGACTGCTACCTGGATACCCCCTGCAAAGGTTTATACTGAGATTGAACTGTTGTTTCATCTATCGTTTGGATGGGGTGACTGTTTCTTCCTGTCCTGGGGAGAGGGAGTTGGATTGTTACCTACTTCTATTTAGTTGGGGTTTGTTAGGATTTACCTCTGGTGAGGAATCGGTCAACCACGCATGCTGCGCTGAGGGGTGGGGCTGTGTTTAAGCTCTTGCGATCTGCGAAAGAGAATGTCTACTTCCCAATTCAAATGACTTGTCTCCCATGGCGTGTAAAAAAAAACTATACGATAATCTCCTGGAATGTCAGGGGCACACATTCATTAGCTAAGCGATATAATGTCTTCGTGTACCTTCAGAGACAGGGAGTGGACATTGCCTTCCTGGAAGAAACGCACATGACTGCCAAAGAGTGCGAGGCCTTGCAGAGCCAATGGCGAGGACAGCTATATTACATTACGTTCTCAGATTATGCCTGGGGAGTTCTGATATGGATAAGGGTGAGGGTGAGCCTCCTTTTTTCACTGGTGTGCGCAGAGGTGGACCCTGAGGTGAGGTATGTCGCAGTGATGGGTAGGCTAGATGGACAGGACATTTCCCTGATTAATATTTATAGCCCCAACATACACCAATCACTCTTATTCGATCAATTGACAGCACAGTTGCCACATGTATTAATGAGCAGGGTAGTTTTGGGGGGCGATTTTAATTGTGTCCTTGACCCCGAGATCGATTGTTCTCACCCTCTCTTGCTGGACTCACCTACGTGCAGGGTAACAAGGGCGCTACTAGAGTGACAGGAACACTGGGGGCTTGGGCACAGCTGGCGCCCACTTCACCCCCTCGAAAGGGACTACTCCATTTTCTCAAGGATCCATGAGCTACATGTCGGCCTAGATTATTTTTTTTGCTCCCCAGAAATTCACATCAAGGTGACAGGTGTTGAATACCTTGCTCGCACACTATCTGACCATAATCCAGTGCTGCTTAGATTATCCTGGGGAAAACCGCTTGCGCTGATTCTGAGCTGGCGGCTGAACCCAGAGATGCTGGAGGATCCCCCCTTTCGGCAAGAGATACGACAGCAGACCGTACATTTTTTTGCCGTAAATGAGGGCACAGCCTCAAACAGAGTGGGAAAAGTTCAAGGTAGTGACTAGAGGTCATTGTATTTTGCAGTGGGTTGAGGTTCGCTCCACCTTGCTAGAGGACATCAAAGATGCGGAAACTCAACTGCGTTCATTAGAATCGGACAGACCGGACCACCCAGACCTAGAACCATAACTGCAGGAGGTCAGGGCGAAAGTAGCGCAAAACACAGAATGACTTTGCTCAATAGACTATAAGGCTTACATTGCACGACAACATAACGAAGGGGATCAGGCGGGTAGGCTGTTGGCTTGGTTTGCGAACCCAGCAAGGAGGGGCTCTCCAATAGTGCAAATAAACTCAAACACCAGGACCACGCTGGAAATGCAAGTAATAATAAATGCTTACTTTTCTGCCTTTTACCACACCTTGTATAGTAGTAGACCCTTAGCTGACCCAACTCAACGTATAAGTTTCCTGCAAGACATCACAGTCCCACACTTGAGCTGGGACCAGTCAGTAACTCTCGGGGAGGAAATACCTGTGCCCGAAGTATTAGGGGTCAATAAAAGAATGGCTGAGGTAAAGTTCCAGGATTAGATGCCCTACCAATCACATTTTATAGTACTTACTTAACAGAGTTGGCCCCAAGACTTGCGACAATGTTTAACAAGGCATATGCACTAGGTCACCTGCCACCGACTAGTATAGAAGCAGTAATTATCCTGTTAATTAAACCAGGGAAAGAGGCATCAGAAGTGGGAGGGTATAGGCTGTTATCCATGCTGAATGTAGATTACAAGATCCTAAGTGGTATTCTAGCCTCCCGACTTCTCCCCTTTATGCCCAAACTACTTCACCACGATCAATCTGGGTTTATTCTGAAACGCAACACGCAGCTAATATCAGGCGTCTTATGGCCATAATAGCGGATACCTCATATGACAGGACCAGTACTGCTATATTATCTGTGGATATAGAAAAGGCATTCAATAGCCTCGATTGGGCATACCTCTATGAAGTCATGACCCGTATGAGACTTGGACAAAGCTCCTATATACTAGCTCCACAGTCAGAGTGAAGATGGGGCAGACTATTTCAGAGGGCTTTGGGGTAGAGCGTGGTACGAGGCAGGGATGCCCATTAGCCCCCTTACTTGTTGCCATCTCCATGGAGCCCCTGGCGGCATTAGCCCGGACGGGAGCTCACTTTGAGGAACTTCTAGCAGGGGCGGTCTCAGGACTTAAGGTGGATTGGTCCTGTAGGACGCCGGCTCTGTATATACTATATCAAAGTGAGATAGAGTGTACATAGAGTCCAGGGGTTCCCCAAGAGGCTTGACAGAGGCAATAATAGATAATAATAATGCTCTATTTGTGGTAGTGTGGTTGAGCAGTTAGGCTTATCAAAGGGTAGTGCTAAGCATTTGTTGTACACACACAAGCAATAAGTGAAGACACACACTCAGTGACTTAACTTCAGACCAACAGGTTTTAATATAGAAAAATATCTTTTGTTAATTTATTTCTAGAACCACAAGATTCATTTAGCAGGTAAGTATATTAAATGAAAGGTACTTTGCATAGTAATTCTTAGAACTTTGAATGGAATCAGCAATGTACACCGTTTTCTTTAAAATGGCAAAAAGCTATTTTAAAAGTGGTCACTGTGCAATTTTCAACAGTTCCTGGGGAAGGTAAGTAAAGTACAGTTTTTGAGGTAAGTAACAAACTTATGGGTTCAGTCGCCAGGGCATAGGAAGCCCACCGTTGGGGTTTCAAGATAACCCCAAACACGTAGCACCAGCAACACAGGGCCGGTTAGGTGCAGAAGTCAAACAGGAGCCAAAATACCGTGGGCCCCTATGGAGACAGAGGGTACTCTGGTTTGCAGGTAACCTGCGTTGTCAGAGGGCAGACCTAGGGGGTTTGAAGGAGCACTGGAGGGGCCCCAAGTAGGCACAAAAATCACAGGGGCGGCCGAGTGCAGTGTGCGAACAGGGTGAGAGGTTCTCAACAGAACTCTATGGAGGGACCAGGGGGTCACTAAGGTGCTGCAGGCAAGGCACAGGGGGCTTCTCGGGCAAGCCACCAACTGGTCAAGGGTGAGGGCCGCTTGCTGGTCGTTGCAGCACTGGTGGTCAGTTTCTCTGGGGCTGGGGGCTGCGGGTGCAGTGCTTCTCCAGGCGATGGATATCTTCGTCCCAGGCAGTCGGTGTCAGGGGGGTCCTCGAGATTCCCTCTGCAGGTGTATTTGTGGAGGGGGGAAGAGGTCAACCCAAGGTGGGCAGTTGGTTGCCTTCGCCTGGGGGTCCTCTCTGGTTGGTTGGTTCCTCTGGACATGGGCCAAGCGTGTCGGCTGCAGAGTAGTTTGGACTCACGCTTCTGGAGTGAAGTGGGAGTCCCTTTAAAGATGGTTTCTTTGTCTTCTTGTTGGACAGATCTGCTGTCCTCTGGAGTTTCTTGGTCCTCGGTGATGCAGGCAGTCCCCTGGAGGCTTTTCAAGGGTCGCTGGTCCTGGAGAATGCGTCGCTTCTTCTGTTGCAGCTTTTTGAAGGTGCAGGAGACAGGACGGTAGGGCTGGGGACGAGTCAGTTGTTGTCTCCTTCCCTTCTCTGCGGGGTTTTCAGTTCAGCAGTCCTTCTTTCTTGAGGTCGTCAGGAATATGAAGAGCTGGGTTCAGGGTCGCCCCTATACACTAAATTTAGGGGTGTGTTTAGGGTCAGGGGGCAGTAGCCAATGGCTACTGCCCCAGAGGGTGGCTACACACTCCTTGTGCCCACTTCCTCTGGGGAGGGGGCACATCCCTATAGCTATTGGTCCTAATCCTCCAAAGCAAGATTGAGGATTTCTCAAGGAGTGGGTCACTTCAGCTCTGGACACCTTAGGGGTGGTCCTGGCTGAGGGGGGTGACGACTCCTTGTTTTTCTCATTGTCCGTCTCGACTTGCCGCCAAAAGTGGGGGCTTGTCCCTGCGGTGGGGGGAGGGCATCCTTACTGGCTGGCGTGCCCTGGGGCACTGTAACACCAGGTTTGAGCCTTTGAGGCTCACCGCCAGGTGTTACAGTTCCTGCAGGGGGAGGTGTGAAGCACCTCCACCCAGGACAGGCTTTGTTTCTGACCACACAGAATGCACAAAGGCGCTCACCCCATGCGGTCAGAAACTCGTCTAGAAGTGGCAGGCTGGCACAAACCGGTCAGCCTTACACTAGTAGTTGGGCTACCATACAGGGGGCATCTCTAAGATGCCCTCTGTGTGCATTTTTCAATAAATCCCATACTGGCATCAGTGTGGGTTTATTGTGCTGAGAAGTTTGATACCAAACTTCCCAGTATTCAGTGTAGCCATTATGGTGCTGTGGAGTTCGTAATGACAAACTCCCAGACCATATACTCAGTATGGCTACCCTGCACTTACAATGTCTAAGAATTGGCTTAGACACTGTAGGGGAATAGTGCTCATGCAGCTATGCCCTCACCTGTGGTGTAGTGCACCCTGCCTTAGGCTGTAAGGCCTGCTAGAGGGGTGACTTACCTATGCCACAGGCATGTGGGCATGGCACTCTGAGGGGAGTGCCCTGTCGACTTTGTCTTTTCTCCCCACAAGTACACACAAGCGGCAAGGCAGTGTGCATGCACTGAGTGAGGAAGCCCTTAGAGTGGCATAATGCAAGCTGCAGCCCTTTAGGGACCTTCCATGGCCAAGGGCCTTTGGTACCAGGGGTACCTTTTACAAGGGACTTAACAGTGTGCTAGGGCTGTGCCAATTGTGGAAACAAAGGTACAGTTTTTGGGAAACACTGGTGCTGGGGCCTGGTCAGCAGGGTCCCAGCACACTTCCAATCAAAGCTACCATCAACACTAGGCAAAAAGTGGGGGTGACCATGCCAACAGTGGTATTTTCCTACATGTCCAAAACAAAATTGTTCCTTCTTGAGGAAAATGAGACCCCGGTTAACTTGCCCAGGGATTTGGAGTTGGAGCCCCGCTGCTTGCCATACCTAGGGGTCAAGGTGTACTGATCTGTGAGGATATGTTTGAGGGTAACTAAGGGCTAGGCATTCGCAACCTGAATGCATCTACTGCCTTCTGGCAGACACTGCCCATATCAGTGACGGGCAGAATAGCCCTCCTGAAAATGGTTGCACTACCACGGTTATTGTACCTCTTCGGAACTCTCCCTCTGTGGGTGCCCCAAACCTATTTCAAAGAACTAACCTCACTAAGTATGGCATTTATATGGGGCAGGGGGCGACTGGCATGGGCTACACTTCGACGTCCGGTACAGCAGAGAGGTCTAGCAGCCCCGGACTTCGAGTTGTACTATTTGGCTGCGCAGCTGCAATGGCTCGCCAGATGGTTGATGCATAGGCGACAGCAGGAGGGGCACACAGATGGGTTTACACCCACATACCGGGCGCTGCTTGGAATAGTCCTGAGAGTTGAGACCCCCGCTGGAATGAGCCTGCAGTCCTTTACAACCATGCAGAAATGCTGGAGAGCAGCCATGAAAAAAAATCAGATATTCAATGGCCATATTCCCCAGAACTCCCCCTTTCGGTCTTGCCGTTATTGAAGGAAGGACAGAACTGGAATGGCCTGGGGACATGGATTGCAGCAGGTGTAACTAAACTGGGTGACCTGTTCCGGGATGGGATCCTAACCTCATTTGAGATGTTTCGCATGGAATTTAATCTTCCAGGACAATTCCTGAACCACGGGGCCCCACTGACAATCATACGCAGGTATTGCGGAGTGGGAGATTCCGAAACGCGTACTCATGAGTGCTGTTCTGATGTCTTGCAGGCAGCCGGGATGGTGAAGGCAGTTACTTGTCTATATCGACATTTACAAGCAGACACCTTCAGGCCCATCGATGAACTACGAAACAAATGGAAGGCAGACTGGGCACCACTATATCAGAGGCAGAATGGGAGGGCATAATGGATAGAATGCCCAGAACCTCCATAAATGGCAGGTGTAGGAAAATGGCTCCCTGTTGCAGTAACACCCCGCACACACACACTTCTTGCCTGTTATTGATGCTGACTTGACTGAGAAGTGTGCTGGGATCCTGCTAACCAGGCCCAGTACCAGTGTTCTTTCACTTACAAAATGTACCATTGTTTCCACAATTGGCACAGCCCTGGCACAAAGATAAGTCCCTTGTAAATGGTACCCCTGGTACCAAGGACCCTGTGGCCAGGGAAGATCTCTAAGGGATGCAGCATGTATTATACCACCCTTGGGACCCCTCACTCAGCACATGCACACTGCCTCACAGCTTCTGTGTGCTGGTGGGGAGAAAAAGACTAAGTTGACATGGCACTGCCTTCAGGATGCCATGTGCACAACCCACTGCCTGTGGCATAGGTAAGTCACCCCTCTACCAGGCCTTACAGCCCTAAGGCAGGGTGCACTATACCACAGGTGAAGGCATAGCTGCATGAGCACTATGCCCCTACAGTGTCTAAGCCAATTCTTAGACATTGTAAGAGCAGGGTTAGCCATGAAGAGTATATGGTCTGGGAGTTTGTTAAACACAAACTCCACAGTTCCATATTGGCTACACTGAATACTGGGAAGTTTGGTATCAAACTTTTCAGCACAATAAATCCACACTGATGCCAGTGTTGGATGTATTGAGAAATGCACACAGAGGGCATCTTAGAGATGCCCCCTGCATACCAGCCCAACTACTAGTGCTAGGCTGACCGGTTTCTGCGAGCCTGCCACATCCAGACGAGTTTCTGGCCACATGGGGTGAGTGCCTTTGTGCACTCTGTGACCAGGAACAGAGCCTGTACTGGGTGGAGGTGCTTCACACCTCCCCCTGCAGAAACTGTAACACCTGGCGTTGAGCCTCAAAGGCTCAAGCCTGGTGTTACAATGCCCCAGGGCACTCCAGCCAGCGGAGATGCCCCCCCCCGAGACACAGCCCCCACTTTTGGCAGCAAGTCCGGAGGAGATAATGAGAAAAATAGGATTAGGGATGTGCCCCCCTCCCCACATTGGCTACTACCCCCCAGACCTAAACACACCCCTAAATTGATTATTTAAGGGCGACCTTGAACCCATGAAACCAGATTCCTGAAGACCTGCAACAAGAAGGAAAGCTGACCTGAAAGCCCAGCAGAGACGACGGAGACGACAACTGACTTGGCCCCAGCCCTACAGGCCTGTCTCCAGACTCAAAGAACCCGCACAGCGACACGTCCAGCGGGACCAGCGACCTCTGAGGACTGCCCTGCAACCAAAGGACCAAGAAACTCCTGTGTACAGCAGCCCTGTCCAAACAGCAACAAAGAAACCATCTTTAAAGGGGACTCCAGCCTCACTCCGGAAGCGTGAGTCCCCAACACTCTGCACCCGACGCCCCCGGCTCATGTCCAGAAGAACCAACACTGCAGAGAGGACTCCCAGGCAACTCCTATGACGTGGACATCCTGAGATGACCTCCCTGCACCCCCACAGCGACGAGAAAATCCAGAGGCTCCCCGTGACTGCCCGATAAACAACCTGACGCCTGGAAAAAGCACGGCACCCGCAGCCCCCAGGCCCAAGAGAAACCAATTACCGGTGCAGAAGTTACCAGCAGGCGGCCTTCATCCTTGCCCAGTCAGTGGCTGGCCCGAGAAGCCCCCCTGTGCCCTGCTTGCATTGTCAGGGTGACCCCCGGGTCTCTCCACTGATGTCTACCTAAAACCCGACACCTACTTCACACACTGCACCCGGCCGTCCCTGGGCCGCTGAGGGTGTATTTTGTGTGCCTGTTTGTGACCGTGCTCTACAAAACCCCTTTGGTCTGCTCCCTGAGGACAAAGGTACTTAACTGCTAGCGACTGGAACCGGAACACCCCTAGTCTCCATAGACGCCTACGTTATTTCGGCCCTACTTTGACCTCTGCACCTGACCGGCCGTGTGTTGCTGGTGTTGGGTGTTTGGGGTTGTCTTGAACCCTCAACAGTGGGCTGCCTATGCCCCGGAGACTGAACTTGTAAGTGCTTTACTTACCTGAAAAACTAACCATTACTTACCTCCCCCAGCAACCGCTGATTTTTGCAGCGTCCACTTTTAAAATAGCTTATTGCCATTTTTGCCAAAACTGTGTCAATTACTGTTTTAATTCAAAGTTCCATATTTATCTATGCCAAATACCTTACAATTGATGTACTTACTTGAATTCTGAATCTTGGGGTTCTAAAATAAATTAAGAAAATAATATTTTTCTATATAAAAACCTATGGGCCTGGAGATAAGTCTTTGGGCGTGTGTTCTCATTTATTGCCTGTGTGTGTACAACAAATGCTTGACACTACCCTCTGAAAAGCCTACTGTTCGATCACACTACCACAAAATAGAGCATTATTATTATCTAATTTTGCCACTATCAACCTCTAGGGGGAACCCTTGGACTCTGTGCACACTATCTCTCACTTTGAGATAGCCTACACAGAGCCAACTTCCTACACCAGGTTTCAGCTCATTAATTTATATATCGAACACAGAGCATATTTACACCTAGAAAGGATTAATAGATACTTCAACACACATGGAGTGGCTTATTACCGCTGTAGAGAGGTGGGGGCGTCCTTCATACACATGCTGTGGACATGTCCTGTTCTTAATCAATACTGGACAAAGGTTGTACAACGGACTTGCTGATATTATCAAAAAACCTTTTTCACTCGCACCTGCTCATTGCTTACTGCACTGGTTCCACACACTGCCAAAAACAAAACCAATAGTAGATTTCAAGATCTGGGCCTGTTATTAGCTCAGAGGGCAATCATGAAAAAAAGGAAAACCCCTACAGGCCCCCTACTTGCTGTACTGGATAAAGGAGTTGGAGAAAAGGGCAGAATGTGAAGAGAACCTACTTTGAAGAGAGGCACATAAGGGGATAGGCACTTTGGATAATGCGCAGGTTTGGAAATCGCTAGTCCTGGCGCCCGAAAGCCCCCCCAGGGGGAATAAGACTAAGATGAAAGGCCTACAGGACATAACTATGAGCCCACAGAGAAAACAGAAAACAATAATTATAACAAAAACAAATTTTAAACTTAAAAAAAAAAAAAAGAAGAGGAAAGGAACACAACGGTCACACGACAGCTGCACTGCTCACCCACATGGGCTCAAAAAACACACTGGACCTACTGTTGCACCACACCAGCAGGGGGTGGGAGAAAGGGTTACTTGTTCTGCCCCCAGCAATCGGTAGTTCTGCATGCAAAGTACTGGTGTTGATCTTTGCTACAGATGCTGCAAAACTGTGGGAAAACTGCTGAAGTACTGTGCTATGCTAGACGGGTACGGACGTCACATTATGGTATCGGGGATAGGGGGCACTCGTCAGCTTGCATGATGTTCTGCAAAATCTAATAAAATATGTTTTAAAAAGAAATAAGGGGCACACCTCATGAGGAACTGTCATAGAAGTTGGTAACAGATCCTACAAGTTTAAACCCAGTTGTTTTAAGGGGTGACATCCCTCGCACACTGGAAAAGTTCAGAAGAAAAGTATTTTACAGAGTGAAGAAAAAATAAGCAGAGCCCCAGATCCACATCTGAAGGCGGAAAAAGAAACTGTTGTCAGCAACCATGGTGTGGTGGCTATAATTCTAAATCTAAAGCAGAATGGTGTTAATGTGGAGTCGCACAATAGAAATCTGTGGTCAGAAGTATGCATCAGAATACAAAAACGCAGACACATCACAGGCCACTACCTTATTTAGAGGCTGAAGCAGCATTAAAAATTGGCACGCACGTGTGCAAAAGCAGGAGCAACTACGATCGCTGATGAACGTCATGACCCATTTATACCATCTTCGAGGCAGTGTGGGGGGGGGGGGAAGTAATTGATCACTCAGTGCAAACATTAATTGTAGCAGTGAGGATTTGTGCTGAGCTTCCACACTGACTTCTATATGAAGTCATATGTGTGTTATTTACAGTTAGTCACTTCTTAAGAAGTGTTGAATGTCACTGCTTACTCAAAGCCCGAGGTGATTCGTTTTGTATCTCAATGATTTAGTCTGCTGTCTGAAGTGGTCCTAATTGCCACAAAAAACGGAGAATTCTCATTTCCTTCTTTTTAATGTTCAGCTTTTCGGTGGTATTGGCGGTCTACCCATACGAAGGGTAAATCAACGTAAGGCGTATTCATAGCGGACACATCCGGCTTGCTCTGACACGCCTCCACTCTGTCGAGGTGTTGCGCTTTCATCGACGGCTCCTGACTATGTCACTTTGATTCATAGGATGGATCCTCTTTGGTCGGAACCCTCAGGCTCCGGGGCCCTGGTCTTTAGGCTCACTAATGATCTCCTGTTCTACTCGGACTCGGGTTTCTTCTCTCCTCATTTATTTGACATGTCGCGGACATCTGACACCATTGATCATCGTAGTAACGGAACACCTCGGCTTCTCCCACTTTACAGTATCTTGTCTTTCTTGTTTCAGTATTTGACAGAAAAGGTGTTACCTGAGAGAAGTAGGCTTCACAACTGTACAAGTACCACCTGTTCGGCAGAAACAACAGCTCTTTCTGTTCGTCGCTTCTGGCCGTTCCCAGTCTCTGCTGATGCGCAGTCACGTGATACCACATGGTATGACTTATTTCGGATTCGGATAGAGAGTGTGTGTGTGTGTGTGTGTGTGTGAGAGAAGGAAGAAGGGGGTTTCGCTGATGATCAATGTTGTTTTTCCTCTTACTCTCTTTATAACGACTCCGTTGATATTTATTAGATTCTATTATTCTCACTTATACGAACAGCTAATAATTATATCAATAATCTCTTCAGTCACGTCAATTCACAACTAAAATGTATTTACCACACTTGGAATATGTTTCTAATATATGTAGTTAAGGCCCACCGGAGGTTTCAAGGATGTGATGGAACCCAGCTTAGTGTTTTTTCACAGTCACATCAAATCCATTACGGAACGCTGTTTTTCTATACTTATAAAACTACTGGTGTATCATTTGTGTATCAATAGTACCGTCAAATCCCAAAATTCTCAATAAGAATGGGGCATACAGTAATTGGAACAAAGGCACACGTATAACTAGGGGATACAGAGATGCGTGGGCCGAGGAGGGGCTGGCTTCATGTGGACCATTTCGAGCATTTTTTAACATCTGATTTGGAACATCTCAGTTAAGAGCACTGCAAGTGTCTGAAGAAAAGACACCTTAGAAGCAAAGATATAGTATGCAGAGGAGTTGTAAAGGGGGAGAGAGTGGGAGTGCAGTAGAAAATGAAGCAAGGTAAATGTATGTAATACGATGCCTATGGTACACTTTGCCTCGGGAAATCGTTAAAAAAAACTTAGAGAATAAGGGCAAAGCCTCCCATGCAACACCTTTCCTAAGTCGTCTTCTCCATACTTTGTTTCTACCAAACCCACTATTCCCAACTACGACACCAAATCAGTAAGTGAAGAGAGAGACCTAACCCTTGGAGGACAAGGAAATCATTTTACGAAGTGAGTCCTATATAGAGAAAAAGGCTTCCAATCTCCCAGAGAAAGCTATTGAAAACTGCTCCTTGTAATTAGACCCCAGGGGGGATCCACCTGGTCCTCTGGCTAGCTGTGCTCAAAGTTCCTCTTTTGATACCAGCACTGGGTGACATAGGTACGGGTCATACTTGGAGTCCTTCCGAAAGGTACTCTTGTCATATGCACTATTCCTGTTCTGCGTGTTCTTCCGCTCCTGTGTTCTGTTCTTCATCAGGGTAACTTTGAGAAGCTGTTCTGATGCACTGTAGTTCTTCTGACCTAGCTTGGCTCTTGACGCATTGGTGTTGTGGGTGGCCATGGAAGCTGCTTGTACTGTAAAACCTCTGCTATAAATCTCTCTGTGCTCTCGGGGGTTCCCAGACCTTAAGCCGTGCTACCCGAGGTAGAAGTGCTGCTCCTGAACAGGATGATCTCATAAGCTCTGGGTGCTTCTTAAAGCTGTTGTAATAAAAGACGTTTCTCTGGGGTGCTTCCAGGTGTATATCTTCCTATGGAGGGCCCTGTAAGCTCAGGGGCTCACTTATCTTTGTCTTATCCTTCCTTTTCTTTTTTCCTCACCCTGATCTTTTCTACCCTCATGCTCTCCCCGAAACACTGTCCATTTCTCATTTCTGTACCATCACCATTTCCTCTAGTCAAGATTCCAGAAAGGTGGATAAAGTTTCCTGTAGTGCCCAAGTTAGGAAACTGTGGGCCCTACGTTTTTCAAGACTTCTGATGAACAGACACCACCAGACTCATAACCGAGAGTTAATTGATAGTCAAAATGCCTCAAAACTTCACAGTTATTTGCGTTGTTTATTCAGATTAGGGACACCTAGCAGCTCAGAACTCTTCTATAGTTTGCAGAACATACCTTTTTTTTATTTTTTTTACAGCATGTGTGTTGGTGAAATTAAATGCTGAGTAGCGTAATTTGAAATAGTGCAGCACCTTATTGTCGGAGCACCTCAGCAGTTAGTGCCTTAGCCCACTACATTATCTAGGATCGGCAGATTTACAGAGTTACAGCAGCGCTATAATACATTTCTATGTATTCTCGCAACCTAAGAAGAGAATTTGTTGGAAGAGAATAAATGCACAGACAAAGGTGCTCCAAAGTGTGGTGTCTGTGCTTTAAGTTCCTGCTAATTATATTAGGAGGCTCAGCTTTCTGCGAGCACCTAGGGAGACTGAGAATAGGCAGAGCAGTGGTATCTAGTGTTCCACAACAGTAGCATGCATAGCCAGTGCAGCCACAAGAAATTCTCCAGTGCTGCTCTTTGTATAATGGGAACCTGCAGTAGAGTAATATATTAGTGAAACCTGTGAAACATCTTTTCACTTCAGACAAGTCAAAACCTGTGGCATTTGGTGTTATTTTTAGTTTATCACAAGCAAGTTTAGGTGGAGAGCAGCTCTAGTATTAGAGTGCCACTGCTATTGTGGGTGGTGCTCCATACTGGAACGTGTGTGTGTGTGTGTGTGTGTGTGTGTGTGGTGCTCCATACTGGAACACGTGTGTGTGTGTGGTGCTCCATACTGGAACACGTGTGTGTGTGTGTGTGGGTGGTGCTCCATACAGGAACACGTGTGTGTGTGTGTGTAAACTGTTGTCCAGAGATTTTCATTTTTGATTTGTGTTCCTGTATCTTTAGAGAAGTAATTTAGCTTGGGTAGACATTGCTAATCTGGGCAGATTTTTTTCTGGATGACATTTTAAAAAATGGTGGATGTGTTGAAGTGATGATGTAATAATTCAGGAACCATGAGACCTTTATACTTCATTTTGGTGTCAAAACGAATGTTTTGGGGGGGGGTCAAGTAGTCTTATAGAGGCAGAAAATAACTCCTCTGAGCAACCCTTCCTCCATTTTTTAAAATGGCGGCTCTATAATGATGTGTTTTAGCCATCATATTGGTCATTTATTTTAAAATTGTTTTAGTTTCAGGTTTTCTGTTGATTCAAACTCAAACATGAGCAAAGCAGGTGGTAGCAGAGGATCTTTACTGCCTGACAATGTTGCTAACTACAAAATCTGAGGGCTCCTTCAACAAGGAAAAATGTGCCATATGTCAAACTAACGCAAAAGAAAAGCCAACATCAACTGCAGCTGGACAAAAGAGAGTTCAAGATGCTGCAGAAATATGGCAAGACAAAGTTCACAAAAGTTTGAAACTGATGGGTGAATAATTTTCCACTGTAACAACAACTGCTAAAAGTCATACAATGGAAAGAAGGCAGGAACAAATTCATCAAAAAATAGCAGACACCAGTGAATCACAACAAGAATCCAATGTCTATCCACTTAGAAGATCGATGGCTACCTCTCATCCACCTCCAACAACTGATCAGAAAGCACAGGTTCTTCAATGTGTTATCTGTGGTTTAGCCAGAACAAGGGCCAAAGGGATTGATGAAAGAACAAAGTAGACAGTATGTAAGTCTCAAAGGGCAAATATGTTTTTATCTGCAGCTAGTTTCTTCCAAGATGAAGTTCTCAGCCGAGCAGCTAATCCAAACAGTGAGGTGAATGTATTTGCAGCTGATCTGTATGCCCACCCGAACTGCATGCGTGCATATATTTGAAAATATGAATGTACAATGAGGTCCCAGTAGCAACATAACTGCCAGCCTTCAGTTAAGTTTGCAGTCTTTGAAAAAGCAAATGAAGATTCTTGAGTACTCGCTACGGGTTCACACTCAGTGAGATCAGAGAAACTGTGGTCAACATTGATGAAACTGTATTGATCCATAAAAATAAAATTATGATTTCTCTGGTGAGACTGTACAATGACAGAATTCGTTTTGTCATTCTACCAAATAGAATGAGCCACTTATGGTGTTCTCAGCTGATTTGACTCTTGAAGTTCTTGATGCCAAAATAAGATCACAGGATGCAGTAAAATCAGCAAGAACCATTTTAAGACAAGGCCTGAAAGATTTAGATTTTGGATTTAATGACAAATTTTGTGATGCTTGAAAGCTCTGCCAATTATGGAAGTCAACGTGAATGCCTCATGTTGTCTTAACCTCTTAGCTGCTGGGCCTTTTCCCCCCCAAGTGCTGAGCCCTTTTTTGGCTATTTGGAGTAGTTTGCGCTTAGGCCTTCATAACTTTTTGTCCACATAAGCTACCCACGCCAAATTTGCGTCCTTTTTTTCCAACATCCTAGGGATTCTAATGGTACCCAGAGTTTGTGGTTTCCCCTGGAGGAGACCAAGAAATTAGCCAAAATACAGTGAAGATTTCGTTTTTTCGAAAAAAATGGGGAAAAAGGGCTGCCGAAGAAGGCTTGTGGTTTTTTCCCTGAAAATGCCATCAACAAAGGGTTTCTGGTGCTGAAATCACCATCTTCCCACCTTTCAGGAACGGGCAGACTTGAATCAGAAAACCACATTTTTCAACACAAATTTGGCATTTTACTGGGACATACCCCATTTTTACTATTTTTGGTGCTTTCAGCCTCCTTCCAGTTAGTGACAGGAATGGGTGTGAAACCAATGCTGGATCCCGGAAAGCTAAACATTTCTGAAAACTAGACAACATTCTGAATTCAGCAAGGGGTCATTTGTGTAGATTCTACAAGGTTTTCCTACAGAAAATAACAGCTGAAATAAAAAATATTGAAATTGAGCTGAAAACAACAGCCATTTTTCTTTATGTTTTACTCTGTAACTTTTTCCTGCGATGTCAGATTTCTGAAAGCAATATACCGTTTTGTCTGCTGGACTCTTCTGGTTGCGGGGATATAAAGGGCTTGTAGGTTCATCAAGAACCCTAGGTACCCAGAGCCAATAAATGAGCTGCACCCTGCCGTTGATTTTCATTCTATAATGGGTATACAGCAATTCATTTGCTGAAATATGAAGAGTGAAAAATAGGTATCAAGAAAAGCTTTGCATTTCCAAAATGGGCTCAAGATAAGGTTTTGAGGAGCAGTGGTTAATTGCACATCTCTGAATTCTGGGGTGCCCATACTAGCATGTGAATTGCAGGGCATTTCTCAAATAGACCTCTTTTTTACACACTCTCTTATATTTGGAAGGAAAAAATGTAGAGAAAGATAAGGGGCAATAACACTTGTTTTGCTATTCTATGTTCCCCCAAGTCTCCCGATAAAAATGATACCTCACTTGTGTGGGTAGGCTTAGCGCCCGCGACAGGAAATGCCCCAAAACACAATGTGGACACATCCCATTTTTTGACAGAAAACAGAGCTGTTTTTTTCAAAGTGCCTACCTGTAGATTTTGGCCTCTAGCTCAGCCGGCACATAGGGAAACCTACCAAACCTGTGCATTTTTGAAAACTAGAGACCTAGGGGAATCCAAGATAGGGTGACTTGTGGGGCTCCGACCAGGTTCTGTTACCCAGAATCCTTTGCAAACCTCAAAACGTGGCTAAAAAAACACGTTTTCCTCACATTTCAGGGACAGAAAGTTCTGGAATCTGAGAGGAGCCAAAAATTTCCTTCCACCCAGCGTTCCCCCCAAGTCTCCCGATAAAAATGATACCTCACTTGTGTGGGTAGGCCTAGTGCCCACGACAGGAATAGATCACACAACGGTCAATGTTAGTCCTTACATGAGGCAGCTGTTGTCCCAGGGGTGATCAATTCCTGACGCAGGCACTAGGTGTAGGCACTCAAGTGGGGTAGTGTTTTTATCAGGACAGGTGAGGAGTCACTGGGTGGTAGGAATTTTGTGGATCCCAGCATATTCCTGTAGTTTGTGTGACAGAAATGCGAGAAAAATAGAGTTTTTATTGAACATTTCAGCTTTGCAGGGTATTCTGGGTAAGAAAACTTTGGGGAATCCACACAAGTCACACCTCTGTGGACTCCCCCGAATGTCTAGTTTCCAGAAATGTTTGGGTTTAGTGTGTTTCTCTATATGGCCGCCGAGCCCAGGACCAAAAACACAGGTGCCTGCCTTACAAAACCAGTTTGTTTTGCCATAGATAATTTTGATGTCTCCACAATACGATTTGGGCGGTGGAATTTGGGGCTGAACTAAATTGGGGAGCTCCCAAGAGAGCACTCTCTCTCTCTCTCTCTCTGCTTGCCGCTGCATTCACCTGCTCTCTGGGTTGGGCTAACCCACTATTACCCAGTTGCACAGACTGCTTGCGAAGGGACAGCAGGACTGTCCTCATCACCTCCCTCATAATGTACTGGAAGAGGAGTTATCGAATGGGACTCCTCCGATTGAAAAATCACTCCCGGAGTCTGCACCATTGTCCTATCCCTCAGATGCGGTCTCAGTATCTGATCTCTCAGTCTCTGATCCTATGTCAGAGCTGTCCTCTATAACCCGAGTGCCGGCAGCAGTCATCCATCAAGATGCCATCTCTGCTATTGGCTAAACTGTTGCTCTAAAACACTAGCCTACGTAGACAGTCACAAAATCGATGGTGTGTGTGAGATACGTGCAACAGTAGAGGCCACCTTACCTGCGCTTCTTCCCTCAATCAGCACGTTCTTTCAAGACACTCAAAAAACACCTTGTCACATACCATTCGTCACAGTCTTTAGCACCTCCTGCGCCCAGTCCAACAATCATTATTGGTGCTCCCACTCCCTCCTCCTCGGATTCCCTCATTACCACCCAGCAAAAGTGCCCTTCATCTCTCCATAGCCGCCCTCCACCCCGCACATACATTTCATTGGTAATATAGCGCAAATAATGGCTGACTTTACTAATGTACTCAGCTATTTACATAAAATACAGATTTGCTCTTTGCAGTAGGCATATAAACCTTCTCCGATTCTTTATGGCACTAAAACTGCCACTAGACAAGTCTGACCCTTTTGTAGCAGAAACATAGTCACAATACTTACTTGACTTTTTTACTGCTGCCTAAAAGCTACAGTTGAAAAGTGTCAGTTGAAGTATGTGCATTGCTTTGAAGACGCAAGCTGCAAGACAACTGGCGGCAAATATATATCTCTCTCTCTCTCTCTCTCTATATATATATATATATATATATATATATATATATATATATATATATATATATATATATAAAACAAAGGAGAACTCTGGAAAGTTCCCAATTTTAGGTGGAGAGCTGCTCTAGTAAGGAGCACCCTGCAACACCAGCGACACTCTAAATTTGCTCACCTCAAATGTCTGCTTATCTAGCAAAGTTTTTAAGCATAGGATTAGCACAGTGCTATCCTCGCCGAGCTAGATAGTGACAAAGTCTTTTGCCATTTGTACAGCAAAATCTTTAAGCATAGGATTGACATAGTGTCATCCTCGCCGAGCTGCAGAATGACAAAAGCCGTTTACCACTCCAGGCACAGTATTACAGCTTTGGACTGGTCAAATACCGTCCAAGCCAACCTGGAATGAGTAAAGCAACCCATGACACGTGTTTCGCTCTCATTAGAGCTCTTCAGAGGGGTATAGCTTTGTCCAGACACAAGGGAGCACCCAGTATAAGTCAAACCAAGGCCCTTTCAGGGTTAGAGTGACGCATAAATTATGCAAAAAACAAAGGAGAACTCTGGGAAGTTCCCAATTTTAGGTGGAGAGCTGCTCTAGTAAGGAGCACCCTGCAACACCAGCGACACTCTAAATTTGCTCACCTCAAATGTCTGCTTATCTAGAAAAGTTTTTAAGCATAGGATTAGTACAGTGCTATCCTCGCCGAGCTAGATAGTGACAAAGTCTTTTGCCATTTGTACAGCAAAATCTTTAAGCATAGGATTGACATAGTGTCATCCTCGCCGAGCTGTAGAATGACAAAAGCCATGCTGTGCTGCGATCGGGGGCCCGGAAACACTTTCAGAAGGCTACGTAAGAAAGGGGAGACTCTCCCCTTTATTACGAGGCCTTCTGAAACTGTTTCCTGGCCCCGATCGCAGCACAGCTGTGATCGAGGGCCAGGAAACAGTTTCAGGAAGGCCTGGTAAGAAAGGGGAGACTCTCCCCTTTCTTACGAGGACTTCCCGAACGTGGGGAAGGCCGTTTTCCCCATCGGAGCTGGAAGCGGCCGCAAGTCTGCTTCCTGCCCCCAATGGGGAAATCAACTTTGTAACGTCAGAAAGGGGCGGGTGGGGGGGCGATTGGGGGAGACACGGAAGCTTCCGTGTCTCCCTGGGATGTAAAAAAAAATAAAAAATCCTCGGGTACGACGCACCCGAGGATTTATTAACCCCCTCCTTGGTGTCGCCCACTGGTCGTGACCCGCACCAGGGAGGTAGTGCGGGCGTCGGCCAGTGGCCGACGCCCGCAGGGAAGGGGTTCACATTTTCTATATCATTGTTTAATATCAACGAAGCAAAACTTACAAATTAAAGTTATTGAGCTTGGAACAGAAGCTGACAACATTGATGAATGCTTTAACGATATAAGGGAAGAAGTGGAAGAAAATCCCAAGAACCGACAGGCTTATTCTCGGCAAATGTACTGTTTTTTTTCCAAATCATGTTTTATGAATTACATCTCGGCAAAATAAAACAAAAACTCTGCTACACAAGAGGTCTCTACACACAATCTATGACAAGTGCAAAAGTAGAGAGCTAATCACACAGGATTGGTGTATAAAAAAGTTATAATGATATAGTACGGAGCAGGAACTTGTTAGCAGTCATGCTGTGAAATCTTGTGAATCCAACAGCACACCACTTCCAAGTCACTTTACCAGAAAAAGGATGTACAATTGCTGCTCTTGATAATTTTGAAGACAGCTCTTCTTTGTCTGGAACATCCAGCACACATGTTACTGCCATGATGCTTTTTCAATACTGTACCAATGAACTAGCTGCTGGCACCCAAGCTGTGTCAACTGTAAGCATAAACAAACAAAGCTGTAAACTTATAACCCAATTGCCTTGCCAACGTGTGCAAAATCACTTCAACCATCAACACGTCCTAGTTTACCAGAAAGTTTCAAAGGGGCTGAGGAAATGGATCTTCTTCTACCTAATGCTGCAGTCCGCAAAACTGATTTAACAGAAGTTATCATATTGCTTATTCAGTGAGGACTGAAGGATGAAGAAAAGCCAGTTCCTCTGTGGGCTGGAATTCGTGCTCTAATCTCCCAGAATACCGTCCCACTGAAGGTCACAAACTACGCAATAGCTCTGAGCTTGAAGATCAGCATATCCTGCCAATTTTCTGTGATGAAGGTGTATTCTGTATTGTAGCTGACATTTTTATGAGCAATCCAGTAGAATTTGATGATCTTTACCCAATGGTGGGTGTTTTCCACAAGACAAAAGTTGTGTTGCGGTGTGCAGGTAGTTACCTTAGTGGATGTGGCAAAGACAATGCACTTATTGAGGCTGAAATCTTTGGAAGCAAAACTGTCCAGTAAGTATTGAGCGGAACTCATTATGCTTGCTCTTTACAAGATATGCTCATCATATATATGGCTATAGAAACATTGTGTTGGAATGCTTTCTGGAACAAGAATGACAAATTGGGTTTTGCATATCTTATCTCAGAAAAATCGGAAAACCTGAAAACCAAGATTGTAGAGTTTGCCAAAGAATGTGAAGAAAAATCAGAGCTTCACAAGTACTGGGAAAATATTTTACACATGATAGCTCTAGTGAAAAACTTGGTACATGGTGATCACGAAGGTGATTGGGAGCTGCACGTGAAGACTGTGGAGTCACTGATTACTATATTTTGCAAATTCGATTGCATAAACTACCTGAGATATGGGTCCTGAAATTTGGAAAGAGTGAAGAAATACGTGGAAAAAAAACATAAATCTACAGAAAATTAATCCAAAGACATTTTGTGGTGAAAGACAGCGAGGGAAAGTTCAATGCTGTGGCTCCAGATATGATACTGGACAGACAATCCAGCGATCATAGAAAAGCTCCAGGAGAAATGTTGATCAGACATGTAAAAGTGAATATGTTTCTCAATGACAACTAGTTTACCATGAAGTTCGTTCAATTTGCAATCATTCCAGAGAGATGACAAATTCAAAATTAGTTTACCATTGTTTCTCACCACACACGTGTGGGAAAGAGAGGTGAACGTTCTAATAAACATGTTGACAGCCTTCTTCATTTCATGCAGCAGCAAGGATCCCTTTGAAATGACTGAGCCTGTGCGACTACAGAACTTTGTGACCAAACAATATGTGGATAATGATATAAAAACACGTCTACTAGATGTTCTGGAACATGGATGGAAACTACACACAGAACTGAAGCAATATAGATTTGTATTGAAAGAGAAAGAGCTGTTTGACATAATCACTAAAGCTAAACTTCCACGCTTTAATTGCCATAGTAAGAATTTTGTTCAACCAGCCACTACAGCCACTACAAAACAGGTAACAAAAACAACTTTTGCAAGCCCACAGAGAGATGGATTTAGCACAACAACAAAAAAGGGGTGAGTTTATCAAAGACATTCTGATGCATGATCTTTTGCCAACAAACGCACTATTTGACAGAAATGCTACAACCAAACCAGTGAACCAGTGAAGCTCAAACTCCTACAAGAGCTCGAAAAGAACCTTTTACCTGAAGAATTCCATTCTGAAAAGATGTCCTCATTGAAAACTGCTGCTGTTGTGAACTATATGTCACAATTGCGAATGGTCAAGAGTTCATCCATGCAAAACTTCGGAGAGAGGTGTTCAGACTGTTCTACAGATATCACAGTCAGTGTGCACCTTGCAAGAACTGCACATTGTCTTTGACAGTTAGCCTGAACTATCTGTCAAAGAATTTGAGAGAATCAGATGAATGTCTACAAGTGGACCAATTGACCTTGCCTGCATCAAAAATTCGACACCTATAAATGTGCAACTTGATCAATTCTGGTCATCAACGTTGAACAAGATGAACTTGGGGATGTTAGCTCCTCTAAATGTTGCTGATGCTTCAAGTGAACACTCAATTTCCAATTATTGCAAGTGGAATGATTGTCGATGAGGAGTTGGTGCCTGCAGAGATTTATTTGAAGGGTATGAGCCATATTATTCAAGAACTTAACAGCAAATTGGAGGAAGCTGATCTTCCTGTTTTGACACGTTGAGTGAGTTGTTCAAAATGGTTCCAATCGAGTTATTGTACTGTTAAATGACACAGATGTTATTACTGTGCTACTTAGATTTGTCATATTGTTCATAAGTCAAGGATTGTCAGAGTTATGGATACGTTATGAACAGGCAGAAAGGACACTTAATCCCGCTTCATATTCTGTACAAGAAACTTGACCTAGAGGTGTTGTTATTAAGGCACATATGCTTAAGTGTGATGACACTATGAGCACAGTTGGAACAAAGCATGGAGCTTTAACTGCTGAACCTGTGAAGCTTCTAAAAGCATTTGCTTAGACAGAAGAAGAATGTGACTTTAAAGACGTAGAAAAATACCTTGTGCGTGTGTGGAAAACGAGTTCTGGCTGTCAAACATTTGACGATCTTCAGTACAGTGAGTTCAAGATATCAGTCCCGCTAAGTGACCTTTCACCAACACCATTTTGGTGAGTGGACACATTAAAAGAGCTTTCTACTTGATCAAAAGATGTGTAAATGTTTTGGATCATGCACACGTAGAGGAAGATCCATGTGAATTTGGTTGGGAAGATATTGATGGGGTGCTAAAATCGACAACATTTCTAAAGCCTCTACCCAAAGAGCATACACGTACTTGCAAAACCTGCGCTACAAAAAGATGTCCCTGTCAATATGCTCTTCTCAAATTTTCTACATTCTGCAAATGTAGCACGAGTGATTGCCAAAACAAATAAAGTGAACTATGAAAATGTGTCTAAAAGAGGAGTGATAAACATTTTTTTTTCATATTCAGATCATGAACATTGTTTGGCGTATACATAAAAGGAATAAAAACCATTATTATTTGTTTTATTTCTATACATGTCCCTTCTTCCTGTATTATAGCTACCATTTTGGAAAATGGGGGAAGGGTTGCTCTGAGGAGTTATTTCTGTCTCTATAGGACTACTTGACACCCAAAACCTATGTTTTGACACCAAAATGAAGTATATAGGTCTCATGGTTTCTGAAATATGACATCATCACTGAAAGCATCCGCCATTTTTAAAAACGTCAACCAGAAAAAAGACATCGGCCCGGATCAGCAATCTCTACCAAAGCTAAAGTACTTCTCTAATGATACAAAAACACAAATCAAAAATTAAACACTCTGGACAACTGTTTTTATATGGAGGTATATCTGGGGGCCTGGTTTCTTTGAGAAAATAGTTTTTTTCTTGTGCTAATAACTTTGGTGCCGTTTGACGAATCTTCACAACATTTTCAAAACTATTGTGGTGGTTACTTCAGCTCCTTCCTGAAAAGTTTTGTGGTGATTCGTCAAGTGGGGGGCAGAGAAAAAAGGGGTGGGGGGTCCAAAAACGCATTTTCCCCTATGGAATTTTCCATTGGGATTTTAGACACGACTACAGTCTGAACTGCTGAACGGAGTTATACCAAATTTGCCAGAAAGCTAGATTTCGGTCCAGAAAGATTTCTCTTTGTAATTTGGTGTAAATCTGTTCAGTAGTTTTGGAGTTATAAAAGTAAACAGATTTATATATGTCTATGACTGTGGATCCATGAGTCAACAGCAATGCCTGGCTGCAATCTGAGAGGAAAGTTGCACCTGCATTTTGTGAATTGGGACAGGGTTCCCAGGGGAGGGGCGTGGAATAAAGCTTGAAACTGATAGAAGGGGTCAGGGTAGAGATACCCCGACCTCATGGGACTGATGGGGGGATCTCTCTTGGTCAAGATATCAGCAGCTCCTCTGCAATGCTCAGCGCAGCCCACCCTGTGAGTATCTGTGACAGATCCACGGATCTAGACCCCATTTAAATAAACATACATCCATTCACAGATCCAGTCACACACACCTACTCACAGACCCACAAACCACTACCACGCTAAGTCACAGACACAACCAGCCACTCAAACATCCACTCACACAACCACTCACCTACTCACACCTGTATAGCCACTCACACACCCACTCACAAACCCACAAAACTACTTGCACACCCACTCACAGACCCACACAGCCACTCATACACCCACCCACTCACTTATACACCCACACAACCACTCGCACACCAATACAGTCAATCACACACCCACTCACAGACCCACACAGCCCCTCACACACCCACCTAGTTACACACCCATAAAGCCACTCATACTCACAGAGCAAGAGCATGGGGTTGGCTGTTGGGTGTGGCCGCAGGCCAGTCCCTGCTGCTAACTCCCCGCCACTCAAAATCTTTGGCCGTGTGTGACAGCAGGTAGATTATGGTATGGTAATTAAATATTACCTTACGTTAAAGAAAACTAGAAATCCACTGAAAAAAACAGAGGTTACAGGGACGTTATAGTTAGGATATAGAACGTAAAAAAACATCGAAATTCCCTAAAAAAACAAATGTTACAGGGACGTTAAAGTTATAGACATTCAGCAGTTAAAGTTATACTTATCTCAAGAAACTATACTTGTGCCCTAAGGTAACTATAGGACAAGTTACTTACCTTTGGTAACGCCTTATCTGGTAGAGACACAGACTATCCACGGATTACTTATCTTAGAATTCTCCCGCAGGCGCCAGACTGGATACGGAAAGTTTCCCTCAGCAGTACCTCTGCACGTTGGTAGAGGGTATTGAGTGACTCCGTAGTGACGTGGTCCCAGACATGATGTCAACAGAGTCCATACAGTCTCTCCCCTGACGCACTGTCAGTTTCTTCTGTGACAGGAATTCGCACAACAATGCGTAGACATACAGAAACTGGCAATAGAACAGTGTATATGCCAACTAGGATGGAAAACAAAAAAATCCTTACGTTACTCACAATAACAAAAACACAGCAGAGACTACCCAAGCGAGACTGAAAAGAACACAGTTAACGAGCAGGGAGCATGGTTGGGTCAATAAGGATTCTGTGACTAGTCTGTGTCTCTACCAGATAAGACATTAACAAAGGTAAGTAACTTGTCCATCTGACAGATACAACTAGCCGCAAATTCCTTATCTTAGAATTAGATACCAAAGCAATATCAAGCCAAGAGGAGGGTTGCGAACGAATCTCACCAGTCTTGCGATGGACAACCTGGCAATAAAGAGAAAGTAGGCCAGGCACGAGACAGACCCGGTGAGAAGATAATGTAAGTTACCCACAATGAATAGATGACCAACATATCAACAGGGGATATGATAAGTCATGACTGGAAAGGAAGGTCCCAGAAAGGAACATGGTAGTGACCACAACCAGTGAGGCAGGCAGAGCTGCCAATAGAGAACAGAATGAAAAAAAGGGGGTAAAACTGTCCAATGGACTGTGAGAGATAGGCACGTAACATTCATCAAGGGACAACGTGTAGAGATCAAACTGGAAAGAAGTCACAGGTAACAATGTTGGTACCAAAAGGACTAGAGTAAACGTGTTAGACAGCTGTATCACACTGAAAGAGATAACCCCAAAACAGAGTATATGTGTGAAGGAACACACAAGAGAAAACAGAAGGACCCTGATGTATTGAGGTAAAGCAACAGGACACCATAAGGTGTACAAAGACAAACAGCAATGGGTGACCTAGGAGGACTAGGAAAAAAACAGCTCCAGAACCTAACTGAACAACAGACTTGAAAGAACAAAGAATCTCCAGACCCAAATTGTGTAAAGAGCACATATACACCATAGACCAAACAGACCATAGGAGGGTTGGTAATAGAACCATATGGTGGAAATGGTATGTCATTAAGGATAAAGAACCTAATGTCACCTTGTGCTCATAATACAATGAAATAACATGACAGAAAAATGAAGGGGAGGAAATAAACACCCTTCAACTAAAACGGCAATGAAGAGGAAATAAAGGCGGCCATCAAGAGTAACAGAAGGCGAAATAACCATCTGCTCAAAAAGGCTGATAGAACTGTGTGGCACAGAAGCACAGAACAGAATGCAAGAAAACACTTATGGGGGCGAGAGGAATCTCAAGAGGAGCAAAACAATCAATTGAAGAAAGCCAGTGAAGAGGAAACGAAACAGCTGTGGAAAGCTGAAGGAAAAGCCAGGGTAGAAGAAGCGAGAAAAGTAAAGGTGATGCATGTCAACAGAGAGACCTGGAATAGAATCCAAACTCCCAGAGTGAGGGTCTGTGACCGTGACCATGACGCCACGGAAATTCTTAGGTTTAGAACAACGGGGGTTGCTGAAGACCAGCAGAACAAGGCAATATCTGGAATAAACCAAAAGTAATTGACCTTAGAAACCTCCAAGTGAACAGAGAAAAACATTCCCACCACTGAGCTATCATAAAGATACAAAAGGTCAAAATAACAGACCATAGGACAGTTAACAAATCCATTGCTCACGGAAGGAATACAGGCAACGGTAATATATAGATATCAGAGAGTGTATGGTGACATACATCATAAGCAATCATAGTGGTGAATGGAAAAAAAATAGTAAGTCCATGGGAAAAGCCGTAGATGAGTAAGGTGAAAATATCACAGAGATACGCCAAGAATTGCATACAATAAACTATGTAACTCAGCGTCATAGGAATGAAGAGCTAATGGCACAGTGAATACTAGCATCCAAAGCAATGTATGTAAAGGAACTACTTCACTGGACATGGGTTGTACAGAAAACGAATATATGTCTTCCTTTATTATTATTATTTTTTTTGAACCTACATCGATGTATGTAACACACAGTCACCTTCAAAGGCCATTGAATGTGGTCCTGCAGGTGGATAAAAACAATAAGAACAGGAAGTCAGAACGAAAAACATAAGACAATCAATTATAAATCGCATGGAAAACATGGGAGAAAAGACGTCCTGGAGAATACAGAGCTGAAGGACAGCAATCCTAAATATTTAGGAAATAAATTGCTCCCGTAGGAGTACAAAGAAAGTTCCCAACAGGGAACAAGGAGGAGGAAAACGTAGCAAATAGCTTACACCAAAATGCTCGAAAGAGCCATGGTTAAACCCAATCTCCACATAAACAGAGATTGTAGGTGACCCGCCTACAAGTTTAAATAATAGAGGTAGACTTAGTCTGAAAGCACAACAAAAAGAGACCCACGATACGTGGTAAGAAATGAACCAAGATGTGTGGAGTCGATCCACAGCTTGGGAGGTCATATAAGACAAGACTCATGACCATGCCTCTGCAGTAGAGCTCTCGCTCTAAGATGCTAAATGACCGCAGAACTGAAACGGTGCGCAGCACCACAATTGGAAGTGGGAAAGTCCACCATAGAAGGAGCTGGTTTGCAAGAACAATGCACTTGCAAAAAGCAGGAGTACCCACTGGAGCTAAACCGAAATCCAGGGGACTATGGCAACTGTGAGAAACAATATAACTGCAAAAGGTGTGCACGCATAGAAACACCCCCGCAAGGACCTCAGAAGCCTAAACCGGCATGCAACTGTGTAGGTGTCCGGACTGAGCACAGAGGAGGACGTAACATCAGTTCCCACTATGAGAATCTCTAAAGTGGCACAGAGTTTAATCTGCATGTAAGCCAAAAAGAGGCTTGTCATCAAATGGCATGTCGAGCAATGAATCCTTAACCGGAGTTGAAAAATTGGAAGGTCTTAGCCAAGCCCTTCGCGTAGTGCAACCGATGCAGCCATTAGCCGACCAAGCCTGTCTGGCTTCCATCTATGGTGGGGCAGGTAGGATCTGTGTCACATCATGTGGGCCCAAAGCAGTTTGCATCACAAAACTCAGAGCTGTCGGGTGGCGGCGAAAGCATAACAGATCTTCCGGTGCTGGCCGATGTCTGTGGGAGATGGTACGCTCCACAGGGGGACCAGACACTGGCTGGTTCCAAACACCCAAGAGGATGTCATAAAGAGCCCCACAATATGGGAGGATCGGTTCCGTTGACAATTGCACAAGAGGAAACTGCAAGTGCAACATTTCTGCCACTCGTTTTAACATATCTGCGAAAGCAGAACTTGCCTCAGTCACCACACCAGGGCACGAGAGGAGGCTGAATGTAGGAAAGGAATCAAGGCCACTCGCATTGGCTCAGTCAAGCAACCAATCCGATTGTGAAAATGGAATGGGGACTGAAAAAGGAGGCTGAGGATGTGCAGGAACCTCCGAAGGAGGAACAAGAGGGTCAAGCCATGTAAGAACATCAAATTCTAATGGAACCACTCCCGGCGCCGGTGTCGACATTGAGAGGATGAAGCCTCCTCGGAAACTGCGCCGTCCGACTCCGGAGAGAGAACAATAGGGGCGTCGAGTGAAGTAGAATGAGCCACATTTGCCGTGGATGGCATCAGTATATGAGAACCAGGCGCAGTCGATGGTGGCTGCAAGAAGCCATGCATCGGTGCCGATCCAACTCCGGAGTCGAAGTCGAGGGGCTAAACGGGCAACAGAGTCCAAAGCTGCCGGCGGCTATCCGGCCAAGCACTCGCCAGCTCCCTCGGCCCCAAAGGTGCTCCAGAGGGAGGGGAAGACCGAAAATAACATGCAGGGACAAGTAGTAGTCCGGCATTTGGGTCGGAGGAGCCCAGGCGCTGGGAAAGGGCGGAAAGGAAGGGGTTGACTCTAGCACAGACTCCACCTCAGAGACTCTAGGATAGGTGCATGGGGGCGGTGACATCGAAGGACGAGACTTTGCCCAGGGACACTTACTTGAGGACGCTGATGTAACAGGGGACGTCACAGGAGCCATACGCGAATTACTTTGAAAGTGCTCTCTGGACCGTGAGGAAGAAGATGGATTCCAACGCCTCCGTGAGGAAGATTGTTCCGCCCGCGCCGCCAGGAGCTTCATCCGATGCTCCCACAAGGACTTGGACTTCAACCAATGACAGGCGTCGCAATCTTCAGCATCGTGGTGAGTGTCCAGACACCACAAACATACTGAGTGTGGGTCCGTGACCGACAGCAGTCGAGCACAGGACCCACAGGGCTTAACGCCTGAAGGCACATACACTAAAGGTTTATTGGAAAAGTTCCTGAAAAAGGGGTCAAAGGCCCAAGGGCCTGAGGAAGTGCTTCTTCGGATCTACTTTGCTGTGCGGAAAAGAAGAAACGGACGTCAGCTCATAAAGGGAGGGACTATATGGACTCTGTTGATGTCATGTCCAGGGATGACATCACTACAGAGTCTCTCAACGCCCTCTACCGACGTGCAGAGGTACTGCTGAGGAAAAGTTTCCGGATCCAGTCTGGCACCTGGGGGAGAATTCTAAGATAAGGAATCTGCGGCTAGTTGTCTCTATCAGATAGGTAACTATAACTTGTGCCCTCGCCATGCACTGCTGATTACCCCACATATTATATCAGTCATGACATCTTCTATGACATCATTGATAATATCCTGCAGCAGGTACTACGGTACTCGCATTGGACCCAGCACAGCCCTCTGGTGAGATACTGAGGTACTCCAGCATGAGCCACTGCACAAGTTCACCCTCTGGGTGCTGCAGTACCATGCAAGGCTCACTGGAGGAAGCTTGCATGCACTATTGCGGTGCCATGGGGTGAATCCTGTGCTGCAAGCTGCGAAAATACAATGTGGATTGGATGTCTGCAGCAAACCCCTGCTGTGCACGACTGAAGCCCGTCTACAGGGGGCTGGAGTGGCGGGGGGGGGGGTTGACCCTGTTAACAGACTGGCTGTAGAGCCTGACAAGTGGCCAGGCCTGGCCAAAGGCTATGAGCTGCATGGGGCCTTTCACAGGGCGTTGGGTGCAGGACCTGGCCAGAAGAATTGGCTGAATATGACAAAAAAATGAAATTCACTGAGCAAACCAAAGCATAAAGTGAGTTTATAGTTGGTATGGTAACAAGCTCTTCCATTGCGTTAAAAAAAAAAAAAAACTCGTGAAAAAAACAAAGGTTAAAGTGACTTTAAAGTTAGGTATGTTAATAAAATTGTGGCTTAAAATTTGCTGAGAAAAACAAAGGTTAAAGTGAATTTATAGTTAAGGGTTGAAATAAGATAAAATAATTAAACCAAAAAAACACTTTTTCAACGTAAGATAAGATCTAATTACCATTGCTAACTATAATGTCACAACAGTATGCACATTTTCAATTACTTTTCTCATGATGGCAAAATCCTGTCAGATAGTTTCAGCCGTATGTCGTTTCTTAAGTAACTGTATGATGGGAGCTTTTAGTCTCATCTGATATTGTGCGCCCACCCATCCTCCCTCTAGAACCAAGCCTGCTGCCAAGTAAAGTTGATTTGGTTGTGCATTGCTATAAAGGGTAAGTAAAGGCTTAATCTCGACTATAGCTTCAGGAGTCAAACACGGTTGCCTGGACTTCACCCCAGTAAGCCCTGACTGCTGTGCTTTGTCAAGAATATTCAGTCTCTGTGCTTTTTTGCCAATCTAGATACAAGTATTGCCTGGGCTCTGGAGTACACCTGGTGTGTCTCATATTTTACGGATTACCAGAAGCAGATTGTGGAATAGGTCGTTTTTTGTCCTTGGCCGCAGATTGCTCTGTTGGTGTGTGTGTGTGTGTATGTATATATATATATATGAGAATAGCTTATGTTAGTGAAGGAAGATTTCCCTACTGTTGAATGTGCTGCACTTGTCAGCATGTAAGGAGGGTTTCATTTGCTTGATGTGCTGTGTGTTTGATTGAAGTTCTTTGTGTAAAAGAATCTTGCAGTGCTATACCTATTTTTTTTTTTAGGGAAGTTTGCACTACCTGCGGCCTGCCCTTACAGTCTGTAATGTTACTGTGCTGCATATGTTCAACCTTACCCCTGTGATAAAAAGGCTTTCAGCACTCATACCATGCTATATTTGTTCTGTGTTTGAGGGCTACATTGACTATAAATACTCATGCTCCATAATTTTCTCTGACTTTGGAAAGTATGTTTGTCATGGTCCTCCATTCTAGATCAGTTCTGTATGTTCATGAAATGTTATGCTGTATCTAGGAGGTAAGCAGTGATCATGTCTGTGCTGAATTTCTTCTGGATGTGAGGTAAGGTGTGACTGCTGACACCATGTACCTGTTCACTACATGAGGGAACGTAGGGCCTGATTTAGAACTCAGCGGATGGGCTACTCTGTCACAACAGTGACGGATAGCCCGTCTGACGAAAACTAAATCCCACAGAATAAAACAGGATTTAAATTTCACCAAACTGGATATCTGTCACCGTTGTGATGGAGAAACCCGTCACTGAGTTTTAAATCAGACCCTTAATTATCCCTGGATTTTATGTAAATGTGTAACATATGCAAAGGGAGCTGGCACTACCATTATACGCCATGTGCATGTGGGGGAAAGTGCATAGCTGATGCCCGTATTGTACCCATTTGTTGCCTTAGGCAAGATTATGCTGCAGCTGTCAGTCCTGTATCTGCTCTGAGTAGGAGTGTTCAGATTGCTTTGCTGCCACCCATTCTATGCCTTTTGTTTAGAATGGCACTGCTACTGTTTATACCTGATCTGTTATGTGCATGTGAAACTTGCATTACTGCTCTCGCACTAACTTTTTTTATGCAAAGGAAGCTCTCTGTATTACAGGCAATGGATGCACAAGGGAAGCTAGCACTGGAGAAGTCAGAAAAAATATCCCTGCACTTTCAACCATATCCAAAATGGCAATGAGTGAGCGGGCAGCCTGGCACTCTTTCATGGGTTGCTCCCTCCAAAGGAATTCTAAAACAATGTGGCAAATTGTGCATTGTACCATTCAAATATCCAGGAATTTGCCCTAAAAGGTAGAATGTTTTCCAGGAAGTTCTGTAGGGGCACTCATGAATTTATAAAATGCATCAAGGGCTGTATTACTGTGGCCACCCATCAATCAATGCACCGATCCATCCCTTTATGCTTCTTTCTGTATTTTTCCAACACTCATGCATGTTTTTTTCTTTTATTTGGCCATCTTGCCCTGTTGTTGCAATAGAGGCTCTGCCTTAAATTGTAGCCTAATCAAAATGCACATGCTGAGAAGATTCAGGGACCAGACTACCCTGGCCCAATCCAGTGCCACTCGAATGACTTGGGTTCAGTCTTTCCTGATTTTCTTCAGAACTCTGGCCAGAAGAGGCAGAGGCAAGAAGGCATACAGAAGCATTGCATTCCACTTCAGCTGAAATGCATCCTCTAGAGAAAGCCTTGATGAGAACTTCAACAAACAAAGGCTTGGACACTACATATCATTAACAATGGCAAATAGATCTAGCCAGGGTTCCTCCCATTGTCAAAAGATGTCCTGTGAGCTGTCATTTGTGATCAACCAGGTATTGCCAGCTCAGCTGCTCCCCACTGGTATTCAGAGATCCCACGTGGTGGTTCACAATCAAAGAGATACCCTGACATTCCAACCACTTCCAAAGGTGAAAACTCTCCAGGAACAGGACCCAGACCCTCACTCCTCCTTATTTGTTGCAGTACCACATAGCAGTGGTGTTGTCTCTGGGAACTTTTACTAGTCTTCCTTTGATGGATGGCAGGAAGAAGGCCTTCAATACCAGACAAATAGCCTGCAACTTCAAAAGGATGATATTGAGCCGTATTTCTGCCGGAGACCAGCGCACTTTTTGGTCTTCATCTCTCTCAGATGTCCCCCAAAACCCATCAGTAACACATCCATCACCACTGTCAGCTCTGGGTGGGAGAGGGGTCTGGCACTGATCAGACTGCGATCGAGCAGCCAGATCTTGTGCAGACTCCTCTGAAACATGGATGAAACTCAACAGGTTTCTGGGTGCTGGGCTCACTTTGACTTCATATCCCATTCTAGAGCCTGCATATGGCACTTGGCAAAATGGACAAGCAGGATGCATGAGACTAACAGGCCATAAAGCTTCAGAGTTGCTCTCAACGAGATCCAGAAGTGATACAGAAACATCAGGATCATGGTCCAAAGTTACTAAACCTGTTGCAATAGAGAAAAGGCCCTGAACTGCACCATGCCTAAGATAACTCCTATAAAAAGAAGTCTCTACAAAGGAATCAGGAGGAACAATGGCTTGTTTATCGAGAACCTCAACAATGTCAGGAGGTTTGTCGCTGCCTTGAGGGGGTCTACCACTGAATGTCAGTCCATCAGAACAGTCAGTTGTCAAGCTAGGGCAAAACTGGACTCCACAACCTCTTAAGATGGGCGGCAACTACCACCATCACTTTCATAAGCACCCAAGGGATCCTGTTAAAGTCAAATGGGAGCACCTTGAACTGCAGGTAATATTTGTGGTGCCTGCATGACAGGTACATAAAGGTAAACATCTAGCAGGTCCAAGGCCACCATCCAGGTGCCCTGATCTAGGCCAGACAGGATATATGCCCATATGAGCATTCTGAATGTGTCCTTCTGCAGGAAGGGATTCAGAGAGAAGGTCTAAAATTGGTATAAGGCCTCTGTCCTCCTTCTGCATGAGGAAATATTAGGGGTGACAGCCCATCCCTATTTCTGAATCCCAACACCTTCCAATACCACCTTAGGACAGTGGAACTGTACCTCTTGCAGTAAGATGGATAGGTGCTCCTCTGGAAGCTGCTTTGTTGTGGGAGGAAGCTTCAGGGGGGCAGAAAGGAACAGAAGTACGTAGCTCTCCTGAACAATCTGAAGAACCCATCTGTCGGATACTATGGATTCCAAACCCTGGGAGAAAGTGTTGGACCCACCCTTCCACACAGGAGTCTTGCGCCACTAAGGGCGAACTAAAGCAGCTTGCATGCTGATGCTGCAGGGGACTGGGAACCAATGCCCCTGGTGACCTAAGCGTCGCCTGCCTTATCTACTGTAGTAGTAGCAGAGGACTCTGGAGTTGCCTATATGACAACTGCCTGGAGCAGCCTTGTGCTGGCTGAAGACAAGATTTGTTTTCCGAGTTCCTGTTTGGGAGGGTTGTGAAGAATGAATTAGGATTCACCATGCTGGTTGGAAGCCTGGACCACCAAAACCTCAGGAGTAGGATGCTTAGTAAGAAAATCAGATTTGCAAGGTACTGGTGGGCAAGAGTAAGACTTAGTCCAAGTGCCCATCAGAGTGTCAGTTAGGGCTTAATTGAAATGGAGTAAGGCTTTAGAGGAAGAGAGGTTTAGGTTGCAGGACTTCTGAAAGGATGTTACCACCACTGTCATCTCTGTGTGGTGGTAAGCTCTTGTCAGAGTGAGAACTAAAAAGGTGATGGAGCTTCGGAGGAAAGCTCCTCGGTAGTGGGAGTATACTGTCTAAATCGGGCGGTATAAAACTGGGTGTGTGGAAACAGAGCTGGAGAGTGACCTCTGTCGAGATGGATTCGGCTCAGGGTTTGACATTGGTGTCGGCACCAGATTGCTCTATGGCGCAGACGATGTTGGCACCAATGTCAGTGAAAGAAGGATCAGTGCAGGTTTTGGAACCAGAATGGAAGTCATCACCGGAATTGATGCGGAAACCAACAGGAGCTCTAGGGGCTCAGACAATGCTGAGGACAAATTTGTCTGCAGTAATACTACTCCTTTGGGCCTGAGAAAAGACCAGCGGAAGCTGGAAGAGTGCAACAAATATGCAAAATGGCCTCCTTAAAGGCTTTGCCTTGCTGTGGCATCACAAATGACCCAGGAAACTTGGTTGCATCTGGATCAATTGAAAAAGCGGGGTGCATCTGGATCAATTGCAGAATCAGCTCTTAAAATGGGATTCAGGCGGGATCGATAGCACCTTGGCACCCTCATGACTTCTCTTTTGGTACAGAGTGGTAGGATGGGGTCAAATCACACTTCACGTGTTAATGTTTCCTCGTCGATTTGGACTTCGACTTACTAGATGACTGACTGTAAAGAAGACCTGCTGCGGGACCAGCCTTAAAAGCAGTGGCAGACCCTCAGCATAAACTTGGAACAGGACTTACACCACGTCTGTGCCTTTTTCCTATGCTTGTTGATGAACAGCTCCACTTTATGGCCCTGGATCACCTTTGGGTGCATAAGGGCACAACTTGGAGTCAAATCCTGAGCCCAAACACCAAAAGCACACCTAATGCAGGCCTGTTAGAGGCATCGGTTTTCCAAAGTCATTGCGTGGTTTGAAATCTGTAGTTTTAAACGGGTTTATTGTTCCCTTGCACACTAGAATTCGATTTGAAAACTGTCAAATACAGATGAAATAAAGAGCGGACCTCTCGATCCACATTCAATGGTGCAGAAAGCAGGGGGCTGATGTTGGCATGCAGGGGTGAATCTAATATATGCAACTCTGCTGTCACTTACTGGGCTGAAAGCAAACAATGCGGCGCTCCATGGTGCCTCCTATCAGAATGTAGGAGCACTGCTACGGAAAGTTTCAGGATCCAGTCTGGGGCCTGTGGAATATTCTAAAAGTGAAGAATCTGCAGAAAGAAGTACCCATCAGAAAAAATAATTTTACCCACTCCCTTCAGTTTTCTAGACTCCCTGTCCGGTGGGTTCGTAGAAAATGCTCCCACATTTAATTTTTTGGTGAAGGATGTCTAAACCACTAAGCGCTCTGGAGAGGGATCAAGTGACAAGAAAGCAGGGTCCCCAGGGGCTGGGCTGTAATGTTGTGCAACTGGCATGCTGGAGAACCAACAGATCTGATGCATCAGAAGAGGGCAAGAGATCATTATCACCAGTGTTTCTCTGGCCATGCAGGGTCTGCTGGTCTAAATCCGACCCAAAAAGTTTAGGAACCAGGTCCCAATATTGCCTCTGAGGCATTAGGCCCTTCTCTTTGGTATTGTTTCTCCTCAAGAGGCGATGAGTCTGTATTCTGGACTTACACTCTTCAGCTAGTGGCAAGAGGGGTTCCTGAGGAGGTGGGGGTGAAGGGGGATGAGAAAGAACCACTTGGGAGTTAGGAGGTGTCAGCAAAACTGGGATCAGAGCATGGGTCTGTGTCTGGAGCGGCACCAGAGGGAATAAACATCGAAGCAAGTAACCTTTTCGAAGGCCCCAGCATAAGTCAGACTACATTGAAAGAAACCTGTACAGCACCAGGAGAATGGTAATCAAGGAGACAGGGTCGGGGCTGGCACCAGTTAGGCATGCTGGAACAAAGCCACAAACTCTGACACTAGAGAGGAAGGAGCCAGAGACTATGCACAACGCAGAAATTTACCCCGGATTTCACCTTTGTTTGGCGGTGGGGGAGGAAGGAGGGGGAGAATGTTTTTTTTTTTTACTTCCTGTGAAACATCTTTTTCTCCCATACGTATTTACAAGATGGGGAAGTGGGAGATAGAGACCTCCTGCTGGTCATGGACCTCATCCTTGAGCATCAATATCCCTGATGGACAACTTTGGCACAGTGCCTGAAGAGCTCGGCTTACCATTCCCTGATGGCTTTCGGAATCATTCGGAGGGAGAGGTCTAGTGCTTAATTTGAGCCGGTGGTTGCCGGTAGGACCCACTAGCACTAACTTTTGGGGACTGGCACTTAATTTTTCTCCTTTACTTAGAGCAAGAGGAAAGAAAATACAGAAAGCGGAAAGGAGGAGGTAGAGAAAGATGGAAAAACAGTATTTAAATGCAAAAAGAGAAACCTGCAAGAGTTAGATAAAGGGGCAGGGAAAGCCTGATAATGGTTTAAATAAGCATGAGATGGATTTAAAACAATGCAAGCTTGGCCTTTGGGCATTAACATTTAATAGCGTTGGCCGCAGGCTTCTGAGCAGAGCTTTGGGCACTGGCACTCATTCTTTTACAAATAAAGAACTCGAAAGATCCCACGATGAAGAGTAGTGCCTCGAATTAAGATGCCAGACACAGTCATCATGTGGGTCTGTAATGTTCATCGCACTTACAGCTGGGCTTAAGCTCTGACTTTTTGGGCAAGGACATGTCCTTCACAATGCATTAATGTTTTTTGGAGAGCAAAAATCACTTCACCTCAGTGCTGAGGAGAGAAACTCAGAACTCGTGCCAAAAGGCACAGAAAAAAAGGAACTGATGTTGAGGAGCTGGTTCTCACAAAACAGAACTTACTACCACATATTGAAGAAAGTGGCAAGTCTAAAACACAACCAACAGATGGAAACAGGAGAATACTTCTCTTTCCAGTCTGGAGGACAACAGCACTAGACATAAGAAACGTACTTGAGGCAGTGACGAAAAATACTTTGGATCTTGGGGTCACCTTCTAATTTTGGTATTAACTGAAAATGATACATAAAAGTAAGTTCTGCAAATTTGTTCGGAGGGAGACGGAGTATTCATGTTTGGAATTCTGTACTGGTGCAGTGGTCACACTGAGATCTTAACCGCTTCTGTGGCAGGGAGGTAATGGTTACGTCCACCGGCACAGTGCTCCTGTGCTGAGGACGTAACCATTACGTCCTCGCACATGAGCTCAGAGGGAGAGCTAGCGCTCCCTCCGTGGGCAACCCTCCCACCCCTCCCCCCCCTGTAAGGCAGGGATGAAAAGGGAAGCCCTTCCACCCCAGACCCCCCCCCCCTGAACCTCCAGTGACGTCTGATGTCAGTGCACAACTGCGTGCTGACCTAATCAGAGGCCTCCTCCCCAGCGATCGGAAGAGAAATGCAAAGCTCTGCCGATCATGTGATGGGGGCCTGAGAGGCTTCAAAGGGCAGGAAATTAATTTCCTTCCCTTTGAAGTCTCTCAGAGCATTTCAGAAGCCATATTGTGAAGAGATCTGGCTGCTGAAATGCCCACTAGACACCAGGGATTTATTTGTAAACAGAAATTGGCATAAGGGGTGCAACCCCTTGGGCAAGGATCGCTCCCCAGGGGAGCAGAAACCTCTAGGCGCCAGGGATCATTTTATTTTTTAAGAGGTGGGGAGCGACCCAACCCCTTAGGCAAGGGTCGCTCCCCTGGGGGGCAAATTGTATTTAGGCCATTTCTACCCCACTTGGGGGCAGATCGGCCTATTTTTATTGGGCCAATCTGCCCCCAAGGGGGGCAGGAATCACTAGACACCAGGATTTTTTTTAATACTTGCGCATAAGGGGAGCAGCCCCTTGGGCAAGGGCCGCTCCTCAGGGGGGCAAAATATTTATAGACATTTTCTGCCCCCCCTGGGGGCAGATCGGCCTATTATAATTACGCCGATCTGCCCCCAGGAGGGGCAGAAACCCCTAGGCACCAGGGATATATTTTTGTTTATGTTTACTTTTGTTTTTTATATATGGGGAGCGACCCCTTAGGCAAGGGTCGCTCCCCTGGGGGGAAAATTGTATTTAGATCATTTCTGCCCCCCCTTAGGGGCATATCGGCCAATTTTTGTTAGGCCAATCTGCCCCCAAGGGGGGCCGAAACCACTAGACACCAGGGATCTTTATTTTTTTTTGTCAATTTCACGCAAGGGGAGCGACACCTTAGGCAAGGGTCATTCCCCTAGGGAGGGGCAAATTTATTTTAGCCCATTTCCGCCCTCTTTGGTGGCAGATCAGCCTATTTTTATTAGGCCGATCTGCCCCCAAAGAGGACAGAAACCACAAGACACCAGGGATCTTTATTTTTTTTTGCCATTTTAAGCAAGGGGAGCAACCCCCTAAAGCAAGGGTTGCTCCCCTGGGGATGGGGGGCAAATTTATTTTAGGCCATTTCTGCTCCCCTTGGGGGCAGATCGGCCTATTTCTATTAGGCCGACCTGCCCCGGGGAGGGGGGGCAGAAACCACTTAGGCACCAGGGATTGGTGTGTGTGTATTTTGTTTGGGGGGGCAGCTCCTTGGGTGAGGGTTGCTCCCCATGGGGGCACATTACTGTTGGCCAGGGGCAGATTGGCCTATTTTTGGAAGGCCCGTCTGCCCCCACGGGGGGCAGAAAGCCCACCAGAGACCAGGGAAGATTTATTTTACTAAAATAAGAGGGCAGGAGTATGGCCATACCCCCAACCCCAAATAAATGAGGCCAAAGTTGTTCAATTACCCCTGATCCACACCCCAGGGGGCAGAAAGTCTACTAGATGCCAGGGAATGAAAAAATAAATAAATAGGGGGGTGGTGGCTACCAACCAGTATGGGCCTGGTTATGCCCCCACCCCAACTGAAGGGGTAACAGTCTTTCAGATCTCCCCCACACAGCAAAACATCTTATCCCATGGCAAGCAAGAGGACATTTGATTATATGGGGTTTTCGTTTCATATTTGGGCCATGAAAGCTTGGCCAACTCTCAAAATCGTCCCACTTGGAATGGTGAGGGCTGCACTTTATAGACTTTGGGGCACTGCCATGCAGAAAAATTCACAAGACCTAGACACATCAGAAAACTAAACATCTGGGTGATTCCAGGGTGGTGTGCTTCACATGCACCCGCACCATTTTCTTACCCGCAATGCCCTGCAAACCTCCAACTTTGCTGGAAATCACACATTTTTTTGTGATGGAACATTCCGGAATCTGCAGGAATCAACAAAATTCCTACCACCCAGCATTGTCTCATTTATACCGATGAAAATTTTGCTGCACTTGTCAACCTAAAATTTTGTTTCTCAAAACTGCCCTTTTGGACCCGCTTTGGTTCCCCCTCAATTTCGACATGTTTCTGGCTCTTCCCTGTCACAAACACTTGGCCCACCTACACAAGTGAGGTATCATTTTACCGGGAGACTGAGGGGAACTTTGGGTGGTAGGAAATTTGTCCTGGTGCAGTGATTCCACACAGAAATGTGTGAAAAGTTTATTTTTTTTAAGCTAAATTTGAGGTTTGCTGAGGATTCTGGGTAAGAAAACGTAGGGGGATCCACGCAAGTCACACCTCCCTGGACTCCCTCTGGTGTCTAGTTTTCGGAAATGTCTGGGTATGGTGGGTTTCCCTAGATGGCTGCTGAGCCCCCAAAAGCAGGTGTCTCCCCCACCCACACAAAAACATGTAGTTTTGTATTTGATAATTTTGATGTGTCCAGTGTTTTGGGGCATTTCCTTTTGCGGGCAGTAGGCCTACCCGCGCAAGTGTGGTACCATTTTTAGCGGGAGAGTTGGGGGAACACAGAATAGCAAAACAAGTGTTATTGCACCTTGTCTTTCTCTACATTTCTTCCTTCCAAATGTAAGACAGTGTGTAAAAAAGACGTCTATTTGAGAAATGCCCTGTAATTCACATGGTGATATGGGCACCCCTGAATTCAGAGATGAGCAAATAACCACTGCTTCTCAACACCTTATCTTGTGCCCATTTTGGAAATACAAAGGTTTTCTTGATACCTATTTCTCACTTTTTATATTTCACCAAATTAATTGCTGTATGCCAGATATACAATGAAAACCCATTGGAAGGTGCATCTCCTTTATTGGTTCTGGGTACCCAGAGTTCTTGATGAACCTACAAGCCCTATATATCCTTGCAACCAGAAGCGTCCAGCAGACGTAACAGTATATTGCTTTCAAAAAGCTGACATCGCAGGAAAAAGTTACAGAGTAAAACGTGGGGGGAAATGGCTGTTTTCTGAAGCTCAATTTCAATATTATTTTATTCCAGCTGTTACTTTCTGTAGGAAACACTTGTAGGATCTACACAAATGACCCCTTGCTGAATTCAGAATTTTGTCTACTTTTCAGAAATGTTTAGGTTTCTGGGATCCAGCATTGGTTTCACACCCATTTCTGTCACTAACTGGAAGGAGGCTGAAAGCACAGAAAATAGTAAAAATGGGGTATGTCCCAGTAAAATGCCAACATTGTGTTGAAAAATTGGGTTTTCTAATTTAAGTCTGCCTGTTCTTGAAAGCTGCGAAGATGATGATTTAAGCATCACAAACCCTTTGTTGATGCCATTTTCAGGGAGAAAACCACAAGCCTTCTTTCTGCAGCCCTTTTTTCCATTATTTTTTTTTTAACGGTTTTTTCCCTGTATTTTGGCTAATTTCTTGGTCTACTTCAGGGGAACCCACAAAGTCTGGGTAACTCTAGAATCCCTAGGATGTTGGAAAAAAGGACGCAAATTTGGCATGGGTAGCTTATATGGAGAAAAAGTTATGAGGGCCTAAGCGTGAACTGCCCCAAATAGCAAAAAAAGGCTCGGCACAGGAGAGGAAAAGGCCTGGCAGCGAAGGGGTTAATGGCGGTGACATTTTGTGACTGATAACACTGCTCACACCCACTTGAAGGCCTACAGTGCCATGTTGGGAGTGTGAAGAGTTTCTATGTTGGGCTACCTTAAGGGGCAGAGTTGTGTATCCAAGTTTCCCCTCTATTACTGCCCTCCAAATAACGATATTGCCGCGCCCCCTCCCTTCATTGTTTCTATCAAACTACCCCGTCCTCCTATTCCTTTATCCCAGCATACCTTTCGTCCCAGCAAACTTCCGCTATTTTCTCTTTGAGAAATTAACATATCATGGTATTGCTCTTTAGTGTAATATAACTTATTTAAACATAATGGTGTATTTTAAGCAGTTACAGGCTACTTTGTTTATTCCAGCAGGAATGTTTTTTTCAGCTCGGCGGTGATTTGTCTGTCCTATTGTTGATAACAATAAAAAAGATTTGAATGTGAACAGTCGTACTGTTTTCTGAAGAGCGTGTACTGTTAAAATATATACGAACTGTCGACAGTTTTCACCAAAGTCATATTTAAGTCTAGGTAAGTCTATTTCAAACACCTCTGAAAATTGGTGTATTTGTTTCCGTATTGATGATTACCTTGTGGGTGGTGTTGCTCCGACGTGGCACACTGCTTTACAGGGTAGTCCCCTGAGATTCCGAGGGCTCTATATTTGCTTAGCTAATGGCGAGAGGGTTTAGGCAGGTAGCTGATTTTTTTTGCATAGGATCTCCACCCCTTATCACGAATTGTGGTGGGGACCGTCGCATAGTCACAGATAGTCAAGGTGGCTCTTTCTCTAATCTTTAAAAATAAAAAATAAACTAGCCCCTCTCGCCACCCCACTTTCCTCAAATAACTTTGCTAATCTTAAAAATAAATCTGCGAGTCTAGTAGATTACCGTAAAAGACGTACTTTTACACACAGTAAAGCATCTCTTCCTCACATGAGCAATACTGTGCCCACTACCACACTCTCTCCCGCCCGACTCGTCACGTGCGAACCGACAACATGCCGTTTACATAAGTATATTGATGCAATGGAAAGGTTTTGGGGCATATTTATACTCCGTTTGCGCCGAATTAGCGTCGTTTTTTTCGACGCAAATTCGGCGCAAAACTAACGCCATATTTATACTTTGGCGCTAGACGCGTCTAGCGCCAAAGTATGAGTAAAGAGCGTCATTTTTTAGCGTGAACGCCTTCCTTGCGTTAATGAGATGCAAGGTAGGCGTTCCCGTCCAAAAAAATGACTGCGCCGCAAATGCGTCGTATTTATACTCCCGGGCAAAAATCACGCCCGGGAGTTGGAGGGGCAGAAAACCCCGCATTTGCGCCACTTTTTAACGCCTGGGTCAGGTCAGGCGTTAAGGGACCTGTGGGCTCAAAATGAGCCCACAGCTGCCCTCCCATGCCCACAGAGACCCCCCCTGCCACCCTTGCCCACCCCAGGAGGACACCCAAGGATGGAGGGACCCATCCCAGGGAAATTCAGGTAAGTTCAGGTAAGTATAATTTTGTTTTTTTTTAATATTTTTTTTTGGCATAGGGGGGCCTGATTTGTGCCCCCCTACATGCCACAATGCCCAATGACCATGCCCAGGGGACAGAAGTCCCCTGGGCATGGCCATTGGGCAAGGGGGCATGACTCCTGTCTTTACTAAGACAGGAGTCATGTAAATGGCGTCTGGGCGTCGTTTAAAATGGCGCAAATCGGGTTAAGACGATTTTTTAGCGTCAACCTGACTTGCGCCATTTTTAAGACGCCCTAACGCCATTTTTCCCTACGCCGGCGCTGTCTGGTGTACGTGGTTTTTTTCCACGCACACCAGGCAGCGCCGGTCTGCTTGTGCCGGCTAACGCCATTCAATAAATACGGCGCCCGCATGGCGCTTCAGAATGGCGTTAGCCGGCGCAAAAAATGTTGACGCTAAACTGCGTTAGCGCAGTTTAGCGTCAAAAAGTATAAATACGGGCCTTTGTTTTTATTCGCAAATTATTCAGTTAGCCTAAGATGATGAATAGGAGGGTTGCCTTACAGACAAACACCCTCCTCTTTTAGGGAGGCTTGATAGAAATCATGGACTTCTACGGTACCTAATGCTACACGGGCTGCTAATGCTGGTTCTACTACACACTCTAGTGCTTCTAGAACATCTGTGGTGCCACTTCTAAGCACTACTAGTAGTGCCTCCTAACAGTGTCACTTACACTACAACTATTATTATTAAAGGCACTAGGCGGTAGTTCGGTTCCCAGCGGCAGTAATGCCCGTGGCTGCGGATTTAAGCACAAGGGCAGCGCTGAGAAGACTGCCTGCTGCGAAGATCTCGAGAGCAAAAGCCGGTTGATCGTTCTTTTTCCTACACTGATGCAAAATTATCGAATGCAATCCCTTGTCAAATCCGAGGAAAAAGCTAAAAATATTAGCAACTATTAATTAAAGTTGCCTTTCACCTTAAATACAAAAATATCTGAACCTGCGCATTTACAGTGCTGTTCGGAAGGCTGAACTGATAAAACAAACACATGGCAAAGGCCTTGAAAAGCTGCGCTCCCCCAGTAAACTACCCTACCATGCAGTCATTTTCTTGCTTACGGCTGTAATCGTGCCGGGGAGGTGAGGCGGGTTATCACATTTTTCTCCGACGCTGTAATAACATGAGTAACCTGCCTGTAGACTGTTACATTAATGTTTGAATGACTGTTTACCATAGGACAAACAAAGAATTTGCTATAGCATGGCGTCTGCCGCATGAAGACGTGTGCATAAAAACTTTCGAAGGGTCTGCGACAGCTGAAAGAAAAATTACAAACTAATCACCGTAAGTGCTGCTCAAAGCCTTGGGGATGGGCGAAGCCACTCTGTGGAGCTGTCACGCTCCCGGAGTCAAATCCCTAAACTTTCAGGTTCCACTGCAGGACCTGGGAGGGGGAGTGAGATCCGGGTGAGCCGTGGGTGGGATAATGTCCCCTGAGCACAAAACACACTGCAGCGCTCTCCGTGGGGTCTAGGGGAAGAGATATGATCTCCAGAAAGGATAACGCAAATACATTCCATGATGAATGGAAGCTTTAGGGACCTGCAGCCAACTTTCAGCTGATTCTGTACAGCAGGGGGCAGCTATCGGGGGGCCAAGGGTGTCAGGAGCCCACGGCGCCCTGAGTGTGGCTACTGCTCGGCCCGGGAGAGTGGGGCGGTGACATTTTCCTTACCTAGAGTTGGGTCCGTAGCTCTCTTGTTTTGCCAGTGCTTGTTTAGTCTCAGATACGTTTTTCACTGGTTATGCTTTTTACTTCAGTGCAGACAACGAACCTGTATATATTTATGGAATTACTACTCCGCCCCAAGAAGTCATTGAGTGATATATTACCATTTAACTTGCCACAGCTAATAAAATCGTGAGTTCATCATGCTCATCTTCGTATAGTCATTGGTACAAGGACTTGTAAGTCCCTTTTTAGGTCAAGTCTGCGACAGCGCATGCGCTCTCGCTTGCCCCCGTCTTGTGCTCTCTCTCCCCCTCATCCCCCGCATCTCCCTCTCCGTTGCTTCCTCCACCCCCAGGCTGCTGTGCAACATGGCTAAAAAAAAAACGTATGACGTGGTCAAAGCTGGCTGCGTTATAGCACTTTTTTTTTTTATTGACTTCAAGTCATGTTGCAAAGCCGGCCATAAAGCTGCACAACATGTAAAAAACACTGACAAAGCCAATACATACTGTGAAGACAATACCTACTGGCTTTGCCAATGCTTGTTTACAGTAAGTCTTATTGCAGGAGTGAGACCTGGCCTTGCAGCTACTGCATTCATCACGACTTGCCCCTACACTCAAGCAGTACATCACATGGCACTGAATATTGACGCAGACAGAAAACTGGTTCTATAGTCTGCGGATTGTTGGCTCCCTGTGGTTTGGTTTACTTGTAGGAATTCCGTATTTATATTCTTTTATGTGTTTGTGTGGGTCCGTGGCATCTCTAGAAGTGATTTTTGAGGGGGGCTGCGATACACATTGGACCACCGATGAAACTGGTAAGGCCATCTAATTTTGATGATTGTACAGTGTGCAAGCACTGTTTTAGCAATAATTTCATTGCAAATGTTGCAGTGATTATTTATGTCACAGTTTATGTCATAAGTGATATAATATGTGGAGTATTTAGCAGTGCATGGCGAGGTTGTGAGTATAGTTACCTAAGGGCACAACTTATAGTTACCAGATCCATGGTGTGTAATATACAAGGTTTTCAAGCAATAATTGCTCAAAAACTACTGAAAGGATTTACACTAAATCACAAAAAGCATCTTTCTGTACTAATTCTGCCAAATTTAGTGTACATCTGTTCAGTGGTTTGGGCTGTATCTGTGTCTAAAGTTTCTATGAAAAAATGAATGGGGAAAATGCATTTTGGACCCCCCTCCTGACCCTTTTTCTCAGCACCTGCTTGACTGATTCCCCCCAAAATATTTAAGGCCTGATTACAACTTTGGCAGAGGGGGTTAATCCGTCCCAAATGTGACGGATATCCTGCCCGCCGTATTACGAGTCTATTATATCCTATGGAACTCTTAATACAGCGGGCGGGATATCCGTCACATTTGGGACGGATTAACCCCCTCCGCCAAAGTTGTAATCAGGCCCTTATTGTGCAAACTAGTTCAAAGTATCACTTTAATGGAAACTTTCAAGGGAAGTTTTATCAAACAGCACCAAAGTTATTAGAAACAAATAAAAAAAACGCCATTTCCTATGGAAACACTATCAACTATCCAGTGGCAACTGCCACTGGCTAAAATATATATATATATATATATATATAGGAAGAACAAAAGAAATGATTGCCACGCACTCCGCTCAGCCACAGAATAAATTTAAGTGGTTTATTCGGTGCAAAAAAGAAAAAAAACAACGCGTTTCGACTATGCAGTCTTCTTCTTAGTTCAACAGTCCTTTCTCTAACAGATCTATTTATACTACATATTTCACATACCAATCCAATGCATTCTGGTTATAATAGTTCAATTGTACAATGTAAAATTTCACCTAATTTATACTAAATTTCATCAATTCAAAAAATTTGTTCGCCAGAAAAAAATATAAATGATACACAAATTATATCTATTATATATTAAAATAAAAAGCTCATTTTCATAAGTTAGAGAAAGAGCAAAATAAAGTATTATTCTACAATAAACAATAAACAGCCATTACATGATTAAATGAACCTCACAATTCATTTCCCTAATTAATTTACTTCCAATTCATTGCTCAAATGTGAATCATGTGGAAAAAAAGTTAATTTGATTAATGTGATCATATGATTTAATATTTAATCAAAATTCTGGTAATATTTTCAGTGAAATAGATTCCAATTCATTTTAAATTCATTTTAAATCAGAGATGGACATAAAGCTCCTCGTCATAATTGAGCCCTGACGGGATCTTAGTCCTCATTGAGATAATATACTTAGATTCCAGTTGTCTCAATTTTTTTACTCTATCTCCACCTCTTTCATTTTCAGGAATGTGGTCTATCCCATAATAACGTAACATTCTCCAACTATTTGTTTCATGTTGTTGGAAGTGTTTGGCTATGGCATATGTTTGATCTTTATGTAAAACTGCTCTGACATGCTCTAAAATTCTCTTCTTAAGCATGCAGATTGTACTGCCTACGTATCTCAGGCCACAATGACATTCAATTACATAAACTGTAAATTTTGTGTTACAAGTTATTCGATGTTTAATGTTCATTACCGTTTCATCCCATAATTTTACAGTTTTAGTTGATTTTCCAATTTTGCAAGCTTTGCAACTATTACATTTAATGAAGCCACATTGTTGTTCAATTAGCCAATTCTGTTGATTTTTTATTGTGAAGTGGCTTCTTACAATATAATCTTTCAACGGTGGAGCTTTTCGATACGTGATCATTGGACCTGATCCTATTATTGGACCAAGATCTAGGTCTTTCCGTATAATATGCCAATGTTTGCATAGAATATTTTTGATAAGGCCACTTTCTTTAGTATATTCAATTATCATCCTCACATTGTTTTCCTCTATTTTGTCCTGTATAGCCTGAGTTTTTTGGAAAAGTTACAAAATATTAGACACCATGGTCATCGGGAAAATCTTTCAACAAGTGAACGATTAGCTTTAAAATCACTAACGAACAATGCTAATATTATAATCAAACCCACAGACAAGGGTGGAAATATTGTGGTTTTGGACATACAAAATTACATGACAGAAGCATATAGGCAATTAAATGATCAATCGAATTATAGAAAATTGAATCATAATCCCATCAATCAAATGATTCATCAATTACATTCGAAATTAGATGACTGGCATCAACAATCACTTTTGAATTTAGATGAGTTTAAATTTTTGAAAAAGGAGAATCCAACCATTCCAACTATATACTTTTTACCTAAAATTCACAAATCACTAACATTACCACCTGGTAGACCAATAGTTTCAGCATGCGGATCATTGTATGAAAGAATTTCTGATTATGTTGACTTTTATTTGGCACCAATTGTAATGACTTTAAGTTCATACATTAAGGATTCAGGAGATCTATTACGTATCTTATCGGAATTAAATTGGTCTGATGACTACTTATTAGTAACAATAGACGTTGTATCCTTATACACGTCTATTAATCATGATATTGGTCTAAGAGCATGTGAATATTTTCTAAGACAGCGAAGTATTGCGGAACTTGAACATTCAAAGATGTTGCTTTCAATGATAGAACTATGCCTCAATAATAACATTTTCATCTTTAATCATGAGATTTACCAGCAGATGTGTGGTACAGCTATGGGCATTTCCCTTTCTCCCAATTATGCCAACTTAACAATGGGTTGGTGGGAAAGGGAAATAGCTTGGAGTAAGGATAATGATGTATTTATGGATAAAATTGCACTTTGGGTACGCTTCATTGACGATTTATTTATAATTTGGCAAGGAACACAGGATGATTTTCAACTATACTTTGACAAATTGAATCAGAATAATGTGGGTTTGCAGTTTACTTGTGAAATGAGTAAGTCATCAATTAATTTTCTAGACATTAATATTTATGTAGAAAACAATAAATTAGAAACCACAGTCTTTCGTAAAAAGACGTCAACAAATAGCATTTTACATGGTCAAAGTTTTCATCCTAAATCACTTCTTAAAAGCATTCCCTATGGAGAATTGATCAGAATGCGTAGAAATTGTTCTAATGAGAAAGAGGTACAGTTGAAATATAAAGAAACTTTACATAGATTTAAACAAAGAGGCTACAATTCTCGACTTTTACAAAGAAATTTAGAAAAAGTACAAACAATCTCTCGAGATGAGACATTAGTGCCCAAGAAAACTCAGGCTATACAGGACAAAATAGAGGAAAACAATGTGAGGATGATAATTGAATATACTAAAGAAAGTGGCCTTATCAAAAATATTCTATGCAAACATTGGCATATTATACGGAAAGACCTAGATCTTGGTCCAATAATAGGATCAGGTCCAATGATCACGTATCGAAAAGCTCCATCGTTGAAAGATTATATTGTAAGAAGCCACTTCACAATAAAAAATCAACAGAATTGGCTAATTGAACAACAATGTGGCTTCATTAAATGTAATAGTTGCAAAGCTTGCAAAATTGGAAAATCAACTAAAACTGTAAAATTATGGGATGAAACTGTAATGAACATTAAACATCGAATAACTTGTAACACAAAATTTACAGTTTATGTAATTGAATGTCATTGTGGCCTGAGATACGTAGGCAGTACAATCTGCATGCTTAAGAAGAGAATTTTAGAGCATGTCAGAGCAGTTTTACATAAAGATCAAACATATGCCATAGCCAAACACTTCCAACAACATGAAACAAATAGTTGGAGAATGTTACGTTATTATGGGATAGACCACATTCCTGAAAATGAAAGAGGTGGAGATAGAGTAAAAAAATTGAGACAACTGGAATCTAAGTATATTATCTCAATGAGGACTAAGATCCCGTCAGGGCTCAATTATGACGAGGAGCTTTATGTCCATCTCTGATTTAAAATGAATTTAAAATGAATTGGAATCTATTTCACTGAAAATATTACCAGAATTTTGATTAAATATGAAATCATATGATCACATTAATCATATTAACTTTTTTTTCACATGATTCACATTTGAGCAATGAATTGGAAGTAAATTAATTAGGGAAATGAATTGTGAGGTTCATTTAATCATGTAATGGCTGTTTATTGTTTATTGTAGAATAATACTTTATTTTGCTCTTTCTCTAACTTATGAAAATGAGCTTTTTATTTTAATATATAATAGATATAATTTGTGTATCATTTATATTTTTTTCTGGCGAACACATTTTTTGAATTGATGAAATTTAGTATAAATTAGGTGAAATTTTACATTGTACAATTGAACTATTATAACCAGAATGCATTGGATTGGTATGTGAAATATGTAGTATAAATAGATCTGTTAGAGAAAGGACTATTGAACTAAGAAGAAGACTGCATAGTCGAAACGCGTTGTTCTTTTTCTTTTTTGCACCGAATAAACCACTTAAATTTATTCTGTGGCTGAGCGGAGTGAGTGGCAATCATTTCTTTTGTTCTTCATATATTTTGAGAGTTCAGCCAACTCTCCTGCCTTGCACCAGCTGCTAGTGCGCGTCGAAATTCTTGGCTCGCTTTGTTCGGAAATATATATATATAGATATAGATATATATATATCTATATCTATATATCTATATATATATATATATACACACACACACATACACCCCCCCCCCCTTAATGGTGGTCACCAGTAGGTATTGATAGTTAGGACCTGGTTTTCTAAGGAAAAACTTTTTTTTGTTTTGTTAATAACTTTGATGCCGTTTGATGAATCTTCACATACATTTTCAGAACTAGATTCACTCACTTCGGCTGCTGTCTGGAACATTTTGGGGTGATTCATCAAGCGGGCCGAGAAAAGGGAGATGAGTGTGGGGGACAGAGTCCCAAACACGTTTCCCTCATGAAATTTACCATAAGGATTTTAGGCACAACTACAGCCCGCACCCCTAGACAGAATTACACCAAATTTGGCAGAAAGCTGGATTTTGGTCCCAAAATATATCCTTTTGTAATTTGGTGTAGATCTGTTCAGTAGAATTGGAGTTATTAAAGAAAAAAGATGTTATGTATATCTAGAGACACGGATAAAACGTGGTGGATCCACACCCCAAGAGCAATGCTGTGATTGACTGGTCGCAACCTGACAGGAAAATTGCAGCTGCCCGAACGGTGGAAGTAGGGGGATAACTGGGGACAGAGGGGAAGGTTGTGAGTTGGTCTGGAGGAAATAACTGTTAAAAGTGATAGAAGGAAGGGTACCCTGACCCCAGGGAGACCGATGAAGGGGTCTGTGAGGGACACCTCATGGGCAGGAAGTTGCCCAAAAATGTTTTTTGGGGCACGCAAGGATCCACAGATCCTCTACCCATGGTGCTCAGCGTAACTCCCTGTGTGATCTCCAACGGGCCTGCGGATCCAGACCCTAATAAAAACAAATACAAGCACTCACAGACCCAATCACACACCAATTCTCACATACATCAACAAAATCACTACCACACCCATTCACAGACCCACACAGCCACTCTCACAACCATTCACACCCATACAGCCACTCACATATGCACTCACACACCCACAAAACCACTCACAGACCTACACAGCCATTCACACATGCACTCAAACATCCACTCACACACACATCCATACAACCCTCTCAGAGACCCACACCGTGGAATTGGCTGCATGCGGGGGTTGGCTGCAGGGCCTAGCCACAGCCCAGGCCCTGTTGCAAAACCTCGGCTGCACACCGCCGAAGGCCGTGTGCGGTGGTGGTTGTTGAATGAACATATGGTAATGAAATATTACTGTACATCAAAAAAAAAACTAGAAATTCAATAAAAATCCAAATTTTACAGGGACGTTATAGTTAGGTTCAGATTTTACACACACAAAAAACCACAGAACTTCAGCAGTTATACTTTAAATTATCTCAAGAAAATATAACTTGTGCCCTAAGGTAACTATAACTCGATCCCTAACCATTCACTTCTGCCCCACATATTACATCAGTCATGACATCTTCTATGACATAATTGACAATATCACTGCAACATTTGCAATAAAATTATTGATGAGGAAACTGTGCGTAACCGGGGCTCGAGTTATAGTTACCTTAGGGCATGAGTTATTGTTTCTTGAGATAAGTATAGCTAATTGCTGAATTTCTATGGTTAGTGTGTGTAAAATCTCAGTCTAAACATAACATCCCTGTAACCTTTGGGTTTTTAGTGGTATATATATATGTATGTGTGTGTGTGTGTGTGTGTGTGTGTGTGTGTGAGAACATGTTTGCTTAAACTGTTTTAATCTGACTGTGTGTGCGTGTTTGTGTGTGTATATATGTGTGTGTGTGTGTGTGTGTGAAGATGTAGACATATACAAAGTCAGATTGTAATACTTTAGGTAATCAGGTAGGTTTGTGTATTGCCTCAATCACTACTTTGCAGTGAAAGACAGTTGGATAAGTTAATGTATGTAATAAGATAAAGTATCTGTATTTTACCCTGCCATCTCTCATCATTTACCAAATGTGTTGTTGGGCCCAAAGGGCGAGGGGCTATGACAAGAGTAGCTGGGGCACAGGCCCCATCTGCCCTCCCAGTAGAGATGCCAGTGGTGTGTGTATGTTTATTGTGCAATCCCAGCTAGGAAGCAACGGAGTGCTATACATGTTAGCAAGCCCAGGAATATAACTCAGGATCAATTGCGAGGCAGGCTATTCATGGGCGGCGATTAGGATAATTCTGAGATTTAGGGGGTTATTCTAACTTTGGAGGAGTGTTAATCCGTCCCAAAAGTGATGGTAAAGTGACGGATATACCACCAGCCGTATTACGAGTTCCATAGGATATAATGGACTCGTAATACGGCTGGTGGTAAATCCGTCACTTTTCCGTCACTTTTGGGACGGATTAACACCTCCTCTAAAGTTAGAATAACCCCCTTAGTGTTCTCTGAAAATGGGGGTATTCAAATAATTTCTGAATTGCAGGAGGGTTGGGGCAATTCTGATGTTCACTGTGATGCTGATCCAGTTCCTGGGAGCGTACCATCTTCATATAGTGCCTTTCCATAAAGACTGCAACAGCTGTCAGTACAATACAAGTAACTGTGGTACATTATTGTAATTCAAGTTTTAAAATCTATATTATTAGCATAGCAGTATTAACAGTTATAGAAATAATGTGTTTTGCTTAGGAGGTTGAGAATTTGCTAATAAAATATATATTTTTTAATTTATTTACACACTTGTAGAACTGGCAGAACTAACTTAGTCAAGTCAGGATGAAAAAAACAAAGTAGTGTTGTTTATTGGCACAGTTTTCTTAGCTTTGACAAATAAACACTCTTTCAAATCAGTGAAGAAATCATTTACTAAGCAATGAGAGTTGTAGGTACAGTGTATGAGAGAATCATGTTAGATGGAAGGTGATCACCTGTACTGTGCCCTGCTTTGTGTGTGATTAGATGTATTGTTGTTCAATGCAGTTCAAAGCAAGTAATTAGTGTTCACAGACAACACCATCCTCATGCGGTATTGCAAAAAACAGGGTTGGGTGGGGTCATGGACCCTATGCTTTAAGGCTCTTCTTCTCTGGACTTAGCTTGACTACTAAGACATCTTCCTGGTTCCACAGCAACTGGCAGGCTCATTGAACCCCAAGATGGACAAACTCAGCTGTCGATGTCTTGTGGATCACAAATGGCAGCTACTTCTGAACATGGCATGAGGTTTCTTCCAAGAATGGGGAGCACCTTGACTTAATCCGTGAGCCACCACGAGCACACAATGTCAATACTTCTGCACGTTGCAGTTTCCAAAGTGTCTCTCGCTCAGAAAACCACTGTGTCTCGAGTGGAATTCAGTACTCCTGTATGCCTTTCCACCAGTACCACTTCTGCCTCAAGTTCTCCAGAAGATCAGGACTGGCCAGGTGCAAGTCATCCTAGTGGATCCGAATTGGGAATGGAGAGTATAGTATCTCGAATTCCTGAGCATGAGTACTGGTCCTCCAATTAGGCTAACCCATTTTGGGGGATCTCCTGTTACAGCAACAGGGCTGTGCCCGGTGCTGGATTACAAAAGGGGGCTGTTCTAATCTGCATAAAATTAGAGGAGGTTTCTTTATCTTGCATTTCATTACAGAATATGATACCCAGTTGGACTACAGAATGAGATTACTTTGGCTTCTTTAACATGCATCAGTTTGGAGTCATTTCTCTCATTTCTGTGGGGCCCAAAGGTGCAGCAGAGAGGGTTGATGGCTCAAAGATGGCATGCATGGCAACGTATAACTCCTTCAACTGAGAAGGAGTCGCTCTGGTTCCAGGAAACTCTGCGAAGGACAAAGCAGGACTGGATGCCGACTCCACAGATAGAGCGTGGGGGTGGGGCCTCAAAGCATAAGGTCAGGAAGGGGAAGCCGAAGAAAGATTCAACTTTTTTTTGTGTTTCATCAACTTATCCAACTGTGAAGAGGCTGTTGTGGAGCGAGAATACAGCATCTGCAGGAAAGGGAACGGCGTGGGGCCTTCTTCTGTGGCACCACCAGATGCTTCATAGGGCAGGTCGTGGTGTTGTGGCCCGACCCCAGGCACAAACCAAGTGACGATCTGACACAGACATTTGTCAGTGGCAGTCACCACAAGGTTTAAAAAACTTCTAAGTTTTGAGGGGGACATGCCCAAGCAGACTGGGAGCAAATGCTCAAAAAGGGTCGACAAAACGTTGAAAAAAGTGGTCAAGAAATGACGAGGTAGCTCTCCGGATCCATGGTGTTGGCAGGGAATGAAAGGAACTAATGTCAGTATGGTGGGGTGGTGTTTATATGGCCACTGCAATGTCACTTCAGACGGAGACGATGCCAGTGCAGAGCTGATTGATGCCACCTACAGGCACACAGAGGTACTGCTCAAGATTTTCCAGATCCAGTGTGACACCTGGGGAATATTCTAAGGGGAGGAATCTCAAGTTAGAAGCCTTTATTAGAAGAAGGGTAAAGAAGGGTACTCTGCATCATACTGGTACAGATAGTACAAGAAAACATGTTAGAAGTATTTTTTAGAAGAAGGGCAAAGAAGGGTACTCTGCAGCATACTGGAACAGATAGTACAAGAAAACATGAATTAATGAGGAAAAAATCCCAATTTACAACCACAACTCTTGAAGAGTTTCCTGAAACATGGCTGTGGAATTATAAAGTCTTTAAAACTGATTCACTGCAGCTGGGAATGAAGAACTCTTTAATGGTCACTGAAGGAGCTATATACAAAAATAATTACAGCCGGAAATACAAAATAAAAAAGTAGAAAATTGACCAATAACTTATGTAGCCCTGATAGCGGAATGCATGAAGGAGAAGTGACGAACAAGTTACTTACCTTCGGTAATGCCTTATCTGGTAGGGACACAGACTAGCCACAGATTCCTGATCTTAGAATTCTCCCCCAGGTGTCAGACTGAATCTGGAAATCTTTCCTCAGCAATACCTCTGTGCGTTGGAAGACAGCATCGAGCGACTCCGCAGTGGTGTCATCCCCAGACACGATGACAGCAGAGTCCATATATTCCCTCCTCAGACATGCTGACGTCAGTTTCTTCGTTGACTTGAAGCCGCTGAACAACACGGAGCACAGAGAAAGTGGCAGTGAGATGGTAAAACAGAGTAATAGTGTATATGCCAACCAGAAAAGAAAAGACATGCCATGAGATGTACAATAGCTAGAAAACACCCCAAATCACCCTAAGCGAGACTGAAGAGTACATAGCTCGCAAGCAGGGAGGATGGGTGGGTCGATAAGGAATCTGCACCTAGTCTGTGTCTCTAGCAGATAAGGTGCTGCCGAAGGTAAGTAACTTGTTTATCTGATAGAGACAACTAACTGCAGATTCCTTATCTTAAAATTAGGTACCCAAGCAATCCCACACCCCCCGGAGGAGGGGTGCAAATGGATCACACCATTCTTGCAAAGAACGATCCGGTAACACAGAGGAATAACCAGGCACGAGGCAGAGAGGGCAAGAGAATAACATGAGTTACTTATACGAAAACATGACCAGCATATCCACCGGGGAAATGCTAAGTTAGGACTGGTAAAGGAAAGTGTACACAGGAAACTGGGCACTGACCACACCCATAGGGGAGTGAAAACGGCGGAAAAAACAGAGCTAGAACTAGAAAACACGTGACAGACAACATGTAAAAGAGCCAAAGTAGAAGGACAAGCGTAAGCATGTTATACAAACAATCTCACAGTCAGAATAAGATAGTACCACAGCAGAGGCAATATGTGACAAACACACACAAACCAAGACAGAACACAGGGTAAAGAAAAGAACAAAAGAAAAACCGAAAGAGTACAGGCAGACCAGCAATGGTTGCCTCTGAAGGAGCAGGGAAACCAGCTCCAGGCCCCAATGGAATAATAAAGGGAAACGATCAGCAAAGGCCCTGCGCAAAAGTGCAAAGTGTACGGACATACACACGGCAGGGTACGAGAGAGAGTCAAATTGAGAACACTGAAGCAGAACTTGAACAACAAGGTAAAAGAAATTGAAGGTCCTGTGTGAACCCAGAGCAAAAAAATGAATGCCAGAAAAACAATGAAGGGGAACACAATAGCCCAGACTATGAAAACAGGTTTGAAAACAAGGAATCAGCCTGACATGGGAACCGGAGGTAGAATAAGCAACCTCACACAAAGGAGCCCACAGAACTGTGCAGCAGAAAAGTACAGAACATATCGAAAGGAGTATGGGCGAAAAGAAAACCAATCATGGCACCCCGAAGGAAGACGAGGGCAGGAAAGGTACATGAAATTGGAGACATGTTAAGAGCGAAGAGTCTGAAAAGACCCACTCCACGAACGAGCGAGGGTCTATGACCATGTCCAGGAGGACATGGAAGCATGGAAAGACCACCGTTGGCTGTGGCCAAGGAAAAAAGAGAGGAATAATGCAAGGTGTCAAAAACACAAGATGTATAGGGAAAACACAAAACTCTCTGAGCCAGAAGGATGGAACGTACAGTAAGGAAGAAAATGAGTTACTTACCTGTAACTGTGGTTCTCCAGTATTGGTATCTTTCATAGATTCACATGCTTGAATCATTCCCCGTCGTCGAAGTGGGAGTCCCACGGTACACAGAAAGCAATAAATAGAGATTTTTTTTTTTTTTCATTGAAGTCAATAGGAAAAAACACATTCAATTGTAGAACTATCAGCCTCTTTAGAAAGAGCCCAAACTTCAACCAATCAGGCGTGACCACCCCTTTAGAACCCTCAGCACAGAGGCTCAGTCTGTCAGATTTCTCCGCACTAGAGATTAAAGGAAAAAATCAAAGAAGGTGAGCCTCTCTGGGGAGGAGGGTGGGTCGCATGTGAATCTATGAAAGATACCAATACTGGAGAACCACAGTTACAGGTAAGTAACTCATTTTCTTCTCCAGTATTGGGGTATCTTTCATAGATTCACATGCTTGAATCAGAATAGCCAGCAGTAATAACAAATGTTTGCTTCCTGTAGCACCAATAGTATGCATATTTATAATGCATGCTATCTGAATCTATATAAGCAATTAACATTTGCAAATTAAGTGCTAACCATATTAACTATATAAACTATATATATATATATATATATAAAAACACATATATATCTATAGCCACACATATGCAATTATACACTTTAAATGATGCTTCAAACAATACACAGAGGACGGAGGGTAAGAGATTATTGGCTCACCTTATGTAAACAAATTACGCAATACCGCTTGTCCTACCGCAGCATCCACCTTGTCAGTAGCTTCCAGGCAGTAATGCTGGGTGAAAGTATGAGTACGTGTCCATGTTGCCGCCCTGCAGATCTGGTTCAGAGGGACTCCAGCGAACAGAGCTGTTGAAGTGGATACCGCTCTAGTGGAATGCGCTCGGACACTGGATGATAATGGCTTCCCCGCCAACTGGTGGCACAACTGTATGGCGGAAGAGATCCAGCGCGCTATAGTCTGTTTAGTAACTGCGTTACCCTTATTGATCTTTCCATAGCTGATAAATAATTGTTCAGATTTACGGAAGCCGCTTGTCCTTTCTATATAAAACTTTAAACAGCGCTTAATGTCTAAAGAATGCAGAGCTCGTTCCGCTGCCGTTTGTGGATTTGGAAAAAATGTTCTTAGAACCACCGGTTCGTTTAAGTGAAAAGATGAAGGAACTTTAGGTATAAACTTTGGATTTGTTCTCAAAATGACCACCTCTGGCTTGAATTGAAGGAAAGGTGGAGAAATTATGAAGGCCTGAATATCGCTGACTCTCTTTGCCGATGTCAAGGCTAGAAGAAGGGCCGTTTTAAAAGAAACAAACTTGAGATCCACTCTATGAATAGGTTCGAACGGATGTTTCATTAATTGGGAGAGGACAATGTTCAAATGCCATTGCGGTGCAGGACGATGAATTGGTGGAAACATCCTAAATAAACCTTTAAGAAATTGTTTTATTATTCTGGAGGACCATAGTGAAGGTGACTGAGACGTCCTTCGGAAACGGGATATGGCAGCCAGATGCACCCTAATCGATGAATGTGAAAGACCGGATTTAGCCAAATGCAATAAATATGGCAAAATTTGTTCAGGAGATGACCTTAGAGGATGGATGTTGGAAGCTGAGCACCATAAGCAAAACTTCTTCCACTTGAACTTGTATGTTCGGTTTGTAGACTGAGCTCTGGCACAGGCAAGCACCTCTCTGCAATCCGGAGGAATATTTAATCCATCGAATTCAGGAGCCAGGCTGATAAACGAAGAGATGTCGGGTTGGGATGACGAACCTGACCCTGGTTCATTGTCAACAAATCCGGTATTGCCTTCAGCCGAATGTGAGGTTGTTCTGAAAGTAATAGAAGTTCTGTGAACCAGAACTGGCGTGGCCATCTGGGAGCGATTAGTAGAATCCTGCATTATTCCCTCTTCATTTTTTGCAGAAGTCTCGAGATGAGTGGAAGCGGGGGAAAAGAGTATGCATAAATCAAAAACGCATTCCCCTTTGATCCCCTCTGCGGTCGCCAGCTTGCGAAGTGTTGGCATTTCTTGCTGTCTCTGGTCGCGAACAGATCTAGACTGGGTTTGCCCCAACGACGAAAGAGACTGTCGAGAACTGACTGATTGAGTTCCCACTCGTGGCAGCTGGTTCGACTCCTGCTCAGGGCATCTGCCCAGGTGTTGGTGATCCCTGGAAGATGTTCTGCTCTGATGGAGATTCGATGCTGAATTACCCAATGCCACAGCTTCTGCGCCTCCAGTGATAATGCCCGAGACCTTGTGCCTCCCTGCTTGTTGATGTAATGCATGACCGTGGTGTTGTCCGTCCTTATCAAAACTGAAGAATCTCTGAAGTTCGTGAGGAAGGATTTGAGTGCCAAAGCAACCGCTCTTAACTTTAATACATTTATGTGGAGAGTTGATTCTTGAGTGGACCATTTTCCCCTCACGGAAAGATCCTGTAAATGAGCACCCCATCCCTCTAGGGATGCATCTGTTGTTACTACGTGCATGGTCCTGTCCTTCAGAAATGACAGTCCGTCTGAGACGAGGGGAGTTTCCTTCCACCACCTGAAAGCCTGTTTCGCTGAAGGGGTTATTCTAATTACCTCATCGAAAGAGCCTTCTATCTGTTTCCATTGATTGTCTAATTGTTGTTGAAGAGTCCTCATGTGCAGACGACAGTTCCTTATCAACGGAATGCAAGACGATAGCATCCCTAGAAAAGACTTGTAAGTCCGCACTGAAACGGACCTTCTTTTGCTGAGACGTGCTGCTAAGTCTCGAAGTTTCTTTCGTCTGTCCTGCGAAGCAAAGGCTTTCGCTTGTAGAGTGTCTAAGATGGCTCCTAGAAACGTGATGCTCTGAGTGGGCTCTAGGTGAGACTTGGGATAATTGACTGTCAAGCCCAAAGTTCCGAAAAGGGAGAGAGATGTCTCCGTGTCTCTGGCAGCCTTCGATGCTGTACGTGCCTTTATTAGCCAGTCGTCTAAGTACGGGAACACCTGTACCCCTAATTGTCTGAGGTGGGCCGCCACTGGCGCCAAAACCTTGGTGAACACTCTTGGAGCCGACCTGAGGCCAAAAGGCAGCACTCTGAACTGGTAATGAATGCCTGCAACCCTGAACTGCAAGAATTTCCGATGATTGGGGTGAATGGGAATGTGGAAATATGCGTCCTGAAGATCTAACGATGTCATAAAATCCCCTCGGTTGAGCAGGCGCAGGACGTTTTGAAGCGAGATCATGCGAAAAGATTGTTTCTTGAGGTATTTGTTGAGCGAACGAAGATCTAGAATAGGCCTCCAGTCTCCGGTCTTTTTCCGGATAAGGAAAAAAAGGGGAGTAAAAACCTGTTCCCCTCTGTCTCCTTGGTACGACCTCTATTGCTCCCTTCCTCATTAAGATAGCAATCTGTTCCATAAGCTCGTTGAGATGGGACGGCGGGGGACCTCTTGGTGGTACTTGAGGGGGAGGTTGGTTGAATTCTAGTGTATGCCCCCGATTGATAATATCCAATACCCATTTGTCTGTAGTTATTCTGGACCATTGGTGTGGAAATTCGGAAATTGTGCCCCCTATAAGAGTGTTGATATAGGGGCTGGGTGCAGACACTTGATGAGGGTCACTGCTTTCTTGCTGTTTCTTTGGCCCTGAAGGCAGACTTTCCTCTCGTTTGTTGTCTGAAGCGAGCTGATGATTGCTGACGAAAGGAATGCGGTTGCTGCTGGCCGAAGGTTGAACGAAATTGACCTTGGTAAGAGGGGTAATGACGATATTGGTAAGAGCCTCCTCTATATGAAAAGGTTCCTCTCCCTCTCGCTCCCCGAAAGGGTTGCCTTTTGTACTGAAGCGTTGCAAGTGATCTGGCTGTTTCAGTGTCTGCCTTTATAGACTGCAATGCATCATCGACATGCTTGCCAAACAAAAGCTCGCCATCATACGGCATGTCCAGAACCTTCAATTGAACTTCAGGCCTAAAAGAGGTAGCCTTAAGCCACCCCTGGCGTCTGAGCACAGCCGCCCCGGCCAACTGTCGAAATCCTGTGGAGGAAACATCAATGGCACAGTCTATGATTTCAGCCGAAATCTTTTCTCCTTCTTGCAAAATTCTACGTGCTTCTACTCTACTGCTCTCAGATAACATATCTATGAATTGTGACATGTCAGATCACATCTGGCGATCGTATCTGCCCAGTATTGCTAGAGAGTTAGCTGCTCTAACCGTGGTGGCAGCCATAGTTGAAAATTTCTTGCCTATGGAGTCCAAACGACGTCCTTCCTTGTCTGGGGGGGCAGTCAGAGATGCCGATGGATTCCTGGACCTCCTCTGAGCTGCTTGCGAAATAACCGAATCCGGTTTAGGATGGCTGATCAAACATGCTGGGGAGTTGTCTGGTGCCTTATACTTTTTCTCTAGTCTCGGTAAGACTGCAGGAATGGAGGACGGAGTTTGCATGACATTTAGGCCCTCTTCCCAAATGAAGTCGACAATGGCAATGGCCCTTACCGATTTCCTAGTGTCTTCTTTAAAGTCGTAAAGAAAGCAGTCCGATTGTTTCGAAGTAATCGGCAGCTGGAATCTTTTTGCAGCTCTTTCCATGACACTATGGAAACCCCCAATGTCCTGCGGTTGAGAGTCCACTGGCGGTGGTGTAGACGGAGATGGAGTTTGGATTTGATACTCATCCCACTCCGGAATGAGAGAATCCGAGTCCTGTATCTCCCCTTCTTCCTGTTCCTCCTCGGATGAAGGTGAAGCAATACCCTGAACCGATGGAGGTGCTGTGGTAGGGTCCGGAAATTCTGAAGGTCTAGCCGGAGTGGACACTGGTGTCTGTGGAGGTTGTACCGGTGTAGAAGAACCAGCTGGAGGAAATCTCGAATAATAGTCCTGCATCATTTGCTGAAGGTTGTTTATCAACGAGCCCGGCATCTGTACTGTCTGCTCTTGTTGTTGGAAATGCCCTTGATCCTGCTGTTCCGAATAGGGCTGAAGATCCTCCTCTTCATCCTCCTCTTGGCACTTTATACGTAGTTCGGATGGACTACGTGCCACCGGAAAAAAGCCGTCATCAGAATAACCATCACCGTCATCATCGTCATCAGCAAATAGATGCTGCGGAGGAATTGGTGCAACCTTGCTGGGCGATGTATGTGATGGCAGCAATAAGGAAGACTTGCTCTTCACAGGTAAAATTCTTTGCGGTAGGTAAGGAGATGTTCCAGAGTGAGGATAATGAGTCGTCGACGGAGCACTCGTCGATGGTGTTCTCGTCGACAGTGCAGGCGTCGACGGAGCCGTCGTCGGTGTAGTTGCTATCGGTGCTGCCAGTGTCGACGAAGGTCTCGTCGACTAAGTCAATATCGCTACGCCATCCGTCGACGGGGTTGTCGTCGTCAGGTGCGTCGTCGGTATTTTCGTTGGTGAAACCGACGGTGATCTTCTGAATTTCCTCATCGATGAATGCGTCGACGGCAAAGATTTCAGCTTCTTACCTGTCGACGGCTTCTTTGTGATTTTCAAAGTGTGCGACGACGACGGACCATACTTCAGACTCACCGATGTTATCGTCGTAGATGACAGCGGAGACGAAGTTACTATCATCGGTGATGGAGGAGCTGTAAACGTGGCCGTCACTGTAGTCGTCGTCGAAGGAAGGCCTGTCGTCGACGGAGCGCTCGTCGACGGTGTCGATTTTTTTGACGTCGACGGAGGCAGTGAGCTTGAAGGTTTTTTAAGCTTCTTTAAAGAAGAAGCAGGTGTGGATGGCTCTGAGTGAACCCTGCCACATGCTACCTTGGATGTTGAAGGTAGGTCCCCTGGCTTGTCCTTAAATTCATGCAGCTTCTTAGCTGACTTACTGCTTGTAGAGGATAGGCTCTCCACAGACCTCTTCCCTTTCTTTGAGGTCACTGAAGTGTCACTCTCCTCTTCAGAAAGAGCTTCCCTTGCCTTTCTTTTCTGGAGCCAAAGTAGGAGCCTGGCTTCTCTGTCCCTCAGAGTCTTGTTGGGAAAGGTCCTGCAGATCTTACAGTCCTTGACCTTATGCTCTGGATGTAAGCAATAGATACATTCTTTGTGAGGATCCTCACAGTGAAGTCTCAATTTGCCACAGGTCCCACAAGGCCTAAACAGACCTTTTCTAGTAGATATGATGGAAAAAACTTCTGTAGAAAAAGTCAAGTGAAAATTTCCAAAGATTTTCTCTTGAAGAGATAGAAAAACTGAGCAGAGCTCAGGGAGACTCCCTTACACACGACGTGCGGTAGAAAATCTGACAGACTGAGCCTCTGTGCTGAGGGTTCTAAAGGGGTGGTCACGCCTGATTGGTTGAAGTTTGGGCTCTTTCTAAAGAGGCTGATAGTTCTACAATTGAATGCGTTTTTTCCTATTGACTTCAATGAAAACAATATATATAATAATAATTCTCTATTTATTGCTTTCTATGTACCGTGGGACTCCCACTTCGACGACGGGGAATGATTCAAGCATGTGAATCTATGAAAGATACCCCAATACTGGAGAACTGTCAAAATCAGTGCACAAAAAACAATGAGCAGGCAGACAAAAGACAATTGTGAAGGAAACAATCCCTGCAGGTGTACACTGAAGGGGACCAAATGACCTGTCATCAGCAGATCAACAAAGAATAATGAAAGGAAGATGACAACAGGAAGCAAACGGTAGCATGCTTCCAAAGTCATCACAATGAACAAGGAAGGCGAGGAAAAAGGTACTAAGCAAGCCATAAATAGCCTGCACAAGGCAGGGCGAGCACCATATCCCTCCAGTTGAATAGGGGGCAACACTTGAATGTGGTGGCAGGATGAAAAATCAAAGAACAAGGGATACCCCTGCATAGGCCAGAAGGAGGAACTGCACTGCCACAAGAGGAGGGAGTAAGACAAAAGAATTCACTACATCCTGCAGAAGAGACAGAACCTGTGGACAACAGCACATGTAGAGCATAAACCCAGGAAGGATCCGAAAGGAGCGGGCAAGAGGTAAAAGGAAAGAGAGGAAAGTACCCGCCAGAGGAGAGAGGAATAATAGTACTGTCTGTGAATTTTTTTTTTTTTTTTTAACATAATCAGTGTTGCATAGGCTAGCCAGAGACCCATGGTATGGGGGAGCCAGTGCCACGAAAGGTAAGAGACGCTAACACTGAGCCAGTGTGTAATGGTCCTGGAAGAAATGCAAATAATGAAGCTTACGGTAGAAGCAATCAAAAACACCCTGAAAGACAGGGAGGGGAATCTACAACAAGCACCAATAAGAACCTGTAGCAGAGTAAAACAAGGACAATGTAGAATCCATTGAAAGAATGGGAAAAGAAGCCTTCCCAGAAGACATAAGAGGAAGCGACACCAGAGGTGGAGACCCTACAAAAAGCAGGCAAGAAATGGCTCCCGGAGGGAGTACAACAACATATTCCCACATGGGAAGAAAAACAAAGCAAATGTGCAAAGTAGCTTACAACCAAAAGCTCAAAAGAGCGAACGTCCAACTCAATCTCCATATCAACAGAGACGATAGGCAAGATGCCTAGGGTAAAGTAAAGGAGAGGCAATGTTGTCAGAACGCACAACAAAAGGAGAATCACTAACCGTGGAATGAAGAGGCCAAAAGGAGGCAAAGGGATCCGCCAGTAGATATGGCCAAATGATAAGAGGGCACCTGGCCCGTTCTGAAGTAGAGCCACTACTTGACATGGCGAGAATCTGCCAAATGTAAACAAAACTGAGTCAGAACTCTCACAGAAAACATACCATGGAACCACAGCTCCCCTAGAGGAGCAGCAATGTTGAAATAATGAAGAGCACCACCAAAGTAAGTGCAGCAATATCCAACATGGATAAACAAACCTCTGTAAATACAGTGAGAAGAGTCTGATGAGCACTCAGAAGGTAAACAACCGCATAAAGATGCAAGAATATGGAACAGAAAAAAGGGTGAGTGCATAACAGGACCCTCAATTGACAGGAACTTGTAGTGCAAATACAGTTGCAGTGGAGTATTGCGAGTGCATTAGAAGAGGACGGACATCAGTCCCCACCATGGGATTCACAAAACCGGCGCAAAGCAGAATCTGCATGCAACCCAAAAAGAGATTTGCCATCAAATGGCATGTCAAGAAGAGAAGAGATGAAAAAGTGGAAGCTGACAACCAAGCCCTGTGACGTATGGCAACAGAGGTGGCCATGATTCGACCCACGGAATCAGTAGAATGCATGCCTGAGAGGACCATAAGTCGAGCAGCCTGGTGACCATCTCTGATCAAAGGCGTTAGGGCTGTGCGAACATCCTCAGAGAGAAACCGTAATAAATTTTCCACAGAGTCCCAGAGTACATAGGAAACACGGGCTAACACACAGGAAGTGTTGGTGAAATAAAGAGCGGCACTAGAAGAGGTGAAAATACGTCTGCCAGTAGCATCCAACTGACTATAATCTCTATGAGGCCGAGTAGAAGGAATCTGCTCCAAAGCAGGAATGCCCAAAGCAGTCTGGACAACAAACCACCTAGGAGTAGGATGGTGGCATAGGCACAAGGGATCTTCCTGTGTTGGCTAATGTCTGTGTGACATAGAATGGTCCACCGAAGGATCAGAGACCGGGTGATTCCAGACACTTAGAAGGATGTTGTATAGAGTCTCGCAAAAGGGCAGAACTAGTTCAGTATTTGTTCTTGATCCAGAATAAAAGTTAACAAGAGATCAATAGATAATTGCACCACAGGTAGATTTAAGTCCAAAACATGTGCCACCCTCCTCAAAACATTTGCGAAAGCAGTGGTGGCTTCTGTCGCCAATCCAGGTGACGAGAGTACGCTAGATGCCGGCGAGGAATCTGGGCCCCTAGCCCTGGCCAAATTAAGCACCCAATCAGAGGATGAACCCAAAGGGGGCCCGTGAGGGGATCTTGAGAATTTGCAGAAGGTCCAGAGAATGGATCTAGCATAGGCACAGCATCTAAATCAACTGGCATCGGTGTCAATGTCGAATGGGGGAAGCTGCTTCGGAAGCAGCAGCTGCAGATCCTGGCAAAATTAGTATAGGCGTGTCAATCGCAATTGACTGGCCTAACAGCACCGTAAGGGATGTCAAAACAACAGGATCAGGTGGAGGAGACGGAGGTCGTACGAGGCCGGCACCGATGCCAATCCAACTCCAGAGTCTGAGTCAGAGACGACAGTGTGAACCGGCACCAAGGTGGAACCGCCGGCAAAGATCCAGTCACAAAACTCACCACCTTCATAGGGCCGTAGGCGCTCCTCAGGGAGGGGAAGGACCAAAGATGGAATGAAGGGATGCATAGTAATGTCGCATTTGGTCCATAGTCGCCCCGGCACTGGGATACGACAAAGAGAAGGGGTCACCTCGGTGTCAGACTCCACAGGAGGAGAACGCGGGCGGTGACACTGAAGGGTGTGATGGCATCTGGGAGGACTTAGTTGGAGACACTGAGGGACCCCCTGAGGTCGACTGAACCATCCGAGAATGACTTCTGTAGCGCTCCCAGGACCGCGAGGATGAAAAAGGACTCCGACAAGAAGAGGACTTAACCGTTTGGACCACGAGGAGCTTCATGCAACTCTCCCTCAAAGACTTCTGTTTCAGATGATGGCAGGCGTTGCAGTCATCGGCATCATGGTGAGACCCCAGACACCACAAACATACGGAATGTGGATCAGTGACCAACATCTGCCGGGAACAGGATCCACAGGGTTTAAACCAAGAAGGCATATACACTATTACATTTTAAAGGGGGTACAATTATACCCAAAGTTGGGTAGAAAAGGTATATACACTATTATTCTGTTTTACTATTTCACTGACACTTTTGCTGTGCTCCGTGCTGTTCAGCGGCTTCAAGTCAACGAAGAAACTGACGTCAGCATGTCGGAGGAGGGAATATGTGGACTCCGCTGATGTCATGTCGCGGGACTATGTCGCTGCAGAGTCACTTGACACCCGCTACCGACGTGCAGAGGTACTGCTGAGGAAAAATGTCCAGGTCCAGTCTGACGCCTGGGAGAGAGTTCTAAGATCATGAATCTGCAGCTAGTTGTCTCTATCAGATAGAAGAATGTACAGATCTTACAGATGGAAAGAAAGACCCCGGTAAAATGACAATCCACCAGTGAAATTGACTGTAATCAAAGGTAAAGAAAAAGAGGTAATGGAGATAAATGCTGCAAAAATTGACTGTTTGAGAAAGGTAGAGCAACTCAAAGTGGGAGAAGAGTTTGGAGAGCAATTTAAACACTGGTGAATGTAAGCAAGGTTGTGAATTGGCATGGGATAGATGAAACCCCATGGAAGGACTAAAGTAGAGAAACGTTGGGCAGAATATAGGTGAGCTGTGGTTCCAATGTATCAGGCATGCATTCTTGGATGGTTCTGAGCACACAATGTCCCAATGGGCAGCTATACAAGCAGGTTCTGGTCATGTCACCAAGTGGAATGGAGGAGGGACACGTTGTACGAGAACTACTTTTGGCTTACACTCTTGACGAAAGATGCTCAGTCTGCTACACCTGTATTACATTTTATGCTAGCAGCTCTGGCATGTTTTCATTGTTGGTAAAGTTCAAAAATTGAATAAAGACAGACAGACACACACTCGTGTGCACGCACACAAACACCCTCCTGTTTTGAGGTTTCTTTTTTAACTCAAGCACTTGCAAATGCACAGAATGCTGAATCTCATGTGCAAATCGGAAGCCACAACAGTTAGTCAAAGGATGTCTTTAATGGATGCCTTCAAGGAAATGTTTATAACTAAAGCACAAAAATATATAAAAAATATCATTTCATTCCCAAATTTTTAATTTGATAAATGTGTGTAAAAGCAGGTGTCTCGATTAACTTTGAAAATGTTGTAAAAAAATGTCTTTGATAAAATCGCTATTTGTAATCAAAATGAAAATGTGCATTGCACCACTTTCTTTAAATCACGGTTCATCTGTCTGTTGCCTGGCCAAATATAAGGCTTTAATTTTTAGCCATGGCAAATAATACACCGTAAGGACGGGCCCCTGTTCGATCAAGAGTGAACACGGTGCAGCCTCAATTTCTATTCCTACGAGCTCCAACGTGTCTGGAGTGGAAGGTGGTCCTTCGTCGACGAGATTTTGCTGACAGGCGGAAACGCGCACTTCTGCTCTTATCAAACGTCCTTTTAAATAATCAAGAACACGTGCGACTCAAGAAAACTTCAAGGACAGGTGGAAGTACTGAGTCCCTGAGCAGATCGCAGTTCAAGCAATATGCGTGACAAGTACGTGATAAAACCCGCGGCAGATGTTTTGCTGCCAGTGAGTAAGGCTAAGGTGCTGCCCAGCAGCAGTCTCTCGCCGGCCTCGAGCTGGCAAGGAAACCGAGCATTTACCAACCCTTCTCGCATTAAGTATCTTCAATCAAGGAAATGAATATGCAAAAGTTCTTATGACCAATTTAGTAATGGGGAGGCCGCCAAATCATCATCACTCTAACTAATTTAATTACCGGGCCTCATTCAATTAACCAATATAAAATGCAAATGAAGACTATCGTTGACAGCATCTGCTAATTATTGCTCACTATCATAAATGAATAGCACAGAAGTTAAGAAACAACGTGGCGCACAGAGAAGGCAGGCAGATTTTTAATTAAGACAACATTTTAATTAGGCGCAGTAAACGGGTAGCAAAGAGCTGATTGGCTGTTTCATAGATTGGGGCATTCTTGCTAAATAACTTTTCCCCTTGGGCATCATGGCTAGCGCCAAGAGACCGCTCACTAAAGTTGATCACATAAATGGTGACAGTTTAAGAACACAGCGGCGTGCGCCAACCACACTTCCATATGCAGAACAAGTGCCTTGCCTTGTGCCAGAAAACAGTCCTGTAATTTACAAACTTGTAAAGGAGAGCCTGCCTGCCAGGCAGGTCGCAAACAAAGGTCCACGTGCTAGTGCACGCAGGCACGAGATAAGAGGACGGTGGCCTGGGACGGTTAAAGATGCGAATGCGTTTCAGATATTACAGAGGTAACTTCGACTGTGACGTCCATCAGCTTTTCAAAAGTTGGCCTCTCACAAAATAATGATAATTATTTAAATAATAGTAATTCTACGACTTCTTTTAATAATAATAATAACGACGACAATAATAGTATTAAATAATAACGATAGTAATAATAATAATGATAACGATAATAATAATCATAATACTAATAATCGAAATCGGGGATGAAGATGCATTCAGTGCTTCTGCGGGCTGTCACCTGTGCCGGGAATAACACTGGAGTGGGCTCCGGGGAAGGTGGCGACCTCGCCGGCGGAGCAACTCCAGATGCATTACTGGATCCATGGGACCCCACTGTTGCAAAGGTCGAACTAGCCAGTGGGAATCCATTAGGGGTCCCTTCGAAACCAATCAGACCCAAAGGTTTTCCAGAGGGGACAGGCCTGCCAAATATGAGGTGCATAGCCTCATAAAATTACTTGAGGTGGGCGGGAGCGACAGGGAGCATTCCTGCAGTGTCTTGGAAATCTTGGCGCAGCAGTCTCCTCAAGTATTAGAGTTGTGGTCCAGCTCCAAGCACCACAGACAAACCAAGTGTTCTTCTGTCACGGACTTTAGCAGAGACCACAAGGATTGAAACCTACTGGTTTCTTAGGGAACATCCCTAACACACCAGGAGAAAAGTTCTCAGAAAACGTTTTTGACAAAATGTCAAAAACAATCAATCAAACTTGACTGGTGGTAGCTCTCCACGGATCGGTGCTGAAGAAAAGAACTGATATCAGCGTGCAGGGGTGGACCCTATATGTGCACCACATATGTCACTTCCGGTGCGAACGACGATGCTGAGCCGAAAATCCTGAAGAATAAGTTACTTACCGTCACTAACACGTCTGGTGAATCCTCTATTGAACCACCATATCCAAACCTTGTGATTTTCCACAGGTGCCAAACTGGATCTGGAGATTTTTCTTAGCATTGATCCTGCGTGCCAGTAGATGGCATCATGAGTCTCTCCTCAGCTTTGTCCTAACCCAGTCATGATACCACAGCTGGAAATAAGCACCACCTCCAGATGCTGACATTCGGTTCTTTCTTAACTGTGTCCGTGCCATCAGATGTATAGCATGATAAGTAATCAGATTTAACAGTGTGCAGATCTCTAAATTGGGACTTTTTTTTTGAAGAAATAGTCTATTCTAGAGAACTGGAAGGTGGAATAGAGATGAGGAATCTACTGTTAGCTACAGTATCTACCAGAAAAAAGCATTAACAAAGATAAGTACCTTATTCTTCTGATGGATTCCTCACCTTCAGAATAAATACCTAAGAAGTACCTTCAAATCTGATAGGTCTGTAGAGTGGCTCAGACCAAAACATTCTGCAGGACTGACAGGAAAAGTAGTCTTTCTGCCAGACCAGGCTGTCAATGCAGGACTGCTTCATGAATGTGTTGATTGTCCCCACTTTGGCGATGATCTAATGACCCATCAGACTTCTAAAGGCTACCTCATGGTCAATGCTAGCAGAGTTTGATACAGAGGACTATCCACAAATATTGTTACACTTCGTTGCCCACAAAAACCAACAAAGAGCTGATTGTCCCCCTGATGGTCCTTGGTACTATCAATGCAAAAGCTCAAAGCTCTTTTTGGGTCCAATCAATGCAGCCTCTCCTCTATCAAGGGATGAGGTGGAGAAAAGAATGTCGAAAGAATTACACATTTTCTGACTTGAAAAGGCAACACAATTTTAAGAGGAATGCCATGCTAGCCTGCTATATCAGTTTGGTGGTGTTAGGTGGATGAACGGACAGAGCGGAACTCCCACTGAGGCACCACAAAAGGCTTGGGTGGAAACATATGTGTAGGAAACTGGCCTGGTGTCTCGTGAGCACCTGTGGTGTTATCAACTTATACAAGGACCAGGTATCTCCTATTAGGGAGGAGTAGGCAGTGACTACAAAGACAGGCTCTCTAGTGGTAGCTGTGGATGAGCAGCCAGGACCTATCTGGGAGACATGCAGAGCTTATGTGTAGGAAAATGCTACTGTTCGCATAGTTATCCCCCACTTTATCCCTAGTGTTGATGCCAGCTTTGATTGGAAGTGTGCTGGGACCGTGCTAACCAGGCCTCAGCACCAGTGCTCTTTTCCTATAACTGTACCTTTGTTTCCACAATTGGCACAGCCCTGGTACACAGATAAGTCCCTTATAAAAGGTACACCTGGTACCAAGGGCCCTGTGGCCAGGGAAGGTCCCTGAGGGCTGCAGAATGTATTATGTCACCCTAAAGGATCCCTCACTCAGTACATGCACACTGCCTTGCAACGTGTACTAGTGGTGAGAAAAGACAAAGTCAACATGGCACTCCCCTGAGAGTGCCATGCCCACCAACCACTACCTGTGGCATAGGTACGTCACCCCTCTAGCAGGCCTTACAGTCCTAAGGCAGGGTGCACTATACCACAGGTGAGGGCATAGCTGCATGAGCACTATGCCCCTGCATGAGCACTATGCCCCTATAGTGCCTAAGTCAATTCTTAGACATTGTAAGTGCAGGGCAGCCATATTGAGTATATGGTCTGGGAGTTTGTCATTATGAACTCCACAGCACAATAATGAATACTGGGAAGTTTGGTATTAAACATCTCAGCACAATAAACCCCCACTGATGCCAGTGTGGGATTTATTGAAAAATGCACACAAGGGGCATCTTAGAGATGCCCCCTGTATGTTAACCCTGCCGCTAGTGTGAGGCTGACCGGTCTATGCGAGCCTGCCACTTCCAGACGAGTTTCTGACCACATGGGGTGAGTGCCTTTGTGCACTCTGTGGTCAGAAACAAAGCCTGTCCTGGGTGGAGGTGGTTCACACCTTCCCCTGCAGGAACTGTAACACCTGGCGGTGAGCCTCAAAGGCTCAGGCCTGGTGTTACAGTGCCCCAGGGCACTCATGACACTGCTGTAGTCACCCCCCCGACAAGCCCCCACTTTTGGCTGCACGTCCGGAGGGATAATGAGAAAAACAAGGAGGAGTCACCCCTTCAGCCAGGACCACCCCTAAGGTGTCCAGAGCTGAAGTGACCCCCTCCTTGAGAAATCCTCCATCTTGCTTTGGAGGATTAGGACGAATAGGGATAGGGATGTGCCCCCCTCCTTAGAGGGGGTGGGCACTAGGAGGGTGTAGCCACCCTCCAGGACAGTAGCCATTGGCTACTGCCACATGACCCTAACACACCCCTAAATTTAGTATTTAGGGGCAACCCTGAACCCAGCTCTTCCGATTCCTGATGACCTCAAGAAAGAAGGACTGCTGAGCTGAAAACCCTGCAGAGAAGAGGAGACAACAACTGACTCGGCCTCAGACCTACCGGCTCGTCTCCTGCTTCAAAAAGCTGCAAAAGAAGCAACGCGTTATGCAGGACCAGCGACTCCTGAAAAACCTCCAGGGAACTGCCTGCATCACAGAGGACCAAGAAACCCTCGTGGACAGCAGACCTGTCCAACAAGAAGACCAAGAAACCATCTTTAAAGGGACTCTCAGCTCACTCCAGAAGCGTGAGTCCAAACTACCCTGCACTCGACACACCCAGCACGTGTCCAGAGAAGCCACCTAGCCAGAGAGCATCCCAAGGCAATTCCGACTACGTGTCCACCCTGGGCTGACCTCTCCAGACCCCCACAAAGATGCCTGCAGAGGACCCCCCTGACACCGACTGCCCAGGACGAAGATATCCATCGCTTGGAGGAGCACTGCACCCGCAGCCCCCAGGTCCAAGAGAAACCGACCACCAGTGCAGCAACGACCAGCAGGCAGCCCACACCCTTGCCCAGCCGGTGCTTGCCGAGAAACCCCCTGTGCCCTGCCTGCAGCACCTAAGTGATCCCTGGGTCCCTCCATAGATGTCTATTGAGAACCTGACACCCTGTTTGCACACTGCATCCGGCCGCCCCTGTGCCTCTGAAGGTGTGCTTTTTGTACCTACTTGGGGCCCCTCCAGTGCTCCTTCAAACCTCCCTGGTCTGCCCTCTGACAACGTGGGTATTTACTTGCAAGCAGACTAGAACCAGAGTATTCCCTGTCTCCATAGGGGCCCACGTTATTTTGGCTCCTGTGTGACCTCTGCACATAACCGTCCCTGTGTTGCTGGTGCTTGGGGTTATCTTGAACCCCCAACGGTGGGCTACCGGTGCCTTGGAGACTGAACCCATGAATTTGTCACCCACCTCAAAAACTGTACTTTACTTACCTCCCCCAGGAACTGTTGAAAAATGCACTGTGTCCACTTTTAAAATAGCTTTTTTGCCATTTTAAAGAAAACTGTGTATGTTGTTGATTCCATTCAAAGTTCTAAATATTACTATGCAAAGTACCTTTGATTTAATGTACTTACCTGCTGAATGAATCTTGTGGTTCTAGAAATAAATTAACAAAAACCTATTGGTCTAGAGTTAAGTCTTTGAGTGTGTGTTTCTTCTATTGCTTGTGTGTGTACAACAAATGCTTCACACTACCCTCTGATAACCCTAACTTTTTTTGACCACACTACCACAAATAGAGCATTAGTATTAAATATTATTGCCTCTGTCAAGCCTCTAGGGGAACCCCTGGACTCTGTGCACACTGTAGGAAAATAGCTCCCTGTTCCAGTTACGCCCCACTTTTTGCCTGATATTGATGCTGACTTGACTGAGAAGTGTGCTGGGACCCTGCTAACCAGGCCCCAGCACCAGTGTTCTTTCACTAAAAATGTACCATTGTTTCCACAATTGGCACACCCCTGGCACACAGATAATTCCCTTGTAAAAGGTACCAGTAGTACCAAGGGTCCTGTGACCAAGAAAGGTCCTTAAGGGCTGCAGCATGTGTTGTGCTATCCTAAGGGACCCCTCACCTAACACATGCACACTGCCATTTCAAATTGTGTGTGCTGGTGGGGAGAAAAAGGCAAAGTCGACATGGCATCCCCCTCAGGATGCCATGCACACAAAATACTGCCTGCGGCATAGATAAGTCACCCCTCTAGCAGACCTTAAAGCCCTAAGGCAGGGTGCACTATACCACAGGCGAGGGCTTAGCTGCATGAGAAATATGCCCTTACAGTGTCTAAGCCTATTCTTAGACATTGTAAGCACAGTGTGGCCATACTAAGTATATGGTCTGGGAGTTTGTCAAAACAAACTCCACAGTTCCATAATGGCTCCACTGAACACTGATAAGTTTGCTATCAAACTTCTCCGAATAATAAACCCACAATGATGCCAGTGCTGGATTTATTTAAAAAATGCACAGAGAGGGCATTTTAGAGATCCCCCTGTATTTCACCCAATCCTTTAGTGCAGGACTGACTGGTCTGTGCCAGTCTACCACCGAGATGAGTTTCTGACCCCAGGGGGTGAGAGCCTTTGTGCTCTCTGAGGCCAGAAAGAAAGCCTGCACTGGGTGGAGGTGCTTCACACCTCCCCTCTGCAGGAAGTGTAACACCTAGCAGTGAGCCTCAAAGGCACAGGCTTCGTTTTACAATGCCACAGGGCACTCCAGCTAGTGGAGATGCCCGCCCCCCAGACACAGCCCCCACTTTTGGCAGCAAGACCGGAGGAGATAATGAGAAAAACAAGAAGTCACCCTTCAGTCAGGACAGCCCCTAAGGTGTCCTGAGCTGAGGTGACCCCTGCCTTAGGAAATCCTCCATCTTGCTTTGGAGGATTCCACCCAATAGGATTAGGGATGTGCCCCCCTCCTCACATGGAGGAGGCACAAAGAGGGTTTAGCCACTCGCAAGGACAGTAGCCATTGGCTACTGGCCCCCAGACCTAAACACACCCCTAAATTGAGTATTTAGGGGTGACCCTGAACTCAGGAAATCAGATTCCTGCAACCTGAAGAAAGAAGGACTGCTGACCTGTAAGCCCAGCAGAGACGACGGAGACAACAACTGACTTGGCCCCAGCCCTACCGGCCTGTCTCCAGACTCAAAGAACCTGCACAGCGACGCATCCAGTAGGACCAGCGACCTCTGAGGACTCAGAGGACTGACCTGCACCTAAAGGACCAAAAACCTCCAGAGGACAGTGGCTCTGTCTAAAAACAGCAACAAAGGAACCAACTTTAAAGAGACTCTCGCCTCACTCCGGAAGGGTGAGTCTTCACACTCTGCACCAGACGCCCCCGGCTCGAGTTCAGGAGATCCAACACCGCAGAGAGGACTCCCAGGCGACTCCAATAACGTGGACACCCTGAGTCGACCTCCCTGCACCCCCACAGCGATGCCAGCAGAGAGGATCCAGAGGCTCCCCCAGACCGTGACTGCCTGGTAACAAAGGAACCCGACGCCTGGACAAAGCGCTGCACCCGCAGCCCCCAGGACCCAGGTGCTGGGTTTTTGGAGTTGACTTGAAACCCCAACGGTGGGCTGCCTATGCCCAGGAGACTGAACTTGTAAGTGCTTTACTTACCTGAGAAACTAACCAATAGTTACCTTCCCCAGGAACTGTTGATTGTTGCACGGTGTCCACTTTTAAAATAGCTATTTGCCATTTTACCAAAACTGTGTACATTACTGTTTTAATTCAAAGTTCCACACTTACCTGTGTGAAGTACCTTACAATTTATGTACTTACCTGTATTTTGAATCTTGTGGTTCTAAAATAAATTAAGAAAATAATATTTTTCAATATAAAAACCTATTGGCCTGGAGTTAAGTCTTTGAGTGTGTGTTCTCTTTTATTGCCTGTGTGTGTACAACAAATGCTTAACACTATCCTCTGATAAGCCTACTGCTCGATCACACTACCACAAAACAGAGCATTAGTATTATCTAATTTTGCCACTATCAACCTCTAAGTGGAACCCTTGGACTCTGTGCACATTATCTCTCACTTTGAGATAGCATATACAGAGCCAACTCCCTACACACACTATATCTCATTTTTATATAGTATATACAAAGCCAGCTTCCTACATTGTGCAATTCCAATACAGTCACACAGCACCTACACACATGAAAGAACAACACAGTGTTACAAAAATAAAGGTACTTTATTATAGTAACAGATACTAAAATACTGTATAGGCAATACTCCAGTAGAAGGTGATTAAACACAATATTATATATACATTAGAAGTCAGTGATTAGCATAGAAAGCAATAGCAAATAGTAAAAATAATTGTAAATAAAGAAGGACATGGGGGAGACCAGACCATATACTAAGTAAATGGAATGTGAAAGGTAGTCCCCTACCCAAGAAAGTGGAATTAGTAGAGGGGAGCTGGAGGAACTAGGAACCCTACAATGCAAGTACCCCCCAGTGACCAGGAGAGAAGAAGTACCTGGTTTTTCCCCAGACCCATATGAGAGCTCTGGAAAAGGACTGTGCAAGACTGTAGGAAGCTGGCACTGTATATTCTATATCAAAATGAGATATAGTGTGCACAGAGTCCAGGGGTTCCACCGGAGGCTTAACAGCGGCTAAAATAGATAATACTAATGCTCTTTGGTGGTAGTGTGGTCGAGCAGTTAGGCTTATCGGGGGTAGTGCAAAGCATTTGTTGTGCCCACACAGACAATAGAAGAACACACTCAATGACTTATCTCCAGACCAATGTTTTTTATATTACAAAAATATATTTTCTTTATTTTTAGAACCACAAGATTCAAGTTACATAGCCATACTTTAATAGTTTTGTATTTCACACATGTTTCAATAGCACTTTGTTTGAAATCGATAAGTTATACAATTTTTGAAATACTGGCAATTATCTGTTTTAAAAGTTGACAGAGCAATTTTCAGGAACAGTTCCTGGGGGGCGGAAAAGTTAGATCGTCGGGATTCCCTTTGCAGGTATAGTCGTGGAGGGGTGGAGAGGTCAACCCAGGGTGGGTACTTGCTCAGAATCGCCTGGGGATCCTCTTTAGCTAGTTGGGCCACCTGGACACGGGCTGTCAGGTGCAAAGTGGTCGGTACTCATGCATTCAGAGTGGGGTTGGAGTCCTTGGTTGTTGCTTCTTCTTTGGATAGGGCCACTATCCACGGTAGTTCTTGGTCCTTTTGGGTGCAGGGCAGTCCTCTGGAGCTTGCCAGAGGTCGCTGGTCCCGCTGGATGCGTTGCTGTGCTTGTGTAGGTTCCTTGAAGCAGGAGACAGGCCGGAAGGGCTGGGGCCAAGTCAGTTGTTGTCTTCCTTCTTCTCTGCTGAGGTTTCAGCTTAGCAGTACTTCTTCTTCTTCTTGTCAGGTTGCCAGGAATCTGGGGAGCTGGGATTCAGGGATGTCCTTAAATACAAGATTTAGGGGCGTTACAGGGGTTAGAGGGCGGTAGCCAAAGGCTACTGTCCCTGAGGGTGGCTACACCCTGCTTGTGTTCACTCCGTTTGGGGAGGGGGGCACAAACCTAACCCTATTGGTCCCTGTCCCTCAAACCAAGATGGAGGTTTCTGTAATGAGGGCATCGCCTCAGCTCTGGACACCTTAGTGGTAGTCCTAGCTCGGGTGGTCACTCCTCCCTGTTTTCCCTAATTTTCCCACCAGACTTGACGCCAAAACTGGTGCTTTGTCTGCAGGGGGGCAGGCAACTCCACTAGTTTGAGTGTCCTGGGGCACTATAATCTGAAGCTTGAGCCTTTGAGGCTCATCGCCAGGTGTTGCAGTTCCTGCAGGGGGGAGGTGTGAAGCACCACCACTCAGGACATGCTTTGTTTCTGCCCACCGAGAGCACAAATGCTCTCACTGCATGTGGTCAGAAATTTGTCTGAAAATGGCAGGCTAGCACTGACAGGTCAGTCCTGCACTAGCAGTTTGGCTAACATACAGGGGGTATCTCTAAATTGCCCTCTGTGTGTATTTTTAAATAAATCCCACACTGGCATTAGTGGGGGTGTATTGTGCTGTGAAGTTTGAAATCAAACTTCCCAGTATTCAGGGAAGCCATTATGGCGTTGTGGAATTCGTAATGAGAAACTCCCAGACCATATACTCAATATGGCTACACTGCACTTACAATGTCTAAGAATATACTTAGACACTGTAGGGGCATATTGTTCATGCAGCAATGCCCTCACCTGTGATATAGTGCACCATGCCTCAGGGCTGTAAGGCCTGCTAGAGGGGTGTCTTACTTATGCCACCACAGGCAGTGGTTTGTGGGCATGGCACCCTGAGAGGGAAGCCATTTCGACTTTGCCTTTTTCTCCTCACAGCACACACAACCTGCAAAGGCAGTGTACATGTGCTTGGTGAAGGGTCCCCTAGGGTGGCATAATACATGCTGCAGCCCTTGAGGACCTTCCCTGGCCACAGGGCCCGTGGTACCAGGGGTACCTTTTACAAAGGACTTAACTGTGTCGCCATGTGTGCCAATTGTGGAAACAAAGGTACACATTTTGAAAAAGAACACTGGAGCTGGGGCCTGGGTAGGAGGATCCCAGCACACTTTCAATCAAAGTTGGCATCAACACTAGGCAAAAAGTAGGGAGCAGGGTGGGGGGGAGGTTGGGGGGTTAACCATGCCAGCAGTGACACTTTCCTACAAAGCCCCAGACAAGACTGAAAGAAACCAAAGGTGGATCCTGACAGAAGAGAACCTGCAAAAGAAGGGAACCAAGTCCAGTTCGAGTTGCGGTGTCTGGCTGGTGAAGGAGCCACTACCCACCCTTCTGTGGATGCAGGAGCAGGTTGACAGTGGATGAAGGTCAGGTAGTGCAGCAGAAGAGGAGTTCCAGAAGCGATACAAGTGAGGTCCCATGTCAGCGGTTGTGATGCAGCCAGTCAGTGGTGCTGGAAAACCATCAACAAGCCTTGGCAAATGCATGAGTTTGGAGAAGAAGGTTTTGCAAGCCTGAAGAGGACCAGCAAGGCACAGGGGACTCGACCCAAGGAGGGGAGTCTGAGGTGACCCCCAGTAGTGGGGAGAGTAACAAGAAAAGGAGGCAGCCCCCACAGACGACTCATAGGCAGCAGGCACCTCACAGGCAGCAGGCACAGGAGTCGCAGTGAGGCCCACTCAGCACACCTGAAGACGAATCCCAAGTCACTGGACCAGCAGGCAGGAGACTGTGCTTTGCAGGGAAGAGTGTTGGAGGTCGGGGCTACATGGAGCCTGAAGATCCCTTGGAGGCGTGGCAAACAAGCCCTGGTAGCTACAAGAGTCACAGTGCACAGGGGTACTGTCCTGCGAGGAGAAGCAATGGCTTACGGTCTCCTAAGTTGGACAGCTGCTAGAGAGGACCAAGATGACTACTCCAGACCACCACCTGTGGTGCAGGATCCACACAGTTCCAGAGGAGTGAGGATCCACGCAGCCAGTCGTCATTGCAGTTGGTGCCTGCAGATACAGGGGAATGACTCCTTCACTCCAAGGGGGATTCCTTCTTACTTCTTGTGCAGGCTGAAGACTCGTCACCCTCAGAGGATGCACAGCCAGGAAAATGTGGCAGTTGCTGGAAGGAGCCGGAGAAACAATGTTGCAAAGCGGAGTCGTTGCTGGAGTACCAGATTGTCGGTTCCTGGTGGCCAGAAGAAGAAGTACATAATGCTGAGGATTCCTGGCTGGAATCTTGCACTTCGAATCTGAGGACCCACCTGAGAGGGAGACCCTAAATAGCCTAGGAAGGGGGATTGGTCACCTAGCAGGGTGACCACCTATCAGGAGGGGGCTGTGATGTCACCTGCCTAACCTGCCCACTCAGATGCTCCCAGGGGCCTCTGCACACCTTGGATCCAAGATGGTAGAATCAAGTGGCCACTTGGAGGGAATCTGGGCACCACCCCTGAGTTGGTGATGGACAGGGGGAGTGGTCACTCCCCTTTCTGTTATCCAGTTTCGCGCCAGAGCAGGGAATGGGGGTCTTTGGACTGGTGCAAACCGGTTTTTGCACAGAGGGCACCAAATGTGCCCTTTAAAGCATACCGGTGGGTTGGGGAGGCTACCCCTCCCAAATCATGTAACACCTATTTCCAAAGGGAGAGGGTGTTGCCTCCCTCTCCCAAAGGACATCCTTTGTTCTATCTTCCCCTGCTTGAGCTGGTTAAGCAGCAGGAGGACAGAAACCTTTCTGTGAGGTGGCAGCAGCGCAGGCTGCCCGGAAAACCCCAGAAAACTGGTAGGAGCAATGCTGGGGGTCCTCTAAGGAGCCCCAGAGTGCATGGAATCATACAACCAATACTGACAACAGTATTTGGGTACAATTCCGACTTGTGTGATACCAAACATGCCCAGGTTCGGATTTATCATTATGTAGCTGGACACAGCTAGTGACCTGTGTCCAGTACACAAGTAAAATGGCTTACCCGCACTTACAAAGTCTAGGGAAGTGGAGCTGGAGTGCTTAGGGGCACCTCTGTTCATGCAGGGGTGCCCTCACACTTGGACCTGCACCCTGCCCGCGGGAGTAGGAGGGCCTGCAAAAGGGGCGACTTGCCCTGACCTGGTGAAGTGACCTGTAGTGAAAGTGTGCATGCACCTTTTCACACAGGATGCAATGGCAGGCCTGCAGACACATTTTGCATGGGCTATAAGGGGTGGCACAATACTTGCTGCATCCCCTGGGGAACCACAATGCCCTGGGTACCTAAGTACCGTATACTAGGGACTTCTATGGGGACACCAGAATGCCAACTGTGGGGTGTGCGAAGTCCTAAGCAACCAGATTTAGAGGGAGAGAGCACAGTCACTGGGGTCCTTGTTAGCAGGATCCCAGTGAACACAGTCAAAACACACTGACAGCTGGCACAAAGTGGATGTAACCATGACAAAAAGAGGCTACTTTCCTGCAATATGCACCAGACTTTTAAGAAAATGCATCAAGACAGGTGATTCAAAGGAGGGCGGTTCGTTGTGTAAAAGTAAAAAGGCTGAAAAGGACTACAAATTACCTTTAACAGTGCACACAGCAGGTCCTTGCTGTCATGGAGACAGCAAAAAAAGAAGCGTATCTGACAACTTTGCCTGTAAGGGGTCTCTTTAGTGGGAATTACACCAGACAACAAACTTTTCCCATCGTCCATCATGAACAGTTTTTCTAGAGGAAAGCCTAACGGCTAGAATGACATTCACTGCTCCAGGCATGGAGACTGTGCAGGCCAAAGAGCAGGACCCTGCCCTGTTGCCGTGGCATGCTAATAGTAGGACAGATGCTCATGGCCAAATGCTCTGGGTACCACACTTTTGTGGTCCAATCTGGTGTCAATAGGATGACGTAGGCCTGGCCCTCTCTGATCTTCTTCAGAAATCTGTGAAGGACTGAAGCGGCGGTAAGGGGTACAGGAGTCCTGTGCTTCCCGCTAGGCAGAATGTTGCCAGAGAGAGCGCCTTTGTGGGAATTCCAATGTGCAAAAGTGTCAATAATGCAGGTTCTCAGAGTTGATTAAGAGATCAAGCCAGGGGTCTCCCCACTGCTGGAAGACACTCCAGGTGTAGTCGCCACTCATGATCCACTAGGTGACGCCGATTGAGCTTATTCACCCTGGCATTTAAAGATCACACCAGGGGGTTCAAGACCAGGGAGATGCCCTGACAACTCAGCTGGCGCCAGAGGTGCAGAGCCTCTTGGCAGATGGCGTAGGACCCGCCTTTGCCCCCTTGTTGCAGTACCATATGTAGTGGTGTTGCCTGTTAGGACTTGGGTCGTCTTCCCTTTGATGGATGGTAGGAAGGTTTTTAACATCAAGAGAGTGGCATACACTTCCAACAGATTGACCTGGATGCGGCTCTCTGCCGGAGACCAGATTTCTCTGATCACCACCACTCCCAAGAGACCTCACCAACCAACCAGCAACACCTCCATCACCACCATAAACTCTCGGTGGGGTAGGGAGAGGGGTCTGCAACTGGTATAATTGCAGTCAAGTAGTCAACACTACAGGCCCTTTACAGTCTCCCTCAGAACCTGGACAGAATCAGACTGCTTCCCTTGGTGCTGAGCCTACTGAGATTTGAGAACCCACTGCACAGCCTGCATGTGCCATTTGTCATAATCAACAAGTGCAGGAGACAAGAGGTCTCAGAGCCACTCTCAGGGACGTTGTGCAGCGAGACGCGACAGGAAGAATTTGTGCAGTGTCTTGGGTTCCTTGGCGCATCAGTCTTCACAAGTATTAGAGTCGTGGCCACTCTCACTGAGACCAAAGCTGAAACACTGGGATCATAGCCCAAATGTCCTGGACGTACGGAATCAAAGGCAGGGCTTAAAAGTAGTTGTAGCCAGGATAGTCCCAATGAAAGGGAGATAATGCAAAGGAGTCAGGTCTGACTGGCATGTTGATCAAGAACCTCAAAGATGTTAAGAGGTTCCCAGCTGCCTAGAGGTGGACTATAATTGACTGTGGTGAGCCCACCTTCATCAGCCAGTCATTGAAATAGGAAAAGACTGGTATCTCTAATCTTCAAGATGCACTGCAACACTACCATCACTTTTGTGAACACCCGAGGGGCACTAGTAGGGCCAAACACCATAGCTGACATAGCCGACTGGAAGAGAGACAACTGCCTCAAATTGAACTCCGTCAAAACCGAGAAACTGATCTTTGGAAAGAACATCTCTGCTTGGGACCACGGCTGGTTGGTGGAAGAACTCGGACCCAATACCACACAGACGGACCATGCTTGCAACCTCTGCATAATCCTGGACAGCCAACTGACCTTCAGACAACAAGTCAACGCAGTCGCCTCTCCCTGTCTCCACACCCTTCGCATGCTCTGCAAGAACTTCAGAAAGATCTTAGTAAACACCAGAAAGACCGTCGCATAAGCCCTTGTCAACAGCCCCCTTGACTACATCAACATGCTCTAACACCGGCATCCCCTCCCAGCTCCTCAGAATACTCCAGGCAATACAGAACGTGGCAGTCAGACTCATCCTTGACCTGCCGAAGCATACCCACATCACTCCTCACCTCAGGAAACCCCACTGGCTCCCTGTCCAGAAAAGATGCCAGTTCAAGACACACACACATGCCTACAAAGCCCTCCACAACCTAGGACCATCCTACATCAACTACCGGCTGAACTTCCATCTTCCCATGACAGCTGCACTTCTCTTCACTCGCCCTCACACAAGTCCCCCGCATCCATCGCACTCGCATCAGGGGTTGCACATTTTCCTATGCTGCCGCCAAAGCCTGGAATGATCTCCACCTCCAAACAGCACCCTCCCTGGCTGACTTCAGAAGGCAACTCAAGACCTCGCTTTTTGATGCAGACGCAGCAACCCCAGCACCCAGATACCCCTAGAGGTGATAGTGTTGCACTTTACAAATGATGATGATTGATGAAGGGGGAGTGAAGAAAAATGAAAATGCTCCTGGCCTCCCTGAACAGCAGGTAATGCATGAGTAGCTATAGGATGGGAATAGGAAAATGTGCATCCTGTAGGTACAGCACTACCTTTCAGTCTGGATCTTGAACTTGCTCTTTCTCCAGAAGAAATTTAAAACATGAAATACGATGAAGGCATCCATCCTACTTAAGCACCATGAAACAATGGGAGTAACAACCAGTCCCTATTTCTGATGCTGGGACCCTCTCAATGGTGCCCCTGTCTAAAAGAGTCAGAACCTCCTGCCGTAAAATGGATAAATGGTCCTTTGACAGTTGCTCTGATATGGTGGATTGAAGAGGACCGACTGGGCATATCCTTGCTGGACTTTATGAAGTACCGATCCGTCAGATGCAATGCTCTGCCACCCGTGGAGGTAGTAGCATATGCTGCTTCCAAAGAGATGGCCATGTACCACCAAGGATGCTAAAGCGGGTTGGTGACAGTAGTGAGAGGTGGGCGACTGGGCAGTGCGCTGCCCCTGATGGATTGGACTTTGTCGGGTAGTTTCATTGCCCCTGCTTCAAAAGGAATTGGGGTTCCGTTGTTGTGGGGTGGACCACAGGAGTTGACAAGCCTCTTCTGAAACCTCATAAAAGGTTAAACGTTTGAGAATACTGCCAAACTGATGCAGAAAAGACTGAGGGAGTGCTCCATCACCCTGCTTTTCGGTGCAGTCAAATAGCATGTCCATTAGTAATGCTTGAACATAATTCGAAAACTCAGTTTATCATATCCCTGAGTGGCGTAGAAGCATCACGTTAATATCTTCTGCCCAGTCAAAGCAGTCAGTGGTGTCTAGCCTTGAGCGGAAGACATATTTTACTGCATCCTGACCACCTGTAATGATCTGTGTAAGAATGGCACAATATTTATCATAGAATGTCAGCAAGATCATGCTGATCATATTCCATAATGCATGCTAATATTGTTCCAGGAGGTAGCTAGCACTCACAGAATGAAGAGCTAGACAGACCGAGGAAAGCATCCTTTTCCCAAATGCTTCCATGCATTTTGATACTCTGAAAGGAGGTATAGTAGAAAATTAGATATGATTCAGTCTACTGAGGGATAATGGGACTAGCAAACTTTCAGGTGCAGGTGTGTTCAGTGAGAAAAGGTGGGTTAACAGGTGCAGGTTTGCCTCTTCTGGCCAACTGCCTGTTTAAGGGCGGGCAAGAAGAACGAGTTACTTACCTTCGGTAACGACTTTTCTGGTGGATACATTAGCTACCTGTGGATTCCTCACCTAATGAATACTCCCATTGCGCCAGCACTCAACGGAAATCTTCTTCCTAGCTTCTGCACGTCGACGAGGACGTCACAGTTGCCCACGCGACGCCGTCTGACGTCATACAGGCAATAGGAGGTCCTCGCCGACGTGCCAACGTCAGTACCACATTTCTTTACATGCCTGAGAATAATAGGCCATTGAGATGAAAGAACAATAGCAATATTTAATGAGATTTCAAACAAACACATAATTCTGAGAATTCGGCCTACCATTTTTTTTTTTTTTTTTAAACAAGTAAATAAATATATGAATTATATATATATATATATACACATATAAACATATATACATAATATATACCAATCCTCAAAACCAAGAGGAGCACACTCAAGAATTACTTGGTTAGACCAAACAGGCAACGGGGAGGCGGGTGGGACCGTGAGGAATCCACAGGTAGCTAATGTATCCACCAGAAAAGTCGTTACCGAAGGTAAGTAACTCGTTCTTCTGATGGATACAACTATCTGTGGATTCCTCACCTAATGAATAGAGTCCCAAAGCAGTACCGCACTCGGTGGTGGGTGCCTAAATGGTCAAACCAAGAAATCCTGCAGCACTGACCGTGCAAAATGGCCGTCCCTTCTGACCTCAGAGTCCAAGCAGTAATGCTTCGCAAAAGTGTGAAGGGACGACCAAGTTGCGGCCTTGCAGATGTCGACCACAGAAACACCCCTAGCCAAGGCCGAGGAGGCCGACTTAGCTCTGGTGAAATGAGCTTTTATACCATCAGGGGGATCCTTCTTTGCTAAAGAGTAACACATTTTAATGCAAAGAACAACCCACCTGGAGAGTGTTCTCTTGTGGACTGCCTTTCCTCTCCTCTTTCCCACGTATCCGATGAAAAGCTGATCCTCCAGCCTGAAATCCTTTGTCCTGTCTATATAAAAGCTTAACGCCCTCTTTGGGTCCAAGCGGTGTAGTCTCTCTTCTTCCTTTGATGGATGATGCGGAGGATAAAACGTGGATAGAGTATGTCTGGGCCAAATGAAAGGGTGAAACAACCTTCGGAAGGAAAGCAGCCTTGGTCCTCAACACCACCTTATCCCCATAAAAAGATGTATAAGGGGGTTTTACCGATAGAGCCTGCAACTCACTCACTCTCCTTGCAGATGTAATAGCAACCAGGAAAACTGTTTTAAGAACTAACAATCTTATGGGGCAAGAATGCTGAGGCTCAAAAGGGGACCCCATAAGGAAAGTTAGAACCAAGGACAAATCCCATTGAGGCATAACGAAAGGATTTGGAAGAAAATTATTCATAAGGCCCTTCAAGAATCTAAGTACTATTGGAGATTTAAATAACGAAGGCTGGTCTGGAAGACAAATAAAGGCTGACAAGGCAGACAAGTAACCCTTAACAGTAGCCACTGCACAACCCCTCTGTGCTAAAGACAAAGCAAAAGATAAAACATCCGACAAATGAGCACGTAAGGGATCAATTTGCCTCTCTCCACACCATACCACAAATTTAGACCACCTATTAGCGTAGATAGATTTAGTGGAGTGTCGCCTGGCCGATAAGATAACATCCACTACCTCAGGCGGGAGAGAAATGGAACTCAGGTTGCCCCGTTCAATCTCCAGGCATGAAGGTGCAGGCTCTGGAGGTTGGGGTGTAAAACCTGCCCCTGCGACTGCGAGAGGAGGTCTGCCCAGAGAGGGAGACTGTGCGGAGGGCACAGTGAGAGTTGGAGAAGGTCGGAATACCACACCCTCCTTGGCCAATCCGGAGCAATTAAGATTATTTGGGCCCGGTCTTGGCGTATTTTCCTCAATACTCGAGGAATCAAGGGTATGGGGGAAAGCAACTGGTCGCACCAGGTCCTCTGAAACGCGTCCCCCAACGCTCCTTGTACCGGATACTGGAGGCTGCAGAATAACGGGCAGTGCGAGTTCTCCCGGGTGGCAAACAGATCTATCCGAGGAAACCCCCACATCTGGAAGATTAGAAGGACTTGATCTGGATGGAGACGCCACTCGAGGTCGGCACGTACGTTCAAGACTCCGGCCAGATGATTTGCTACCAAGCAAATCTGATGGTCCTTTGCCCAGGACCATAGCCGAAGAGCTTCCCTGCAGAGAAGGTACGACCCTACCCCTCCCTGTTTGTTTATATACCACATCGCAGTAGTATTGTCCGTCAGGACTTGAACCGACTGACCGCGAAGGGATGGGAGGAAGGCCTTGAGAGCCAGACGTACAGCCCGTAACTCCAACAGATTGATATGAAACACCTGTTCTACTGGAGACCAAAGTCCCTTGATCTCCAGGTCCCCCCGATGAGCTCCCCACCCTAGAGTGGAAGCATCCGTTATTACCGTGGTCACTGGTGGAGGCTGCGTGAACGGCCTTCCCCGGGAAAGATTGTCGCCCGCAATCCACCACTACAAATCCGTGGCAGCATCTCTGGAGATCTTTACAGAACCTTCGAGATCCCCTTTGTGTTGAGACCACTGCCTTCGGAGGCACCACTGAAGAGCCCTCATGTGCCAGCGAGCATGTGTGACCAACAGTATGCAAGAAGCAAACAGACCGAGCAGACGCAGGACCTTGAGGACTGGAATGACCGCTCCACTTTGAAACATTGGAACCAACGCCTGAATGTCTTGAATCCGCTGAGGCGGAGGAAAGGCTCGATTCAATGTTGTATCCAGAACTGTCCCTATGAACAGGAGGCGCTGAGTGGGCTCTAGGTGAGATTTGGGCACGTTCACCGAAAAGCCCAGGTCGAACAACAACTGGGTTGTCGACTGCAGATGATGCAACACGAGCTCCGGGGACTTGGCTTTGATCAACCAGTCGTCCAGGTAAGGGAATACTGCTATCCCCTTCCTTCTGAGCTCTGCCGCAACCACCGACATCACTTTTGTGAAGACTCGAGGTGCTGAAGTAAGACCAAACGGGAGGACCGCAAACTGATAGTGCTGCGACCCCACCACAAACCGGAGATACTTCCTGTGCGATTTGAGTATCGGGATATGAAAGTAAGCATCCTGCAAGTCGACAGACACCATCCAATCTCCATTGTTCAACGCCAAAAGCACCTGAGCTAGGGTCAGCATCTTGAACTTTTCCCGTTTGAGGAACCAATTCAAGATCCTCAGGTCCAGGATTGGTCTCAACCGACCATCCTTCTTGGGAATCAGGAAGTACCTCGAGTAACAACCTTGACCCCTTTCCTGCTCTGGAACCAACTCCACCGCACCCTATGAAAGGAGGACTTGAACCTCCTGTTCTAACAACAGGAGGTGTTCTTCTGAACAATAAGATGGGCGGGGCGGGATGGGGGGCGGAAACTCCCGAAAGGGAAGGGTGTAGCCTTTTCTCAAAATGCTGGTAATCCAGGAGTCTGATGTGATGACCTCCCACTTGTGGAGAAAATACAGTAACCTTCCCCCTACAGGAGAGGAGTGAGTGGGAATTGGTGGAAGCCTAAGGCTGCTTCCCCTGCTGCACCCCTCCAGAGGAAGAGGCAGAGTGCTGCTGAGAGGCTCCCCTGGTACGGACCCTACCTCTCCCTCTAAAAGACCTATAGGAGAGAGCAGAGGTAGGCTAATGGAATTTTCCTCGAAAGGAGGAGGAGGAGGAGCCACAACCAAATCCTCGAAACCTTTCTAAAAAATCTGGAGGAGGCAGAAGAAGTGGCTTGCAAACCCAGCGACTTGGCCGTGGCCCTTCTCTCCTTGAACCTCTCTAAGGCCGAATCCGCCTTGGCACCAAAGAGCTTGTCCCTATCAAAAGGAAGGACCAGCAGGGTCGACTGTACATCCGAGGAAAATCCTGAGTTACGAAGCCAAGCCTGCCTCCTCGTAACTACAGCAGTGCCCATTGCTCTAGCCACAGAGTCAGTTGTATCCAACCCAGATTGGATAACCTGAGTTGCAGCTGCTTGAGCGTCCGATACCAGATTCAATAGCCCCTGAGGGACCTCCGTATGCGTAGATGTAATTTCGTCCATCAGAGCATAAATGTACCTCCCTAAAATACATGTAGCATTGGTGGAC